>NC_022016.1:83205395-83231822 GCF_000317375.1 Microtus ochrogaster | reverse complement strand
CTATCTTGGTTTTTCTTGAGACAGGGTTTCTCTGTGTAGCCCTGGCTATCCTGGAACTCTCTCTTGTAGGTGGAGGCTGCTCGTTCATTCCCAGCTGCCCAGACTTAAAATAATCACTCAGAAACTGTATTATCTAAATCACTGTTTGGCCAATAGTTTAAGCGTATTTCTGGCTAATGCTTACATCTTAAATTAACACATTTCTATTAATCTGTGTATCGCCATGTGGCTGTGGCTTACTCGCTTACTGTGGCAAGGTTCTGGTGTGTCTGTCTCCTGCGGGTGGCTACATTGTGTCTCCTGACTCTGCTTTCTTTCTCCCAGCATGCAGCTTAGTTTTCCCCGCCTAGCTCTATTCTGCTAAGCCACTGGCTGAAACAGATTTATTCATTAACCAATAAAAGCAACACATAGACAGAAGGACTTCCCATTACCCTCTGTAGACCAGGCTGGTCTCAAACTCAGAGATCTACCTGTCTCTGCCTCCTAAGTGCTGGGATTAAAGGTGTGCACTACCACCATCTAGCTGGGTCATTCTTTTTTTAATGTGTATTGGCGTTTTGCCATAGGTGTTGGGCTCCCTGGAACTGGGGTTACACACAATTGTGAGCTGCCAAGTTGAACAGGTGTGCATGTGCTGTGTGTGTCCGTGCCTACTTGTGTGCTGTTGTGTTTGTGTGTGTGCCCTGTGTGTGTCCATGCCTACGTATGTGCTGTTGTGTTTGTGTGTATGTACATGTTTGTGTTATATGTGTGTGTGTCCGTGCCTACTTGTGTGCTGTTGTGTTTGTGTTGTGTGTGTGCCCTGTGTGTGTCCGTGCCTACTTGTGTGCTGTTGTGTTTGTGTGTATGTACATGTTTGTGTTATATGTGTATGTGCCCTATGTGTGTACGTGCCTACTTGTGTGTTGTTGTGTTTGTGTGTATGTGTCTGTTTGTGTTATATGTGTGTGTGCCTGTTGGTATGTTTCTTGTTTCTGTGTATGTGTCTGTTTATGTGTTGTGTATGTGTGCTTCTGTGTGTGTTGTGTATGGTGTATGTGTCTCTATGAGTGTATTGTGTTTGTTCATGTGTTGTGTGTATTTGTCTGTCAGTGTGTTATGTGTCTCTGTGGGTTGTCTTTGTGTGTATATGTGTACATTGAATATATATGTTTACATGTCTCTGTGTGTGTCTGAGTGTTGTATATGTGTGTGTTGGGCAGGGCCAGAACAGAATGAACTCACAAGGACACATTAGCTTCTAGCCTGTTAGCCTGGCCCCGTTTCAGGCAACTCTTCCCCATGTAACCAAGAGGCTAGGCTTCCAGCAGACAAACTTGACTCACGGCCAGAACTGACTGGGCCAGAATGGAGTCAGGCCTGACTCCATTGAGGGCAATCCATCAAGTCCTTCCCAGAAAAGTGGACTTGGGACCAGGGTGAGGGACCCAGGGTAAGTCAGCTGGGCAGGTGTGGCAAGTGGGGGCAGGTGTTGAAGGCTCTTGGGTCTCAGTGGGGCAGGGTTTGGCCTCTTGGTGTCAAGAGAGCAGCCTGTACCTGTACTCCTGTGACAGGCACATTTGACCTTTGTCCAGTCTCCTGCAGTTGGCTCCTAGCATCCTGGGAAATTCTGTAGCGGCATCTTTCTGTGGGTAGCGGAGGGCTGCTGGACAATCTCAGGATGGGGCTGGCTGCCAAAGGGAACTAACTAGCCTTGTGATGATAGAGACTTTCAGCCCTGCCCCCACCCCTACTGAGAAGGGAAGCCGGTCTAGATTTCAGAGCCACTCCCACACAAATACTCAAGAAGACAGCGAGGTATTTGGTGGTGTTTGCTTTGAGACAGGGTCTCATGTATCATAGACTGACCCAAACTCATTACAGAGCTAAGGAGGACCTTGAACTTCTGATCCTCCTGCCTCTGCCTCTGGAGCGCTAGCATTTCAGGCTTCCTGTGTGCTAGGCAAACACTCTATCACAAGAGGGCGGTGTTCTCAGTTGGTCATTGGAATTCCAAACAAGACAAGAGAGTGGTCTTTGGGTAAACCCTCCCCTGACCTCACCTCTAGTCCTTCATTACAAGTCAGAAAGAGCAATGGAACATTTCCCAGAGTTCTCAGAGCTGCTCCAGCAAGCCAGCAGAACCTGAAGAGAGGACATGGACACTTGGCTTTTTACCCCCACTCTTCCAGGAACACTGGGGTCTGTGGTGGGCATCCAAAGGAGGGACACCTACTATAAGGTTCCTGGCCCTGCTCCAGCTTCAGGCTGATTTCTGATCGTAGCCTGGGTGTAGACGGAGGTTGTGGGATGAGAAGAAGGTTGATGTGAGGTGGAGTCACACAGCCAGCCTCCCAGAGTCCCCTCCCACTCACTCCGCCCTGCCTGCCCCTGATGCTGATGGGGACTTGAAGGTCCAGGTCTTCCCAGGCTTGTTGTGTGCTCTGGCCTTTGAATTGCTGCTCCCTTTGTCTGGAGCACCCCTCTCTGCAACTGGGTACTCAGGGGAATCAGGCCCCCAATAGATGTTACTCAGTCGACCTCTTGCCCAGAGGGCCCCCACTTTGCCCCTGGCTGTGACTTGTTTTGCAGGAAATCAGTCTGGGTGCTGGCTCAGTTGCTCTCTAGAGACAGGGGTCTCCATGGACCAGGATGGGCTCCTTAGTCACCTGGTTTCTGCCTGGCACCCAGACAACACTGGAAGAGAATGTGCGGAGATGCCACTGAATGAATGAATGAATGAATGAATGAATGCTGTAATTTTGAATGGGCTGGTTAGGGGCTGTAGTCAATGAATATGAAGAAGGGGCCACCTCTAGCCGTTGCTCTTCAAGCTAGATTTTACCATCAGTGATTATGGAGCCCAGTGCTCACCCCTGACAGCAAGGAGGCTGGAGTTGTCTTTGTGTGTAAGTGTATGTGTGTGTTACACACATTTAATGTTCATTTCTGGTGTCATCCCCTATCTCTCATCACCTTAGTTTTGGAGACAGGGAACTCCTTGAATGTGGAATTCACCAATTTGGCGACACTGGCCAACATTGAGCCTCAAGGCTCTGTCCCGGCCTCCCCAGCACTGGAGTCTCTGATGCCCACTGTACGCAGCTTTGTTTGTTTGGAACAGGGTTTCAAAGGTAGCATAGCCTTGGAGCCTGTCCTGGACACTTGATCTGTAGACCAGGCTGGCCTCTGCCTCCCGAGTGCTGGGATTAAAGGCGTGCGCCACCACTGCTCGGCTTGTACCCAGCTTTTTACGTGAACGCAGGGTACAGAAATCAGATCTTCATGCTTTTGTCGCAAGTATTTTACCAGCTGAGTCAGCTCCCTTGCCTCGTACCAGCTTTTCACAGTGGTCTCTCGACCCTTTGGGTCTCCAGGGAAGAGCCTGGTGCAGTGCTCAGCTCCTGAATCAGGAGCTTCAGTGAGAGGCCAAGGAGGGGCACCCAGATGCCTCCTGACAGCTTCTGCTCTACTCCAAAGCCCACCCCTCTGGCCAGCCTGGGTTCCTGGGACCCCTAGGCTTCCTCCCCAGTGGCCTTCACCTCTACCCCAGTCCCTTGGTGAAAGCACTAGGGGCAAAATTCGTTGGGGGAGAAAAACAGGAAGTGGAGGCCAGAGCAGGGGTGCAGAAGTTCCCAGGTAACTGTGGCAGTACACCCCCACCCCACCCCCACACGCCACAGCCCTATACGGAGTGCAGAAGTTCCTGGGTGACTGTGGCAGCACACACATACACACACGTATGTGCACACATAACACACACACCCCAGCCCTATAGGAAAGGGATTTGGGGGTAGCCCTAGTCTGACTATGGGCATGCAGTGGGGTTAGGGAAGCCCCTGTGGTGAAGGGCTTTATTTGGGGACCACATACCACACCTGTGCCTCAGTCTTGCATCTGACTTTGACCTCAGCGCCACACAGCTGTCCTGTTTCCAGAACAGACCAGAGAAGTTCATGCCCAGCCAGGGTTGCCCAGCTTTTCCCACGGCGGGTTCAGGGCTCCTCGCTCTCTTCTCAGACTTTGATTTCTATTTGTGGGGTGTTTTTGTTCTAGGCCTGTGAGTGCGCAGTGGGTGGGGGCAGGGCAGGGCAGGGTAGGGTAGGGCAGGGCAGGGCAAGGCAGGGTTGTTGTTTCTGGATCCATCTCAGTACTTGGAGAACAGGCAGCTGAGCAGTTGGGCCTGAGATTCTCGTTCCTGAGCTGTGTCTACCAGGAGGTTCAGGGGGCCCAGACTCTGCTGAAGCCGTGGAAGGGACGTCATCCAAAGGAAGAAACAGAGGAAGGGACAGCCTTCCAGACATAAGCTCGGCTCTGTAGGTTCTCGGCAGACTGAGAGACTCCCGTGACTTGTGACTTCAGGATCCTCCGTCCTGTGCCAGAGCTCAGGTAGCCCTAGTCTGTCGGCTTTACGCTCTGATGACATAATCAGGCTGAGACCTCAGGCAGGAAAGGGACTCGGGTGGCCTGAAGGAGATGGTGAGGGTACAGTTCCCTACTTAGTCTTGCTTCCGGTCATGAAATCTGTTCACCCTGTTTGTTCCATTACAAGCCAAGAAGCCAGGCTTCTTTCTGGGGACCTTCCTCACAGGCCTTTCCCTGCCTGGGAGCCCTGAGGCCTCACGGCATCGGGATCACGCTGCTCCCGAGCCCCCCAAGCTGTGCCTAGCAGCACCCACCTTCCCCTTTGCCACTTGCTTTGGCATCCTGACCATCACTTTGGTCTCGCCAGCAGCCTCCAGACATTTAAGAGAGCGCTCAAGACAAGCACATCTAAACGCCAGCTGCCTGGGCCCTCCTGGCCTGGCCACTCTTATTGTCCCTCTTCCCATGGAGCCCTGCTGCCCAGGCAGTTCCCAAGGTCGAGAGCCTCATGTCCCCGTGACCCCCATGCATCCATACCCACCAGCCCGTCTCAAGCCTGTCAAGCAGGTGGGATCTATTTCCTTTCCAGGCTTCTGCTCCCTCTTGAGGTGGCCTGGACCTGGCAGTAGGCAGGGCTGGCAGCCATGTCCCTCTTCTCTACCCTCTTTGGATGAAGTCTTCCTCTGCTATGTTCTGCATTCAGGACGAGGAGGAAGGTAGACATTATAAGGGAGGCCCCACATTTCCACGTGAGAAAAGACTTGGTCCCTGGTCCCCGTGTAGAAGGGAACTATAAAGAATTAATATAAACTGGGTGTAGCCGGGCGGTGGTGGCGCACGCCTTTAATCCCAGCACTCGGGAGGCAGAGGCAGGTTTATCTCTGAGCTCAAGGCCAGCCTTGTCTACAGAGCAAATTCCAGGACAGCCAGGGCTACACAGAGATCCTTTCCTGAAAACAAAAACAAACAAAAGCTATGCACAAAGTGCTTAGAATAGTCCAGCTCCTGATGAGAACCCAAAACTTGCTCCTTCTTATTTTCTATTGCTGTCATTTTTTTTCTTTTTGTTGTTGTTGTTTAGAGTCTCATGTAGCCTAGGCTAGCCTCAAACTGTGTATCCAAGAATGACCTTGAGTTTCCAGTCCACTGCCTTTTGGTTCATCACTGTCCATTCTACTTCCTTTTGTCTTGTTTTTCAGGACGGGGTTTCTTTGCACAACAGCCCTGGCTGTCCTGAAACTCGCTCTGTAGACCAGGCTGCTTTCAAACTCAGGAAGACTGGCTTGCCTCTGCCTCCAAATGCTGGGATTAAAGGTGTGCACCACCACAACCCAGCATCATTCTAATTCTTACACGTCACACCCCATCTCGAAGGTGGGAAGATGGAAGCAGAGACCCAGCTGCATGCTGAGATGACAAGGCACTAAGTGGCCCAGAGTGTTGGAACCTAAGCCGGTTGGAAGCTTGTGCTCCGACTTGGCCCCTGCTCGTGCAGGTCTTTTTAGTTTGTCATCAGCTTTGGATGTCCACAAACTGCATCCTATTCGCAAGTCTGCGAAGCTTCCACCTAGTCAGGATTGGCCGAGGCTGGAGACTGCCCCCAAGATAGAGGCTGAGGTGGGTTTTCCCACGTGTGAGAGCCTGCCCCTGCCAAGCACAGCCCTTCTCTCAGGGTCTGGGTTCCAGGGAAGTACCAGGACTCCCCTAGTGGCCACGTGTAGTACTTCAGGTGGCACAGTTCAGCTCTGGAGGTACATGTGGTGTGCAGTGTTTTGTTTTTCTGAAACAGGGTTTCTCTAGGTAGCCAAGGCTGTCCTGGAACTCATTCTGTAGACCAGGCTGGCCTCAAACCCAGAGATCCGCCTGTCTCTGCCTCCTGAGTGCTGAGTGGGGTTAAAGGTGTGCTCCACTACACCCAGCTCAAAGGGTGCTTTCTGCAGCAAGTAAATGCAGAATTCTTTCCCTCCGTACATCAGCCACTGGGGCCGGCCATACCATAAGCCCGCGCTGCGGACTGCAGCAGGTGCTGGGGTGCAAGGCTTGTTCTGAAACCGGTTCCTCCTTTCACAAACTTCCTATTTCTTACTTCCCACACTGCAAGTGACACACTATCCAGACTGTTTCCTTCGTGGGTGCTAGGCACAATGGCCCTGGTAACATTCCCCCCTCCCTTCATCTCCTGAGGCCCTTACTGCCAATGGCCAGCTTCTAGAGCCCCAGCTGGACAATGTAGCTCCTTTCCCCCTGCCTCCCCATTTGACCCATCCAACCTCATCTAGCCTGCTCGCCCTCCTATTATCCTCTCTGCTGTAGTGACAGAAACACAAACTGGCTTCCCTTTTCCCTGTGCGCTGGCACGTACGTGGTGTGAGACCATTAAGGGCCAGGGGTCACAGGTTTGCTCCCATGCCTAGCCTGTTACTAAGGCCGCCAGGCATTTCACCTTGAGATGCACACAGCATTCTGTTTGGAGGGTACAGTGGTGACCAGTGTCCCTGACTTCAGGAATATAGGTTCTCCCTCACCTCTTCTGCCTAGCTCTGACCTCCCTCACCCCCCTTATGCGCATGCAGAGAAGCTGCAACGTGGCCTCTTTCCCCCCAGTTCCTTTTCTTTCCTTTCCACAGAAGACAGGGTTTCTCTGTGTAGCCCTGGCTTTCCTGGAACTCATTTTGTAGACCAGGCTGACCTCAAACTCAAGAGATCTGACTGCTTCTGCCTCCAGAGTGCTGGGATTAACTGTGTGCACCACCATTTGGCTAGTTCCATTCTTAAAAACTGAGACAGGGTCTTTAGACTGGGCTAGTCTACTCAAGAAAAACCTCCTGCCTCACAGACAGGGTGAGCCACTAGACAGCCCCAGTGCCTTTCTGAGTGAACTGTGTAGAGAAGGGGAAGAACTGGAGGAAGAACAGAGCTGCTCAACTTTAATTTCCGAGTCTCTTTCAGGCCAGCATGGCACTATGCAGCCGACCTTTGACTGGACTCTCTGGCTTCCATCTTTTTTTTTTCTTTTTTTGGTTTGTTTTTCGAGACAGGGTTTCTCTGTGGCTTTGGAGCCTGTCCTGGAACTAGCTCTGTAGACCAGGCTGGTCTCGAACTCCCAGAGATCTGCCTGCCTCTGCCTCCCGAGTGCTGGGATTAAAGGTGTGCGCCACCATCGCCCGGCTTCTGGCTTCCATTTTACAGGTGTGAGGATTATTGGTGTTTGCCACCAGATTCAACCTTAATTAAAAAAATTTCTTTTAGATAAATTTTGTGTGTGGAGTTCCAGGCACCAAGCTCAGGCTGTCATGCTCGGCGTTAGGCACCTTGCTCACTGAGCTGTCTCGCTGGCCTTTATTTAACTGACTCTGCATTGAGTGCGCATGAGCTACCACACAGAAGCGGAGGTCTGGAGCTGTCCCTACCTCCTTCCACTCTGTGGGTTCCTGGAAATGTAAACACATCTTCAGAAGGCAGAGGGTAGCAATTGGGATAGGAATTTTCACACAGGCGGGAACAGCCTTTGTGAACTGGGGCCACAGGATCCCGCACAGCAGGATGCTACAGAAAAGGCTATTTAACCACGGTAGGCTTTGCCTGATGTAAACCACTACAGGCCCAGCTCAGAAACAATCGTCAAATGACAACAGTAAAGGTTTGATCTCACTGATGGTTGTGAAATGGGCCTGGTGGGAGAGACAGGAAAGGCATGGGCTTTTTGAGGGGTGTCAGGGCAGAGAGTGGACACTGGGCACCCCTCCTACCTACTTAGGCAGTGTTCTGTTCTGAGCCTGCAGGTTCTAAGCTCAGGGGCCGGGAGATCCACAGGGCTAGTGTGAAGGCTTCAGACAATCACATCTTTGCTGACCTCTAGCCCTGGTTTGTTCTGTCAACTTGACATCCTAGAATTAATCTGGAAGAAGAATTTCAATTGAGGAAATTCCCAGATCAGATGAAACTGTGGCAAGTCTGTGGACCACCTTGTTAACTGATGCGGCCTCCCTAGATAGGGGTCCTGAACCTGAGATTAGTCAGCTAACAGTACCCTCCATGGACCCTACCTCCTTGGTTAGAGGAAATGGCTGTGTGGATTGGCAATACAGGCCTGTTTGCAAGCTCCCGCGCCTCATTACAGCAACAGAAGGACACCAGAACATCTCTCCAGCCTGAGGCAGGGGGCTGGGTGCCACCTTCCATGCATGCCCGCCCACACCATTTCCTGTTGGTCTTCAGACATGCGGATCAGCAGCAGGATGCAGCTACTAGCTCACTCCTGCAGGAGAGTCAGGGCTCCAGGAACTCTCTGGACCAACCCCCTACACAGCACCTGCACCCCGGGGCGGGTGCCTTTCTTCCAGGGAGCTGTTCCCACAAACAAACACAAACAACAGAGCCTGGTTGGTTCAAGTCAAAAGTTGGTATGGTTTTAAGTTGTTTTGCCTTTGTAAAGAAAAATAATGTTGTGTTTTATGTATAAATCAAAACGTAAGTCAAAGCCCCTTGTGGGTGCGCAGTGTGCCAGGCTGGCCTGCTGCGCTGGTGTGAGGGGCCAGTTTCTCCCTGGGCACTTCCCCAGGGCTGGAGACAAAAATGCTGGGGAACAATTTGGTTTCATTAGGCAGGAAAAAAATTTTTCAACTTGATGTACCCACTGTATAAATGGAGACCAAGAAGCGCCACTCCCAAGCTGGAACCTTTGGTGGCAGCTGGACTCATGGAGTCCTGACACTGTCCTGACCGCCCACAGGCTGGGCTGTCAGGAGTGTGGAGGTCAGGCCAGGCCTCCTTCCCTACGGTAAAAAAAGAAAAGAGTACTAAAGCACCCAAAGCTTAGGAAATGACCTCCCTTGGCCGGGAGCTGGAGGCCAGCACATGCCTCACCTGGCAAAAAAATGTGTACAAAAATAAAGTTAAATTTTATCCCTGAATGACAGTGAAGACCCTTCCCTGCCCCATGCCCCTCCCCCACAACAAATCCCAAGCAGTGTAACACAAAGACACACAAAAACACACTCACACCCACATACACACGTGCCTGAGGCCAAAGCCTGGGATGGGGGATGGGACTGACCCCACAGGCACGTGGCCCCATGGTATCGAAAGGGCCAGTGTCAGGCCTAAGTCCCTCTTCCTTCCTCATGGGACAGATGTGCACCCAACCTGCAGTGCCCTTAGCAGGGCCGTGGTTGGGCATGAAGGGGACCCAGGTGGGGCAGATGAAGGAAGGAACAGAAGGGCCTGAGGACCAAAGGAGAAAGGGGTTTGGGTGCAGAGAGGGAGGGGTCCAGTCTTGTCTAACTGTGCAGCTCATGCGGAACTGGCGGCCAGGCAGGGGGGCTCTGGTGCTCTCAGGGCAATGGAGCTGCCTGCTCAGCCACCAGAACTCACCAAACAGGTGAGTGGGGCAGGACTCAGGAGGAGAGGGAACACAGGTACTTCTTGTGAGTCCCAGGCTCCCACCTGCTCAGCCCTGCCTGGAGCCAACAGTCAGGGGCAAGATGGGCTGCCAGGTGCCTGCTGCAGGGAGGCTTGCTCTCTGGTGTGGGGCCTTCTTCATCTGGGTTTCTGGCGGGGCACTGAGGCAGATCTCTGGTGTCTTGGAGTACAGAGATGTGACCGGGTGGCAGCAGCAGGGCAGAGGCAGCTGGCCCCTGCTGCCTCTACAGCAGCACTGGTGTCCCCGGGGCTGGGCAGCTGTCAGAAGTCCCTGCTTCAGGGTCAGAGTGTCAGCACCAAACACAGCTGATATCGGCAGTCTGTTGGGACAGCAGGTGTCCTGAGGTCAGGGACTCAACAAGGGCCCTGGTGTCAAGGCGGAGACAGAGCCCCTCAGGGAGGGATCTGAGCGGCAGTGGTGGAAGCAGCATGCGCCTGGGCAGTGCCCTCCAGAAGGGCAGTCACGGTGGTCAGCGCAGGTTCTGGTACAGGTAGGCTGAGGTGAAGGCTGCATTGACGGCCAAGCTCACAGCCAGGAGGCCCCGGACCAGAGAGGGGCCAACACGAGCTGTAAGCAGGACACAGGTTAGAAGCAGTGTGGCAGGCACCCCAATCCTCATGTAGGGCGCTCAGACCTACCCCAGCTGGCCAGGCCCCATCTAATCTGCCCTCCAACAAAGTCCTCCCTGGATATAGGACCTGGGGCCCTTCCCAGGGTACTGGTTGGCCCTACATCTCTGAAGGCTTATCTTTCCAGAACCTGTGTAACCACATGGACCCTAGGTGAGGCTACACCCAGGTAACAAGGGGGCAACCAAGATACCCAGAGATACCCATGTCACAAAGGAAGAAATGGGGTCTTGTGGAGGGCTACCCTGCTCAAGTCTCAGATTAAAAAGTAGACTCAGAGCTGGGAATGATGGCGCTTGTCTACCATCCCAGCACTGAGGAGACAGAGGCAGCGGATAAGGAGATCAAAGGCTTCTCAGATTAGTGAGTTCAAAGCCAGCCTGGTTTACAGGAGACCTTGCTTAAAAGCAACACAGCAGGGCGGTGGTGAAGTACACCTTTAATCCCAGAGGCAGGTGCAGGGGGATCTCAGTGAGTTCAAGGCCAGCCTGATCATCTACAAAGGGAGTTCTAGACAGCCAAGGCTGTTTTGAGAAACCCTGTCTCAAAAAAAAAAAAAAAAAAAAAAGCAGCAAAAACCCAACAATAACCAAAAGTAGAATGAGGTCATCATGGCCTCAAAGTCACCAGCACAGACGCCCGATCTGACTCTGGGGCAGCAGTGCCCCCAGTCAGGAAACCTCGCTTGCTGACTTGTCCCTTCCACTAGTGTCCTGTCTCCCTTATGTGGAGGAGCTCACCAGGATCCATGGATGGTTTCACACTGCGCCCATCAGTAAGCCAGTAAGCAAGGAGCCAAGTCACCCAGGAGGCTGGGGGCACTCTGGCCCACACCTGCTATCATGCCGAGACTCCAGAGAAGTACATCCTGGATGTCTTCAGTGTCGACTCTGAGCACAGGAGCCCTGCGCTACCCATGGCTACTGAACGTCTGACGTGCGGCTAGTGCAGCCGAGGAGATGAACTAGTGGAGTTACCACAAGTGTGGCGTTCTAGGAGGTTCTTTGTCACAGATACTGTAATCTCCAGAGAGGGGGCTTGGGGTTGGTTCTCCCACCCCGGGGTCACAGACCTTTCCAGAGAGCAGTCTCCTCGGAGCACCCTTTGGTGGTGGTGTCTACCACACAAGTGGAGGACTGGGACGAGTCCTCCTCTTTCTTGATGGAGCGGCTGCTGCAGGCGCTGTCTCTAGCCACCATCGATCGCATGTCTGCAGAAGAAAGAGCGATATGCCGCTATGCTCACAGCTCAACCCCAGGACATCCCCAGAGCTCTGCTTCAGTCCACGACAAGGTCCTCACAAGTCCCAACTGCTCCTCCTTGGAGCAGCAGAGGGCCAGGGCCTTGTCTGGACCGTGTGCTGAGGTCAGGGCAGCACAAGTGCCCACTGGCACCAACCAGTAAGTCCCACAAGGCAGTGAGGATGAGGCTGAGGACAGAGCGGCTCCGGACTGCCTGTCCATCCCCTCCTCTCAGCCCTTTTAGCCCAGGTGCTCAAATCTACCCACATTTACAGACCCAAGAAAGCCACATGGCCCACATTAAAGTCTATTTTTTTTTTAATTTCTTTTATTTAAATGTACCTGGAGGGACAGCCGTGGGTGCTGGGCACCGAACTCTTGTATTTTCTGTTGTCAGCCCAGCCTTTAGGGCTGAACCATCCCTCCAGGTCAAAGTCTACACTTTTATTTTCCAGACAGGGATTTTCTCTGTGTAGCTCTGGAGCCTGTCCCGGAACTGTAGACCAGGTTGGCCTCAAATGCACGGAGATCCGCCTGCCTCTGCCTCCTGAGTGCAGGGATTAAAGGCATGTGCCACCACCGCCTGGCTCAAAGTCTAAATTTTAAGGGAGTCCAACTAACTTTTAAAAATGTTTGGTAGAAAATGAAAGCACCCATGACAGGTTGAGAGTGCACAACAGGCTTTCTGAGGTCCCAGTAGATGACAGCCAAACCCTGAGAGTCACAAGAAGAAAGGGCAAAAGCACCCATCAGAGAGGGTTCGAGATCACCAGAGCCATTCTGGGCAGTCACTACAGATGCCCCACCCAAGCACCAGGTGACCTCTGGGATCAGCCAAGAGCTCCCATGGCAACACCTGCTGCACGCTTCAGACCCACATACCCATAGTATGCTTTGTGTCCCATATGCGATTCCTCTGGGGGAGCTGGGGAGGCTCAATGAAGAGGCTGCCGTTGGGCGGTGAATGCTCTTCCGAGCTGCTGGGAGTACTGGGCCCTTCCCCAGGGGTTGGGAAGAGCAGCAGTTTCTGCCCTTTCAGGTTGAGCCGGGCAGGGCTGATGAGGGGCCTGCGGTGGCGCAGGGAGCCAGAGCTGGAGGCCATGGAGCTGGCCACAGAAGGCGCTGGAGAAGGGAGAGGGGAAGAGGGGAAGCTGCCCGACAGCAGAGAGAAGTAATCTGCAGAGAGGGAGGAAGATGAATCAGGGACACAGCAGCACAGGACGTGTGCCACGTGCTACTCGGACCCGAAGCTTCCCTTGGCTCATGAAGGAAAGATAAGGTGTGGGCTGGGGACGGGGGAAACTCTACAGGAACCTAAGGGAGGAAGGGCTGGAGCCATACCAGGAAGTGAGCAGGGGGCACGGGTAGGGTAGGAATGGCCCAGAGTATGTGTCTAGACCTCCCTGGGCTGAGAGTTGGGCCCTAGCAGCAGCGGGCTCATCTGGTCTCAGGTCAGATGGCCTAGCCTGATAGGGCTACACCTGGCTTATCTGTGAACACAGCATGATACTGTCTGACCCCCAACCTACTTCACATCAGAGAAAACCTAGACACGTCCATGTCTCTTGCCCAGGGTTGGGGTAACCTGCCTCAGGGGCACTTGTTAACAGCTTTCCAGGCCCTTCTGCCAGTTCCCCTTCTTCTTACCTGAAAGAGAAACCTCCCCAGGTGGAGACACCCGAGATGGTGGGCGGCTCCCGCTGAACAGGTATCCTGAGTCTAGGCAGAAAGAGAAGTGCATCACTGACCTGAGGGTGACGGCCACCGCCCTCTGTCCCCACATCCCTGCCACACAGCGCTAGGTGCTTTCATGAAAAGAACAACTGCCATCCAGGGCATGTGGGGCAGTCCCACTCTGCCAAAGAAGAGACCGAAGCCTCCAATGGTCAGGGGTAGGCAGTGGCTACGGTCTCTGCCTCTTCATCGCTTGCCCTTCTTTCCACACATGCCGTGTTTAAAAAAAATCAATCTCCACTTTTAAAGTTTAAGTACATGAGTGATTACTTATATGCACTATAGTTTAAGTACATGAGTGTTTACTTGCATGTACTATAGTTTAAGTACACGAGTGTTTACTCGTATGCACTATAGTTTAAGTACACGAGTGTTTGTTTACTCGTATGCACGTGCACTATGTGAACCCAATTCTGGCTAGGTAAACGGGCATAGGGAAATTGCTTCCTGCACAAGGAAGTCCTGCCTTTCACCTTGGTGCTGGGTATCATGAAGCTGAAGTTACAGAAGTGATAAGCTGCACGACATGGGTGCTGGGAACAGAACTAGGGTCCTCTACAAGAACAACATGCACCCTTAACCCTTGAGCCATTGCTCCTTTTTTCTTATTTATTTACTTACTTAGAGACAAGAACCTGATATGTAGCCTGGACTGGCTTTGAACTCTGGGGTTCCTCAGCCTTGCAAATGCTGAGATGACAGGCAGGCACAACCAGGTTCAGTTGGGTCTATTTTTTTTAAAGAAATAAGACCTGCATTCGGAGAGGGCTAGGGGCTCCCTAGCTCCCAACTTCTGGCAAGGGTTCTAGAAAACGCTCCCAGTTTCAGGTTTCCCATCAGGACCCTGCACCACAGCTGTCACTTACACAGCCCAGAGAGGCCTGCCAGCACCTCCAGCTGTGGCCGCCTGCGCCTGTGCTCTCACAGGCTCCAATGAGTAAGTGAGAGAGGCTGGCACTACGCTTAGAGGAACCTGGCTCACAGGATTACCTAAGCCTCCACGGACGGTAAGGACATCTCCATCTCTACCTACCCCTACCTCAAGGCCTGGCACTGCCCCTGCTTAGCTCAGATGCTGTCTCCTCAAGTGTCCAGTATCTCTAGCAGGGAAAACACTGAGCGTGCACACAGCAGGTGAGAAGCAGCCTGCATTAAGGGGTCTGGCTGCCAGGCTCACACAGCTCTAAAAGGCAGGAGGACCTTGAACAAGTTACCAAAGACTGGGGGGCTTCTGATGATGTTGTTGATGGTCCTAAGAGGGAGCCTGGCTACAAGACCAAGTACAGTGCCTATTTATAGCTTAGTAAAGAAGAAGGGTGAACCAAGATGCACCCACATTACTCCTTGAAGCTCATTCGACACTTGAGATTGGGGCAAACTCTCAGGTAGGTTCTCAAAGGCAAATGAGAACCGTCACTAATACACCTGGATTAAGCATGTTTAAAACTGGGTATGGGGTTGGCGAGATGGCTCAGTGGGTAGAAGTCGTAAGGACAGGCTTGACGACTTGAGTTCGATTCTCAGATCCCACTGGTGGCAGGAGAGGTGCCCCTCACATGTCCCTCCAGACAGGGCCAGGGCTTGGTCTCTTCAGGCTCCACAAGACAAGCAACCAACAAATGCAACTGACAGAGACAGAATTCTTGCCTTCCAGGCACACATTCTCCAGATAGAAAGGCAGAAAATGATAAAACTCAGTGAGCACTCATTTACTGAGACACAAGGGATGCTTGTCACTCTTCGGAGCACTTTTTTTTTTTGGGGGGGGTGGGCAATGACAGGGTCTCACATAGCCCAGGCTGGCTAGTAGCTGAGAATGACCTTGAACTTCTGATCCTCCTAGCTCTGCCTTCAGAGTGCTGGGTTTACAGGTGTGCACTATCACACTGACTTCACGCTGGCTTTACGTAGTATTGGGGATTGAACCTGGGACCTTGTGAATGCTAGCCAAGTACCCTACCCACGTAGCTGTATCTCTAGTCCCCTTTTGAGCCCTTGAAATATATCACTTCAAATAACACAATTGCTCATGAGGAATCCTTCTACAGGCCCAGGCCTTAAGGAGGGAAACAATGGGATGTGATTGGTCAATGTGGGTGCTGAGTGGGCTCACCTGGGTCTGAGCCCAGCCCTGCCCATCTCCTTAGCTGGAGTTCAAACCAACTCTTTGGTATTACCCCATCTCCTCCTCACAAGATCCAGGCCTACTTGGATTCTGTCATCAAAGCTGGCAAGGTCTTACCTGTCCGGGTCAGAGAAGGTATGGTTCCCAGTGAGAGGGCCCGGCTGAGGCGGCCTGGCAGTGAGGAGGGTGAGACCCGACGAGGAGATCGGAAGAGCTGTTGCTTGGTCAGAGGCAGGAAGCCGGGTGGGGTGGGGATGAAGAGAGATGCTGGTGACGTTGTGATGCTTGGGCAGGGCACGGCCAGGCTGGGGCTGGAGGGGAAAAGGTTGGCAGAGTCTCCTGAGAAGTACCTGCAAGGGCCAGGGCCACAGAGAGGGGAGAGTAAGCCAGGAAGGTTCTGGAAATAGCCTTTGCACAATGGGGCCTGTCCCCTCCCAGGGTGTGAGGTGGGCCTGAGTCGGGGTCCCAGACGAGGCGTGCGTTAGTCGAAGCAAAAGAGCAATTGTTCACTTATTAGGAGCGGGTGGCTGGGAGACGCCAGCATGACCCACCCCACCCCACATGCCCCCTCCGGCCCCCTCAGGCTCACGGCAATCTACCTCCACTACATCTCCGCATTAAAGTGACACTGTCACCTGGCCAGCCTCATGCCAATCCCCTTTGCCCTGAAGCAAACATTCCATCTCCAGACCAGGTGCTCGGTGAGGCTCGAACCTGGGTTCTTCCGGCCACCTCCCAATGGAGCATCCAGCCGCAGAGACGCTTTGGGTGGTTCCCAACTGGGATGAGATGCTGTCACATCTCCCTGGGGCCAAGCCTCACGAAGCCAGGCCTTGGATCCCCAGAAAAGGTTCTTACACTGTGCACGCCAAACTCAATCTTAGGAAAGACCCCCAAACAACCAGCAAGCTGCCCGAAAGACAGAAGGTGACAGTGTCTCTTTAACTCGAGAACAGTACAAATCACACAACAGAACCTGATGGCCACAGGCCACCCATGTCAACCATGCTTCTGATTAAGGCACCTGATTACAGAGGGAGGGGCAGAGGCAGTTAATCCATTAGTCTGCCATCTGGAAGGATTCGGGTATCCAGCCTTACCTCGGTCCCAAGGGACAAATGAGCCCAGCAGACAATGTGCCGACGGATGGGCTGGCAGGGTCAGGCCTCATGGTGAGCAGGGGCCTAGGTCCCCATGCCGTCACGGCCGAGGGCTTGGAGTGGGGAGCTACTGCTAGCCAAGCTCCACACCACCCCTCTCCCCATTTTTCAGTTTTGTGAGAGAAATGTATGTAGCCATCTGGTGAACGCCCAATCACATGACCTTCCCAGTCTCTTGTAAAGGACCGTGATGCACCTGAACTCTAGCTCAGTGTTTGGGGAACACAGGGAAATCAGGGCACAGCAAAACTGCAGAGGGGCATTTGTGGACACACCCTAACTTTGCTCCTTTTGGGGGCTGTCAGAAGCCCTACTCCTTGCTCTAAGACTTTTGTAGGATGGGGTTAACCTCAGTGGTAAAGTATTTGTCAAGTGTGCGTGTCTGTGGGGGGAGTGTGTGTGTCTGGGTTTGATCTCCAGCACCAAAAAACAAAACAAAACAAAAAACAAAAAGGGCAGTTTCTCGTTCCATTTCAGGATTATGACTGAGTCTGTCTGGCAGGACCTCAATGAATGGCTCAGGGGGACACATTCAGGCTCTTTAGGGCCAGCAGAGGTGAGGCTGGAACCTGGGTACCACACGCTTGACTGTGGGAAGACACTGGGCCTTGCTGAGAATTTGGTGGAAGTTGTGGCAGGGTGTCAGTCTCAGAGCAGGTGCACAGGCATGGCCAAGCCCTTCCAGCAGGTGGCAGCAGGACACTACACTAGTCCTCCTGTGCCCATTCTTTGCCATAGCCAGGAGCCAAGAGTGACCCTGAAATAGACAGCCCCCAAGGGTCAGCAAGCAGTGGGGGATGCAGTACACAGAGAGTGTCCCAGTTAGAGAAGGACTATAGCCCCCTGGCCCCATATGGGCTGGCCTTTGCTAGCATATCCTCCTTCCCTCCAGCTCTGTTCAACCCTGGGGCCATGCCGTGGTCAAGCCTGACAGTCCTGGCCACTAAGCACAGGGACGTTGCGGGTCTTGAAGCCTCTTTCAACACCAGCATTGTGAGAGAGGGCTTCGGAGGTCTGTTCCCTCTGGCTGTGACACAAGGTAGCATCATCAGATGAGTGGATCCCAAAGGTGGGAGCCTGGCAAGGGCTCACTCTGCTCTGCCCTGGGCAGTCCCTGAGGCAGCATCCCCTGAAAAGGATCCAGTGCTTCTTTAGTTGAGTGGTCCCTGAATCCCTGCAAGCTCGAACCCAACTCTCTGAGTCGCATGTTTCCCGGAAGTCCTGACTGTGACCAGGGCCATAAGGCTGAGGCGGGAGCCTCAAGATTTCCTCCTCATAGCTAGCCCCATCAAGAGTGTAGCTGCCAGCTGGGTGGTGGTGGTGGTGCACGCCTTTAATCCCAGTACTCGGGAGGGAGAGGCAGGCAGATCTCTGTGAGTTCGAAGCCAGCCTGGCCTACAAGAGCTAGTTCCAGGACAGGCTCTAAAGCAACACAGAGAAACCCTGTCTCGAAAAACAAACAAAAAAAAGTAGCTGCATCAGCTTATTCACGTGGGAAAAACACTGGGCAGCAAGACAGAAACAGCTGTGCCCTCAAGCCATCCGATGTCATCACCAGCTCCCAACCTGCTCCCAAGCCCAGACTCCTGTGTAAATGCAGTGCCCCTGAAACCCATCCCTCCCACCCTGGCACAGAAGCCCTTCTGAAGAATCATGAAAGAAAAAAGGACGCGGTACCTGGTGCCAACCCGAATGAGGGCCCAGGAGGCATTTATTGAAAACACAGCATAGAAAACATGACGTCTATGGCCAGTGATGGTTACAGTGATTAGGGCGCTAGACAATTAGTCACAATCCTACTACACGACACAAGACTTGTACTGGGTGCAGAGAGATGGCACAGCAGGCAGATGGGCTAGCCAGGGGATGGAGGAGGGCGATCCTGGTCGTTTATCCCAGGGCAAGTGTTACTAGTCTGCTGGGCCAGTGTGGGGATTCCAGACCCAAAGCTGAGTACGGCTCCCTCCTTCCTTTTTCAGGGATACAATCTGTAGGTACCCGGGACGATCCCACTCTGACCAGGGACAGTCTGGGGGTCGTCCCCACTCAACAAGTCACAATCCAAGGGTGCCCACATTTCCTCAGCTTCTGCCAGCAACACCGGAATATGCTGGTATTTTCTCCAACTAACTTTAAAGGACTATTAATGTTAAAAAGTAACACAAAACTCTTTAAAATGCCAGGAATCCTTGTTCCACCATGTTTTCTACACCCACCAGCAGGCAGGAGAGACATGCTTAGCAGGGATCCTCACTGGCCAGAGCTGGCTCTGTGTACTATAAATAATTTAAATACATACACACACAAACACACACACACACACACACCCTGCTTCTATCCAAAGCCAAGAATGCAGAAATCAGCACCCTCCTGCTGGCCTCTTTCAGAGTGAGATCACAACACCACGCAGAGGACGCAGGACACGCAGACAACGGCCCACTACCTGTCCCGTCTTTTTCTGGGGCCAGTTTCTTGGGAGAGTCAGGCAGGTGTTCCCTGTTCTCTCAGGAAGCTGTGCCATAGGGCCAGCGGTAGCAGGCCTACACCTCAACTATGGCCTCATCCACACCTCTTCAGAAGGGCCTTCCACACCCTTAACTGAGAGCAAGCTGAGCCCTGAAACGCCAGAAACAAGACCCGTCTTCTGACACTTCCAGCTCACCACACATGGAAGCGGGGTAAGACTTGGCTTGCTGCCTGATTATGGAGGGTCGAGGGGAGAATGCCTTTTAAGGACCCTCAAATAAGCTTACCACAGCGGGGCCTGGGTACCTCTGTCAAGCTCCCAATGGGGCTCTAAGAAGCTTCCTCACAAAGACCCAGCAGCTGATGGCCACGTTTGACGTGACACTCATTCATGTGTAATCTGCCTGCGCTCTGGTGCAGAGGGGGACGGAGCCTGCAGCTCAGTGGGATGTACGTTAATATAAGTGATAGGACCCAGCAATGGAGGGAGTGTGCAGTCCAATGGAGCCACCAGAGGGGAGCATGTCAGAGGGGTATAGCATTGGCCTACGCTCTGGATGGCCTTAGACAATGAGTTTTTATGTGGTCACCATGTGGTCCTCAAATTCACTGAGGCCAGCACCCCAAGGCCCTACATAAGGACCCATTTCCCACTTCAGATGGTTAACCAAGGCTAAGGGACAACAGGGGTTTGGCCAGAACCACACAGCTAGCAAGGGCCTGATCCATGGTCCTTCCCCTAAGGTGGAGACTTCTGGGGGTGGCATCCTAGGAAGCTGTGCCTGAAAGAAGGGTGAGGCTGAGACATGGGCCCTGCAGCTGCCCCTAAAGAAATTGAGGGCCGAAGCCTTGGCACCCTCCAAAATTTATTCCAAGGAAGCCACTGATGCTAGAGATGGACAAGATGGCAATGACTTGGTGTCACCAACAGTCCTGTTTGTGCAGAGCAGCTACTGATCTGGGATAACCCGTCCTCCTCCTGTCTGGTGGGCTACAGGTGCCTGCTGACCACAATGATGTACTCCACTCCCAGGGAATGACCCCGAGGGACCGTTAGGTCTCAGGAAGGTCTTGAAACAAGGAGCTGGGAATAGATTCCAGGAGGGGCAGCTCTGCTCTGGTCCTGGCTCACCCTGTTGAGGCCACAGCCTCGCCGACCTGCCAGGGTATAGCAAATGACAAGGATACAGCAGGCAGTCTCCCCAGGAAGAGTGGGGACAAGACGGGGGTGCCTGGAGCTAGCAGGAAGCCATGGGTCAGAAGCAGATCACCTGTGAGCTGCCATGTTTGGATCACCAGGGCTATGAAAAGGTCTTAGGCCAGAGAAGGGTGGCAGTTGTGAGCACCTACAGGCGCCTGGGAGCACCCAGACTGGGGTGTGGGGGCTTGGAAGTGCTGGGAAGTAAAGGGGGAAACGGAGGGGTAAGCATGAACTCAAGGCTCTGCTAAAGGTGTGGGAGTGGGGTGGGTAACAAAAGACAGGGGTTGCCTGCTTCAGAGAGCGGGGCCAAAGTCCATCACCTGTCCTCCTCCCCACCCCCCGCAGTCACTGCTGCTTCTCTGACCTTCGGGGCCGGAACCTCCGTGGGCCCGTAGCTTTCCTTGTAGCCACAGCTGCAGTGAAGCCCACCAGGCAGCACAGGGACGTGGTGCTAAGCTTGAGTGTGTCGAGCCAGCTTGGTGAAGCAGCCTGTAGATACTGTTCTGCCAGGTGCAGTCCCAGCAGCAGGGCCCAGAGACAGGTAGAGAAGGCATCGATCCGTCGGAGCCTGCTGGAGAAAGCAAGGTGAGTGTGTGCCAGGCAGACACTACCAAACCCTGAGCCCCACCATTTCCTGCCCCCACACCCCATCCACACTGGGCCCAGCTCAGAGACGAGGACAGAGAGGTCAGTGGAGGGTCTGAGTTCATTCTATGACTCAAGGCTGCCCGCACTAAGCAAGCCGGGGCTCCTACACCCATGACCTAGCCTGGGAACCAGGGGCAGGTGGCTTCTACTACTCTGACTTAGAGACTGAGGAGGCCGAGGCAGTGGAGGACTGGCTCAGTGTCGCCATCGCCTGTGGTCCTATGCTGTCCTCCTGGTCCCGGAGAAACTAGATAGCTTTGTCTAGCTGCATGGAGTTCAGTCCAGAGCAGGGGGCCAGAAAGACCCTAGGTAGCATTGCAGACCTCTGCCCACCCATGGCTAAGGCCCCACAACACACCTGATACGGCCAGCCAGCAGCATGGCCAGCAGGCAGGTGAGCAGGCCCACTGCCACAATGCTGGTCTGGTGGCTCTGCCCAAAGGCCCAGGCTTCACGTAGCTTTTCTGTAGTGTGCTCTGGCAACATGCCCAGCAGCTGCTGCCAGCCCTCGGCCTGAGCAGTAGTGTTGTCGGATGCAGCAGAGCTGTTGCCCCCAGGAGGCAGGGCCAGGGGCAGGGCGGCTCCTGGGGTGAAGGGTTCGCTGGGGCCATACAATGTAATGGATAACAAGAAGGCACAGGCCAGGAAGGCCAGGGCACGGAGCAGGATGACCTGGAAGGGTGCCTTCATTGCCGAGGAACTGAAGCTCTGAGGGAGGGAGAGACGGGTCAGTGAGAAGCAAGAGAGCCAGCAATAGCCACCCCTGTGCCCACGATGTGGGGATGCTGTTCATAGGCCCCACTCCAGATCTAGGCTACTGCCTCACTGGGATGGTCTCCAGGGAGGGCTCTGCTCCTTCTCCTTTAGAGGAATCCTTGGTGACTTCTCTTTCAAATTTTTCAATCATTGTCGAGTTTTTATCAAACATTCCTATCACACCCAGCTAAGGTGTGCGACAGCCACATCACGATCCTAATCACTCTTCTTTTTTTTCTTAAAGTAATTTTGTTTGTTTTCCAAGACAGGGTTTCTCTGTAGCTTTGGAGCCTGTCCTGGCACTCGCTCTGTAGACCAGGCTGGCCTCGAACTCACAGAGATCCGCCTATCTCTGCCTCCCGAGTGCTGGGATTAAAGGTGTGCGCCACCACCACCCAGCCTTTAAAGTAATTTTTATTTTTATTTTATGTGCATTGGTGTTTTGCCTGCGTGTATATCTGTGTGAGGGTGTCGGGTCCCCTGGAACTGGAGTTACAGACAGTTGTGAGCAGCCATGTAGGTGCTGGGAACTGAACCCAGGTCCTCTGGAAGAGCAGTTAATGCTCTTAATGGCTGAGCGGTCTCTCTACCCCCCATTGTTAGGGAGAGCCGACGACAGCAAGGTGCCATCAGGCAACTGTTTCTCAGAAATGTGGTCTTGGCATGTTATGCTATGTCTCGGCTGCTAGGGTCAGCTCTCAGAGCATCTTCCCCCACACTCAACACCCAAATGCCCCACAGCCTCAGACCTGCCCATGGGCCTGGTCAGCCTCCCGACGTCGGAACTGGTGGCTGAGCAGCAGGGCACGCAGCTGGCGGTTCTGGTGTTTGATGTAGTACTCAACAGCTGCCTGGCATGGGCGGCACAGCTTGTACATCTGCTCCAAGTGGTGGCGGTACACCTCAATCTCCTCATCATACCGGCCCTGTAGGTAGGAGGTCTGTGTTATATGTGGGAACTGGGTTTAAACGCTGGCCCTGCCTGTGAAATGGTCATAAGAGCTCCTGGGAGTAAGGGCTAACCAGCAGAGGCTAGCAGCCTGCTAGACAGTGACATTAATGTCACTCTATAGCTCAGGACCCACTAGGTTCTGGCAGGAGGAAAACCTAGGATTAGACCCCGCCTTTCTCCTTGAGTCTGAAGGTCTAACTCACTCAGGGAGCAAGCTAGCTGCTGGCTCAGCCTGGGGAGCAAGCTAGCTGCTGGCTCAGCCTGGGGAGCAAGCTAGCTGCTGGCTCAGCCTGGGGAGCAAGCTAGCTGCTGGCTCAGCCTGGGTTTGCCAGAGCCGACCAACCACTCTCGTTCCACAGCAGCTCAGGAGAGATGCTCCATCCCTTGCTCCCTCAGAGACACAGAAGGCCCAGGCAGTGGTCAGTAGGAATGGTCATATGATCTCTTGTTGGGCCCAAGTCACCTCATGTCCTCGCTGTAAAAACATTTAACTCGCATTTACTCATTTCAGTACTGTATGTGTGTCAGCGTATGAGTGAAGGCTGAAGGGTAACTTGTGAGAGTTTTTCTCCTTCTACCATGTGCACCCTAGGAAGCAAACTGAAGACAATCACGCTTGGCAGCAAGTGTCTTCGTCCGCTGAGCCATCTTGTCAGCTCTCCCTCCTGGTTTTCTGGCTCATTCCTGACTTCTCCTCTCCCCTAGGCACCTTTGAGCCTCAGGTGGGATTTGCCTTTTTCCCTGGATGCCATGTTAGGCAGGACAGACTACTGAATGAGACCAGGATGGAGCCCCTGAAACTGCAGCCGGAGCCCAAGGCCTCTACCTCCCTCTGCTCAGGGACAAACCCTTCTGGCCTGACCGGCCTTGGTTTCCTCTACCTCCCTCTGCTCAGGGACAAACCCTTCTGGCCTGACCGGCCTTGGTTTCCTCTACCTCCCTCTGCTCAGGGACAAACCCTTCTGGCCTGACCGGCCTTGGTTTCCACAGAGTCTTCCCAGCGGTCGGTCACCAGATCACACCGAGGGCAAGCTGGGCTCCCGCTGAGAAGGAAGCCCCACACCCTGGAATGTGGGGACAGTAGGCGGTGAACAGCTATCTGGCTCTGCCTGCCCACCCCGTGCAGCTTGCATGCTCACCTCCTCACGCGGTGTGAAGGCAGCCAGCTGCTTGATCTTGGTGGTCTGGTGGTGGCTGCACCGCCGGCAGAGCAGGACCTGACTGCTCACCCACTGCTGTGCCTGTGCGGGGTCACGGGGACTGGGCACACTGCTCACCACGTGGTTCAGGTGTTCCAAGTACTGTGCGGGGATCGGCTTGTTGTAGTCTCCATTCTGGGCAAGGGAGGGGGCTCCGGTCAGTGTGGCCCACTCAGGGATGCTCCAGGACTTCAGACAACCCTACCCTGGCTGCTGCTTCTTTTTTTTTTTTAAAGACTTATTTATTTTATTATGTATATAGTGTTCTGTCTGCACGTACACCTGCACACCAGAAGAGGGCACTAGGTCTCATTACAGATGGTTGTGAGCCATGATGTGGTTGCTGGGAATTGAACTCAGGACCTCTAGAAGAACAACAATGCTCTTAACCACTGAGCCATCTCTCCAGCCCCCTACCCTGGCTTCTTTACACATTCCTTCTGATGCTGCCTCACATGGAACCATCAACATCTAGGTGCCGAGAAGCCACCCAATCTGTGCACCAGGGCAGGCTGTGGGGTGCCCCTGACCCACGTCTCCTACCTTGGCTTTATCCCTAAGAAACACTCTGAAAACTAAGCCTGCCAGTGGGCCTTTGAATAGGCTGTCTGTTTTAGCTTCAGTAAAAGCCATACTCAGACACTCACACACTATGGTAGCTGGACAGACAAAGCCGTGACAGAAAACAAACCACCCACAAAGCTGAATACTTAGTGTCTGCAGCAACTGGGCTGCAAACCTGCCTGACTTTGGACTTGAACTCCGATCCTGCCACCTGTTGGGTGACACAGGACAACTGGCCACAGCTCCCTGCACCTGCTCTTCCTCCTCAAAGGGAGACATGGTGACAGGGCCACAGTTAGACTACAGTGGCATGGTATGTGTCAGCAGCAGCCTGAGCACTGGCCCTCCACCCAGCGCCAGCCCACACCTCCTGGAAGCCGTTGTACTGTTCGCAGTGGGGGCAGTCCCAGCAGTTGCGATTCCCATAGGGCACCAGTGTATCGTGGTTGCAGAACCAGCAGTTGACCATAGTATGTGTTGGCTTCACCCTGTGGACCAAGGACAACAGAGTTGGCCTGGAAGACCTTGATGAAATGAAAGATTATCCAAGCAAAGGAAGTAGTATCCAAGGTGGAGATGGAGGCCCAGCCAGAAGAGGAAGTCATGGTGGAGGGAGGCAGGCCCCTAGATGATGCTGTGTTGCTAACTGACAGTACTTCACGAGAGGCCACTGGAGACTCTGTAGGCTCTGCAGTAGCCACCCAGGAGCCCAGGGCCACCAGCCCCCACTGTTTCAGGGTCTCAGACATTAGGGTGATGGGAGGGCACAGGGTCAGGGCTAGCTAACCAATGGACCAAAAGAGATGAAGCTTAGAACCCCTTATCCCCCATAAGGTCTGATCCTAGGGTATAGAAGCCATATTTCCGGAGAGTTCTAAGACTGAAGGGAGCCTTTTGTCCTTCCCAGGAAAAAATCCCTAGAGAGAGAGCCGAGGACGTCAAGGGGTAGGGACTGGTGACGGGCAGTGACAAGTCACAGCTGCTCAGCCAGGGGAGGAGGCCCACAGTGGGTTTTGTTGACCACACGTCTGATAACAGGTGGGGCCTGAAGGATAATCCCGGCCCAGATACTGGGGGATCTGTGCAGCATTGCAGAGGTCACACAGCAACCGCCCAGCAAATCCAGGGCCAGGAATCTAGAAACAATACCAGCAAAGGCAGCTGGTGTGGAGCCCTGTCCCCTGACCTTGTCTTGTCACTCAGAGGCCATGTCTAGCTCAGGGGCACTGCTGAGAACTGGGCAGAGTGAGCCACCCCACAGAAATGCCCAGCTCCTCAGACAGCATGACTTCCTGGCCTTAGCATCCTGAAAGAGGAGGAGCTGAGTCCCAGGTTACGGAAGCTTATGTATGTGTGTCCCCACGAGATTCTCATTTGTCAAACTCAGCATGTAAGCCATGCCCGTAAAATGGAGCAGGCACAGTGCTAGCTGCTTCCAGAAGACAGCAGCACGCAATGACAGGATGTGAGGAGCTGTGTGATGGAAAGGGCCACCTAGTCAGAAGCCCAGGGGGAGGACAGCCTTGGGAGTGGGCTCTAGTTCCTGCAGGACTGTCTATACCGCCTGGCCAGCAGCTCTACTCCCTTCCCCCTTCCATGGGCAGGTTAAGAAAGGTATCCTGTCAGCTGGGGTATGAACACCCCCCCTCACAGACAGGGCTTGCTCTTGGGAAGCCCCGAACAGTGCTCTAACCTAGTCAATACCAAGAAATGACAGGGACGCAGGATGATGAGGCTGGGGTCCCTAGCAGCCTCACACTTCCTTCTGCCTCAGTTCAGGCCTGACCCTGCCACTCAGCAGGAAGGTGTGTCTGAGAAACAGCTCAGCAGTCAAGATTGCTCACTGCTCTTGAGGACCTGAGTTTGGATCCCAGCAACTACTTCTGGTGGCTAACAACCACTTGTAACTCCAGCTTCAGGTGATCTGATGCCTCTGACCTCCATAGACCCCTGCATTTACACACACACACACACACACACACA
>NC_022016.1:83199358-83205295 GCF_000317375.1 Microtus ochrogaster | reverse complement strand
AGAGAGAGAGAGAGAGAGAGAGAGAGAGAGAGAGAGAGAGAGAGCGCTTAAAAACAAACAAACCAGTCCACAAAGAAACAGACCCTTCACAGTGCACACACCGGGCAGGGTCCCCTGTGCTAGCGTCTCAACGGTTATTCTACCTCCTAGAAGCTTCATTCTAAGCTCTCACTTCTCCAATGGGTTGCTCAGACTTTGCCCTAGAGAGCCCGTTGCCAGTACCTGGTACTTGAAAGCGTTACTGGCCCCATCACAGAAAGAGCGATGCAGAAAACTGCGGCAGGGGCTGCAGCTGGAGATTTGGAAATGCGCTCTGCCGGGGTGCCCACGTGTGTGGTATTCCCGGGCAATTAAGCACTTACTTTGTGGTAATTTGTACATCTTTTATAGGCCTCTTTGTAATTATGTCCAGGGTATGCCTTATAGCTGGTACTCAGTCAGTGTGACCTCTCATATGTCCCCGAGTCTGAGACATACACCCATCTGCCCCTGGGGCTCCTTAGCTCTGTTCTATTTGCTGGGAAAGGCCAATTCTGGGCTTGCTCTGGGTACCAAGGCTGCCAGGAAGCCCCTCCCACTCAGGAAGCCATCATTTCCACTCTGGGTCTCCAGCTCTGTTGCTAGGGAAATGGCTCCTGGCCTCTGACAGAAGACTGCCTGGTGTGGAAGTGGAAGGCGGGGGATTCATCCTCCCTAAAGTTGGAGGGGGTGGATGCTGCAAGGGGGTGTCCTTTTGTAGCCAAAGAAACCATTGTTCACCGTGGCTAGGTGGGATCTCTATACCAGAGGCTATCTCCTTCAGGGACAGCCCCAAAAGGTATGTGGCAGGGGTAGCAGGCAGCTGGCCAGAATCTTAAAACCTCCAGCACCAACCAGCGCTGCTGCATCATGTATGAAAACTGTCCCAGCAGCCACTTCACAGCTCCCACACTGTCCCCAGGCCAGAGCAGACAGTTCTAGCCTCAGAGCTCACCCAGCTTTTGCTCAGGGAAAGACCCCTTAAGTTTCCCTTGCAAACTCCTTGGACCACTTCTTTGCTTCCTCAAGCCAAAAACCTCAACTCCACGATAAATCCCATTTGGGGAATAAGGTGGAGGTGATGAGACACAATGTCCCTTTAACACAGGAAGGAAGGTGACTTGGCAGAGGCAGCATCTCAGCCCATGGCCAAGCCCAAGTCACATTCAATGCCACGGGTGGGTGGGGGACCTGGAAACCATTTCCCCAGCGGGTCACCCTGAAGGAGCCATGGTGGACGGATCTTTACAGAAGGGGACAGGGGCGACTACATGCCTGGTGTCCTCTCCAAAGGCTTGGACACAACAGGGGAAACACAAACATGGGCCTCTGGTAATGTTCTCTCCGCTAGCCCAGGACATTTGGGAAGAGCCAAACTCCTGTCCCCACACCTCTGCACTACTTTAAGTCCCCTGGCCCGGGAACCACTCACGGCCCATGCTACATCACACAGACACTGGATGGGGCTCAGTTGTCGTGGGCTACTCTGAGTCTGTGGGAGGCCAGTATGCCCACCTCTCCCAAAGGGGCCTGACAGGCTACGCCTGAGAGAGGTAGGCCCGGATCTCAGGGTTCCAGGGAAAGTTCAGCTTCACAGGATGCACCTTCTCTGCTCTTCCAAGTGTGACCTCACCAAATGGAAGAGTCCAGGGAGGCACACCCGTGCTTCAATGGCAGCAGCAACTCCACAGAGCCTGGACCAACGAGGTCCAGATCTCTGGCCCAATCTCACAGGGATCCGCTGACGAGAAATGAGACCCCCCCCCAAACTGATCCCTTGGGGACAGACACATCATCCACCCTGTCCATCGAGCACCACTCAAGGCTTTCAGAGATGACGCATGAGCAGTACGCACCAACTGGGCTGGGATACAAGGAGAAGAATGAGAATTCAGAGTAGCTGGCAACAGATGCCACAGGACTGACTAGCCAACCTGCGGGACACATGCTGCCATCCACAAACAGGTGTCCTCAGCAGCGGGGCAGCAGGCAGGAGGGGTCATATGAAATGTGCACATAGGAGTGGCGTCCGCTCAACTGGAGCGGGCAGCTCAGAATGGTGAGTGTTGAGGTGAGCCCAGGCACAGTAACTGCCAGAAGGCCTCTGAATGGTGGGATAGGCTTTGCTATGCATCCAGAGGCTGTGTCCTCCTGAGTTCCAAACACAGAAACTACGATCTCAATAAACACCAGCTGACGCAACAGGCTGTGCACGCAGGCTGGCGATGGGTGCCGAGACGCACTCACAAGGGGCGAATCCCAAGTACGTTATGCAAACCCAAGACAGGCCAGAGCAGTAGCATGAAGAACTGTGGCACCTGAGAGAGATGTGGGGCCTCCACCCCAGAGCTACAGGTTCAGAGAAGCTGCTTGTGGGTGTGAGCCGGGCCTTCCACTTACAGCTGGGCGACGAAGGGCATTTCTCGAGGCTGTGTTTCCCCAGCTGTAAAATGGGTGAGAACGGTAGTACCTGCCTGACAGGAGCTGCTACTTAACGGCAGATACTCACTGCGTGTCACCTGTCACCAATACAGGAATGGCAGTTGCTCTCATCATTAACAGGGACAGGGACAAGAAAACTCCACGGGTAAGGAAGCAGGGGGGCCGGATTTGGGCTCTAGAGGACTTCCCAGCAATCACTTTGTTTGGCTACGTGTGTGTGTGTGTGTGTGTGTGTGTGTGTGTGTGAGAGAGAGAGAGAAAGAGAGAGAGAGAGAGACAGAGACAGAGACAGAGAGACAGACAGACAGGGTTTTTCTGTATAACAATCTTGGCTGTCCTAGAACTTGTTTTGTAGACCAGGCTGGCCTCAAACTCAGAGATCTGCCCGCACCTGCCTCCCGAGTGCTGGGATTAAAGAACAGTGCCACCACGCAGACACTCTTTAGCCAATTTTAAAAGTCGGGAAGGACTGACCTGAAGAGAGCTGATGAGACTTCTTCGCATGGCTCCCAGGGCCAAACTGGCTTGCCCTGTTAGCTTTGTGCTCAGTTTACAAGCACCCACTCCACCAAGTACCCTTCCAAAAACAACTCCTTGGAGGCTTCCTCCGGCTTACTCAACGCCCATTCTGCCACAGCTGATGATTCTTGCCTGCCATAGCATCCCCCGCTAGGGAAGGCGAAAGCTGCAGCCTCTGGCTAAGCCAGTCTCACTTCAGAACTGTGAGTGGCCAATTTCCCTCCAGATGAAGACACCACGCAGCACCACGCTTTGACCAATCTGCACCAGTCAAAGTCTCTGCCTTGACAGTCTGGTGTGAGCACGAAGGGGCTTGGCTCCCACTGCAAAAGTATGCCCTGAACCTCACCAAGGCCTTGGATTCCTGTCTCCAGCCGAGGGCACCAAGGGGTGACAGGCGGTGACCCAGTACTGGCCACAGTCCGTTCCACTCTGCTCTTGCAGCCTGTCCTGGACTGGGAGAGAGGCAATGGCACCAGGTGGAGCCTGGGCTTTGGGCAAGCTCTGCTTGGGACATGGACAGACTACAACTCCTTGTTGGCAAGAGATTATGGACAAGTCCTGAGCTTTGCACATCCCTGGCTGTCTCCAAGAAGCTCCATAACGCCGCATATATTCCTGTCCTCTGTGACATGATGAGGCGGGCTATTTCTTCACCATTCGTTAGAGGCTATTCCATTTGGGGGCTTGACCAGGGAGGCGAATGGCCAAGACCAGCTTTGAGTACTGGGGTCTCCGTGATCTCTAAGCCATGACACGGCAGAGGTACAGCCCCCAAACCCATCCCAGACAGGTGTCCAGAGAGTACAGCCTCCTCATCTTTGAGCAGTAGACAAGTTCCCTAAATGTCTGTCTCAGGCTGCTACTGTTCACACGTGCCTCTTCTAAGTATTTAGCTCGAAGGCTACTCCGGGGGGAGCTCCCTTGAGGAGTGTTACTGCCATAGCAGGCGGACCAAGTGTCAGCTCTCATCACCCTAACCGACGGGCTGCAGAGGCCCAACAGGGCAGTACAGCCAAAGGCTCACGTCTCGAAGGGATGAACAAGCAGGCTCCCCCTTCCCCCAACCACGCTCCGAGGCTGCCTCCCGACGAGGTCTTTAGGGCAGAGGAGATCTCGCGCATTCGCAAGCAGGCCTGGCCCGCACCGAGACTCCGCCGTGGCCTCGCGGGGGCGGGGCGGCAGCGGCCCGGGCCGCGTGCAGCGGAGCGCGCACTCACCTCCGCGCGATCCGGTAGAGCAGCACGCCGGCGGCGGCGCACGCCGTGATCCCTAGGCCGCCCGCCAGGCCGGCGGTGGGGTAGCTGGCCAGCAGGGCGCTTACTCCTTCCATAGCTCCCGGGCGAGGTCGGTGGGCCGGGGGCGCGGGCCGCAGAACGGATTCCCGGCGGCCCGCGCGCTCCTGCTGGCGCCGTGACCTTCGCCGCTTTGTAGCCGGCGCGGGCCCGCCCCTTGACTCGGCGCGCTCCCGCCGTGCAGCCAATGGTGGCGCGGGGCGAGCCTGAGTGGGCGGGGCGCCGGCGGAAACACTCGGCGCCTGCTCGGAAGCGCCCTCCAGCGGCCGGAGTTGGAAAGCCATGCTCTAGAGCTGGAGGGAGCCCCGCCCGCGCCCGCTCGCTGCGCTTCGGAGAGTCTGCTTAGTCCAGCTATCCGGAGCCAACGCTTCCTTCTGCTTTCCTCCGGTTAGTCCTGTTTTCCTGGCGTCGGGCCAGAGTCGCCTGTGCCGCTCCAGAGGCCACCGTGGTTAAAAATTAGCTTGCACAAACATAAACTCCAAAGATGGGAACGAGGTTAAATAATCACAGGGTAGGCATGGTTCAGAACATAACGCAGCTGTCGTAAAGAATGGCTGAGCTCGAGGTATTAGCCCTCACGGGGTGGTACTTTTTTTTTTTTTAAGTCGCTTGTAGATAATTTTCATAGAATGCTAAGTTTGATGAAGCTTATGTGCTTCAAATCCATTACCTTAGGGGGTGAGTTCGAGGGTGGAGCCACGTTATAGGAGTGTTTTCAGCATTGACGTGAGCTAAATTAATGATCAAGAAAAACTCACTGAGGCTTAGTGGTGCACAGCTTTAATCCCAGTAAATGCAGGCGGACTAAAGTGTAAATTTGAGGTCACCCTGGTCTACATAGTCAGTTCCAGGTCATCTAGACAATCCAAAGGCTAATACTGAGTCCCTGTCTTAAAAAAAGAAAAAAGAAGGAAGAAAGGAGAAAGAAGGAAAACTCTAGCAAGAAATATTATTTCAATCATAGTGGCTAGTGGCACACACCTTTAATCCAAGCACTTGGAAGGCAGAGGCAGGCCAGCCTGGTCTACAAAGTGAGTTCCAGAACAGCCAGAAATACACAGAGAGGCCCTGTCTCATAAAATCAAAAAATTAAAAATAAAGGAAATATATTTGCACATTGTTTCTGTGGAACACACATAATTTTATGAGTGCTTTTAGGATCGAGTTCTCTGAGCAGTGGTGGGCTGAGGGTCACCGTAATCTCTTGCTTTCTGTTGCCAGTTCATCTGTCCATATACCCACCTATGTGTGTGCATTCAGGAGGTGGGAAGGAGGAAGCAGGATGGGCCAACAGTGAAATCACAGGGCTGGCGGCCTTTCTCGTCTTTCTTGCGACTTTTACTAGCTCTGAGCGTGTCTAGGTTGTGCTGGCCCATAACATCTGTGGTGCCATATTTAAGTATCATTCCCTTTCTGGAAGTATCATATATGAAGCATCATTCCCTTTGGTGCCTGCCTTGAGTTCCAGGGAAGGTCAAGCATTGATAGATGACGTTTGTCTGAGAACTGCCTGGACATCACTGACGCTCTCAGGCATTCCATGTTAAAGTTCTGGTCTCTGGCTGGTGAAGCTCCTGGACAGTGACAAGAGGAAACTTAAAAAACAACAAAAACCCGAGGCCGGGCGGTGGTGGCGCACGCCTTTAATCCCAGCACTCGGGAG
>NC_022016.1:83194723-83199213 GCF_000317375.1 Microtus ochrogaster | reverse complement strand
AACAACAACAACAACAAAAAACCTTTTATTTGTGTGAGTGTTTTGCTTGTGTGTGTGTCTGTGGACCACAATGGTGCCTGGTGCCCAGGGGCACCAGGTCTCCTGGAACCTGAGGGAGCAGGTTCTGAGTCATTATGTAGCTGGCAGAACCTGAACCCACATCCTCCAGAAGAAAAGCCAGTATTCTTAACAAATGAGCCATTTCTCTAGCCCCGAGTGGTGAAAACTTTTATGAGGTAAGGCCTAGTAGATGACCACGAGGGGCGTGCCTTGCAGGGGACTTTACCAGTAGATGGCCAAGAGGGGCATGCCTTGCAGGGGACTGTGGGAGTTTAGTCTCCTGCTTTCAGGCCATCAGATGGCTTTAGCTATGCTGTGCACCTGATATTGTGCTGCTGCCTCTCTAGAGGCCCCCGAACAATGGATCAATCAATCATGGACTTGAACCACTCAAACAGCCAAAACTAATCTTTCCGCCTTCTAAGCCGACTACCTCAGGCACTAGCTACTGGCCTTGAGGTAGAACATCCACCAGGCTTTCTGGCCTCCTGGCCCTCCTTCGTTCATTTATTCAGTAGGAAGGACATGCATTTTTGCAGGTCAGTTTTCCACCTGAAATCTGTGTCATCTCAAGCTAGTCATGTACAGTCTCACTGCAGACAAGGTTGCCAGGATTAACTTTCATGGGAAAATACCTGACCCCTTGGCCCAGTGCTTGGCAGATGCCGGTATGCAGTGAGGACTGATAAAGCCAGGAACATATACATGTACATACAGAGCTATGGATAAAGAAAGGGAATGGATTAGGCTAGCCTATTGCTCGTACAGAGGACCAGGTTCAATTCATGCAAGCAACAGGCAAAGCACTCATACACAGACAATAGTAAAATAAATCTTTTTTTAAAAAAATTATTTATTTTTATTTTATGTATATGGGTGTTTTGCCATGGGTGTCAGGTCTCCTGGAACAGGAATTATAGACAGTTCTGAGCTGCCATGTGGGGCTGGGAATTGAACCCAGGTCCTCTGGAAGAGCAGCCAGAGCTCTTAACCACTGAGCCATCACTTGAGCTTGGTAAAATAATTTTTTAATATAATTAAAATGAATCTCTAGGGTTGGGTGTGGTGGTGAACACTTTCAATCAAATCACGTAGGAGGCAGAGGCAGGTGGGTCTCTGAGTTTGAGGCCAGCCTGATCTGCAGAGTGAGTTCTAGTTCAGCCACAACAACACAGATCCTGTTTAAAAGTAAAGTTTTTCCAGTGAGTGAACTTGTGAAGGAGAAAGGAATACATGATGGTATTGCTCTGTGGGCAGCTCCACGATCTTTTCTACTTTAAAATTCAACGGCTTCTTTCCCTTCCTTTTCAGCTTCTCCCTTCCTGCTCTGGGTGTTGAAGTTTGTCTTCCAATGCAGAAAACTAACTTATACTAGCTCATATAAAATGTATTTATCCATATCCAAAAAACAAGTGAAAATGAAGCAGTCTACCCAAGTACGGCCACACAGTTGGGGAAGCAAAAACAAGTAGACCAGTTCAAGGTCCTCCTCAGCTACACAATGAGTTCGAGGCCAGCCTAGAATAATTGTGATCTTGTCTCAAAAAACAAAACCAAGAAACGTGGGCTGGAAAGATGGCTCAGTGGTTAAGAGCACTTATTCTTTTCTTTCCTTTCTTTTTTGTTTGTTTTTTCGAGACAGGGTTTCTCTGCGTAGTGCATTTTTTTCCTTCGAGACAGGGTTTCTCTGTAGTTTTGGAGCCTGTCCTGGAACTAGCTCTTGTAGACCAGGCTGGCCTCAACTCAGAGAGATCCGCCTGCCTCTGCCTCCTACGTTCTGGGATTAAAGGCGTGCGCCACCACCGCCTGGAGAGAGCACTTCTTGCAGGCCTGGGTTTGGTTCCCAGCACGGCGGCTCACAATTCACTGCAGTTCCAGGGGACCACACACCCTCTTCTAACCTCGAGGCACGCCCCGCACTTGTGTGCTTGTCAACAGTTGAGCAAGCACTCACACACGTAAAGTACAGAACAAAAACCAAACAGAAACCAAAACAAATGAAGGAATTAGGATAGATGCAATTATCCAGGTTTTACTAGGAGTATTAAAAACGGGCTGCTGCCTCATACCACGTCAAGCAGCTTCGAGTTTCTGGGGTGGAGACCGCTCTCCTGCGTACAGTTGTGCAGCTTAGGAGTATGGAGAGACAATTACTTGTTTTGACCTCTAGATTGCTCCTGAAGCAAATCCTGCTAAGGAGCTGGGGAACACCCACCCGTCTCCGTCTCCGTCTCCGTGACAGGAAGGACAACAAACAGAACAACACAACTGAAGATCTCCTCTGGGCTGTTCCAGAGCATCTGCAGCTGAACCTGAAAGCCCTCAGGAGGCTGCGGCATCTGTGAGATCCTGAGACATGCCCTCCCTTGTGTACTGCTTAAGCTTCTGAGTCAAAGTTGGACTGACCACTGATTTTTCTGGCCACCCTTCTTCCTGACACAGGGTCTCAGTTGTAGTCCTGGCTGACCTGGGACTCCTTATGTGGATCAGGCTGGCGCTGAGCATCTAGTTACACTCTGGTATTAGCCTTCCTATGGTCTTTTTAATCCTGTTGCATTCCTCTAAAAGTCAGGGCACAGACTGATGATGCGACCCGCTGGCAAGATTGCTTACCCAGCATGCACAAAGCCCTGCAGATAGAGTGTGGTGCACAGCCTAGTAATTCCACCACTCGGGGAGTGAGAAACAGGAGGATCGGAGTTCAAGGCTGTCTAGGCATGGTAGTGCACACCTTTAATCCCAGCACCTTGGGAACAGAGACAGGCAGATCTCTGTGGGTTCAAAGCCAGCCTGGTCTATAAAGGAGTTCCAGGCTAGCCAGGTAAACAGGACTACACAGTGAGATCCTATTTCAAACAAAGAAATAAACACAGAAGAAGTTCAGGGTTATCGCCAGCTACCTACATGGGAGTTTGAGGTCAGCCTGAACTATACAAGAGCCCGTTTTAAATAAAATCCTAGCATTTACTTATTTCATCTTGAGAGAGAGTCTCACAAAGCACAGGCTGGCCTTGAACTTAGTATGTCTGATTCTCCTGCTTACCTGAGTGCTAGGATTATACACATGTACCATCTATAATCTGGTTAAAATTCCAGTTATTTAAAAGACCTTAGGCTGGGCAGTGGCAGCTCATACCTTTCTCAAGCCAATCCCAGCAGAGAGCAAGGACGATCTCTGAGTTTGAGGCCAGCCTGGTCTACAGAGGGAGGTCCAGGACGGTCAGGGCTACACAGAGAAGCCCTGCCTTGAAGTACCTCCCCAGGGCCGCATTCCTCCGCAGCAGAGTGTGGAGGATCAACACACTACACACTCAGTGTTTGAGGCCAACCCTGGAGGCTGCAGCACCCCACACTTGCGAGCGCACCTGGGCTGAAGTAGATTTCACTCCTGCAAATACACTGAGGAGGTGAGCAGCCGATAAGCAGTGCTTTCAAACTGACTGGGGTTCAGTCAGTCAGCCCAGCGACACATATCTGCATTTTCAGCACTTGGAGACTGAGGCAGGAGAACTAAAGTCTGAGATCAGTAGCAAGTAACCCTGTCTTAAAAAAAAAGGTGGGGGGCTAAAGTCACATTTTCCTCTATTTCAGTGACTGGAAACCTAGACTATGGATAAAACTACCTGGGAACTGGAAATGTCCAGAGGGAAAGTTGTGGGAAGTTCGCCACAGTGCCACCAAACGTGACTGCTCGTCCCTGTCTGTCAGGGAGTCCTCACAGCTGCTTAGAGAAGAGGTTGTGGCTGGTTTATGGTACAGTGAGCACAAAAGAACACAAACCCAGCACAAACTTAAATTAAATAGCATGATTTAATTTACTTGCTGCTCAATCCTCAATCCTCTTAAGTTAAAAAAAAAGTTCTAATTAACTATTAACGTTAATGAATTAAAACCTTCCAGAAACATGAATCCAAAAGGCAATGTCCAACAGGTGAGACGAGCCGGGCAGTCTATGGCCTTTGCTGTTTTGGTGTGGAACACTACACATCAACGGAAAAGAAAATCTCTAGGTTTTCAGTTTTATTCTTCTAGAGCACAACTGTGTGGCCTGTGACTAAGCTCGCTCTCCCAGCAGGTACACGATGAACTCATAGGTGGACAGCACAATGGCAGTGTTGGGGATCTGCCGGATGAGCTGAGCAAACAGTCCCCGGTAGAAGGCGAGGTAACCTTCCTCCCGGAATACCAGGCGCGCCGTCTGCACGAATGACTTGTACTTGGTGCCTTCTTCCCGAAGCCGTGTCCTGATGACCTCTGTGGGAGAGACAGTGTGAGGAAGTCAAGGCTCTGTGTCTACTGGGCTTCGTGGTTCTCACCTGGACAAGGCAGTCACATGCTGAGAGGGACAAGGAAAAGCTAAGTTCTTTTTTTTTTTGGTTTTTCAAGACAGGGTTTCTCTGTAGCTTTGGAGCCTGTCCTGGAACTAGCTC
>NC_022016.1:83192664-83194427 GCF_000317375.1 Microtus ochrogaster | reverse complement strand
AGAAGGAGAAAAGACAAGTTATTTTTAGACCATATTCTAATTAGTCTAAAAGATTTCCTTGGTCTCCCTACTCTGTCTAGCTGAAAAGCCCCCTGGTCTCCGTCCCAACACACTGGCCCAGTGCTGGTCACTTCTGCTTGAGCAGACCTCAGAGCTGGGAGGGACCTTTGTGGCTTGCTGGGTGGTGCTCCAGAATACAATGGGACGGGACCCTTGTTCCTGAGACTCTGGTGCATCTGTCACTGCTGTGCTGGGGGCTCTGAAAACACAACCTGTTCTCACAGCAAATGAACTGGTTTTTAAGCAGGTGGGCGGGACAGCAGTTATATCTCGCTCTTGCATCTTGGCTAAGGGTGCAGCTCAGCAGCAGTGTCCAGCATACACAAGGCCCTCGGCACAGTCCCTAGCATTCGGACAGACAAAGGGGACCTGGTTTGGGAGGCAGAGGCAGGTGGACCTCTGTGAGTTCTAGGTCAGCCTAGTCTAAAGAGCAAGTTCCAGGACAGCCAGGGCTACATAGAGAGCTGTTTCATAACAAAAACAAAACAGACCAACTAGCAGATTCATGTAGCATCCTACTCATTCGTCCCCCATAACTTTTTTAATCAGGGAATTTTAAATAAAGTCCAGTTTTGGGATTCTTTGAAAACAGAGGTTCAGTAACCCACATTTCGGCCCAGCAAACTCTTGCCACACTGCGATGGAGCTGAGCAAGGTAGAGGCCAGCACTCATATGACCTGTGTCAATGCAGACAATGATGGCGTCACTCTGTCCTGCAGGGACAGGGTAAGCATCTCCTGAAGTCTAGAGCGTCACTTTGGCTGGATCAGACATGCTACACCAGGGAAACTCTGCATATACTCCAAGTGAGAATCTCTAGACTCGAGCCTACTGTCACATGCAGCTCATGTAAGGGCCACTCAGCCTATGTCACATGCATTTCAGTCTGTGCTACCAGAGCTGTGGTGTCTATGCACAGTAACAAACCTGACATTTTTGCTTTTTGTTTTTTTTCAAGACAGGGTTTCTCTATGTAGCTTGAAACTGGCTGTCCTGGAACTCATATTGTAGGCCAGGCTGCCCTTGAACTTGGAGGGAAGGCCACCTTGGCCTCCCAAGTACTGGGATTAAAGACTCCTCCCACCAACAACTGTTTTGCTGCTCTGGGAGAAAGAAGCAGAGTGAACTGTACCGTGTGGGTAAGCAATGCAGGAGGCGCATCCCTTAGAAAAAGCCGCAGCTGCCATGAGTCCAAAAAAGCCAGAGGAACTTTTCTCAGCTCCGTCCGAGGAGGAGACCACCGGAGCTTCTTTCAGATACTTCTTTAAACTCTCATAAATAGCAAAGCAGATGATAGTCTCTGAGATCCCAGCATAGGAGGCAGTCAGCCCTCTATAGAAGCCACGGATGCCTTCTGTCTGGTAGACATGGCGCGCACACTGGAGTGTATTCATCTGCTTGCAGCCTCTCACCCTGTCAGAGGGGAGCAATGATAGGTGCTGAGAGACACATCACACACAAGTCACATGAGGGTCACATGAATGACATACAGAAATGACAAGGGAGAAGAAACCTGTCTTTCTTGTTCTGAGGCCACCTTGCCTCTGACCCACTGTGAGACAAATTCAATTAGCTGAGAAACCTGATGGCCCACAGAATAGATGGCATCTGAAATGACAGTCACTGAAGTAGGCTTGTAGCCTTTGACCCAACTGTAAAAAATGCTAATGGAGGATAATATTTGTCAGAGAAAACAGCTGGG
>NC_022016.1:83188317-83189689 GCF_000317375.1 Microtus ochrogaster | reverse complement strand
CTTTTTGTCTCTAAACAATGTCCTCTGCTCAAGAGTCAGTGAAGACTCACTCTGTTTTATAGACTAAGTGCTGCTGATACTCTATACTCATGAATGGAAAACAAGAGCTTAAACAGCTCACGCCTGTAATACCAGGCACGGTGGCTCACGCCTGCCTGTAATACCAGCATTTGGAAAGCTGAGATAGGAGAATGGATTGAGTTTCAGGCGAGCATGGATAACAGAGTGAGGCCTTGTTTCAAAAAACCAATGAACTAATAAAAAAAAAGAGACAAGTTGGGGCTGGAGAGATGGCTCAGTGGTTAAGAGTATCAGCTGCTCTTCCAGAGGTCCCAGGTTCAATTCCCAGCACCCACAAGGCAGCTCACAGCTGTCTGTTAATCCAGTTCTGGGGGATCCTATGCCGTCACACAGACATACATGTAAGCAAAACACCAATGCACACAAAATAAAAATATTTAGAAAGAAAAAAGAGACAAGCTAAACTGCTGAACTTCTGGACTCTCTTCTCTTGCTCCCATCTTTGTGCGCCCCCCTCCCCTGCACCTGCACCGAGCTCCTTTCCTCTGGGAGGTGGAAGCCACCGTAGTCTCAGGAGGCTCCGCTGTCCTCTTCTCGCTCCATCCTGCCTAGGTTGTACTATGGACCCTCCAGCATGCTGGGTGCCACACACCCCTTATCCCTCTGGACTCCACTCTCTTAGCACATTGGTTGTAATGTTGTATGATAGAAGGCAGGAGCAATTTCCCTGGCAGCCACTGGAACAAGACATGCTCACAGATGTTCACAGAGCCCACCTAAATAAAGGTCTAAAATGTCCTGAGCACTAGAAAGGATCTCAGTCAACTGCTGCTAAACACAGGTGACATCGGGACACTGAACACTTAGCACTAAGGTGATACCAGAGGCTGCCAGGAAACAAGGCTTGCCAGAAGCTTGAAGCACAACCACAGAGAGGAAGGGCCCAGTAGGGACTGCATACTCAGGAAGATGGACGTGTAGGGCACACACGACACTTTGGGAAAACTTTATGCAAAGTCTATCTCGCGCTCTCCCCTCTTTCTTAGAGACAGCTAAGGAAAGATGGGCTTGCTAATGTTTCCAGGGCTCACCTCTGGGCCACACAGCACAAGGGCTTTTGGAATCCAGGCAGTTCCTTGAACTTAAACTGGGAGAGCCCGAATTTCTACTGGAGAAGAGCATTCCTTCAGGAAATGTGAGGGTGGTGACGGCCTGCAGAAGCAGTAGCTGTGGCTCACACATTTCCCTACCACACTGTCATAAAGTTAAAAAGCAGTGGTCAGTGTCCTGGATGCCCTGGAAATCACAGGAGTTCTGGCCTGCTGAGACGTCTGACTTTTGTATAAAAAAA
>NC_022016.1:83180179-83187363 GCF_000317375.1 Microtus ochrogaster | reverse complement strand
CTGCAGGCATACACACAGATAAAATACTATATACATAATAAATAAATATTAAAAAAAAAAAAAGAACTCCAGGTTAGGTTCAGGGCAGATGGCTGGCCCATCTGGGGCTATAATTAAAGTGCTCTCTCTTGTGTCGTTGGCTAGACAGCCAGGCCTCTGTAGAGTCCAGAGCACACCTTCTGACATGGGGTCCACAGAGAACCCCAGAGAGAATACCCATGGAAGCTGGACCATGGAGAGGACCTCTGTCCATCTTCCTTTGTTCTCTGTGCCCTTCTCTCCCCACAATACCACCAGTATAGATCTCAGAAGACAGTTCTACACATACATACAGAGTATCCAGAGGGGACAGCTAAGGACCTCTGCTTTTAATCCACACTTGGCAATGGGAGAAAGAAACAAACCACACCAGAACTCTCAGATAAGGAAGGAACTATGAACTTACTTCCGTTCTAGCTGCATCCTCGTTTTAACCATCCAAATAGGATTCATTAAGGTATTTGTGACAAAAGCTGGAGGGAAAAAACAACTGTCACTGATACAGTGTGCACTGGAGCTGCCTTTACCATACAGTACTCGGAAGTCAAGCTGCATCCATCCATCCATCCATCCATCCATCCATCCATCCATCCATCCATCTATGTATCTATCTATCCATCCATCTATGTATGTATGTATCTATCCATCCATCCATCTATCCATCCATGTATGTATGTATCTATCCATCCATCCATCTATCCATCCATCCATGTATGTATCTATCTATCCATCCATCTATGTATCTATTTATCTATCCATCCATGTATCTACCTATGTATCTATGTATCTATCTATCTATCTATCTATCCATCAATGTATCTATCCATCCATCTATGTATCTATCCATCCATGTATCTACCTATCTACCTATCAATCATGTATCTATCTATCTATCTATCTATCTATCTATCCATCCATCTATGTATGTATGTATCTATCTATCCATCTATCTATCCATCCAACATCTATGTATCTATCTACCAACCATCTATCATTATCCATCCATCATCTATCCATCTATCCACCCATCCACCTATCTATCTATCTATCTATCTATCTATCTATCTATCTATCTATCTATCTATCTTTATCCATCCATCCATCCATCCATCCATCCATCCATCCATCCATCCATCCATCTTCCCCACAGTGCTACAGCTGTTGGTACTGTCATACATCGCCTTTTCCAGCCTCTAGGTGGTGCTGCTAGCATTTGGTTCATTTGAATCGTAGGGCAAAAACTTTAAAATTTCAATTCAAAAATAATTTGTTTTTAAACTTGCTGATCTTTATGTTTATCTAACACTGAAACAAGTGTTAAGTCTTCAGTTACCTGAATTCAAACTTGGAAACTTAAGGAAACTGATGGACCCCCAGGAATCATTACTTTGGTTAAGCCTTCTGCAGCATTTTAACATTCCAGATCAGCCTGAATGCCAGTGCCCAGCTCTCTCTCCTGCACCCTGTGCCCACAGTCCTGAGGAAGCAGGCTAGTTAGACACTAGGAGGGCAGTACTTGGAAAGGCTGCCTTGAGGTGTGCTAGCTTTAACCAAGGTATTCTGGGTTAAGGCTACATACACTACAAAGCTGATTAACGGGGGTCAGGGTCACGGTCAGTTCACCATGGATCAACCTATTTTGGAAAGATGTACCCCTTCTCAGGACTCAGCATTAAGGGGAATCTGTTCTTGTGTGAAGTGGTTTATTGTTTTGTTTTTTTTTAATTTATTTATTTATTGAGGATTTCCGTGAAGTGGTTTAACATTATTTTCTGCTCCGGCTAAAAATCATAATCTGGGTTAGGGTTAGTAATCCTATTAAGAGTAACAAAGGTAAATAAAATTGGTGTGGCGATTTCTTTCTGTCAGCAGAAGGCAGGAATTCTAAAATGCTAATATAAATTCTCTAAAAATACCTTTAGATTTAAATGGACAAAGGTCTCCTAGCAATTTAGGAGCCCTGTTTCCTTACAAGTACTCCCTGAGGGAACATCCTGCCCTGAGCTCTGCAGTCAGCAAGAAGGACTTCCTTAAAAGAGAACAGCCTGCAGAGGTAGGCCGATCTCTGTGAGTTCAAGGACCGCCTAGTCTACAGGCTCCAAAGCTACAGAGAAACCCCTGTCTCAAAAAACTAACCCCCCCCCCCAAAAAAAAAGAACAGCCTGTCCGGAAGCACAGGTCTTAAGTTCAACCTCAAGTGCCACATAGCACACAAAGCAAGCAAGCCTGATCCTCGCTGGACGGGGCAGATGCACCCCAGATATCCAGGGGTCAGACAGAAGGCAGCTCCCGCTCCACATTAGAACCCAGCAGGGAAAGCAGGAAGACGTGAAAAACACATTCATGTCCTTTAAGAGAAGCACAGCTCACCAGTGCAGGGAAGCGCGTGCGTCTGCAGGGAATAAGAAGCTTGAGTGGTCAGAGCAAATGAAACCAGTTTACAAACTGCTAACAGCCTTGTTCTACCAACAATAGAAAGCTTTTGGGAAATGACTTTAGGTGCACAAGAGGCAGGGCGTTAACTTCTAATTCCTGGAAAGAAAAAAGACAGCAAGACAAACACGACATGGTTTGGGATGTGAATCTCCATCTCACTCATGAGGTGACATACCTGCAGAGCCAGCCGAGAAAATGTGCACAGTATTGCTATTAGGCACGAAAATGCCATTAAATTGTTCTTTGGCTTTGGAGTAACATGCAAAGTACACGGCCCTGTTAGGATAAAGAGAGATTGCTGAGAAAATCATCGAGGCACTTTAAAGTCTACACATCCCTCTGCAACATCTACAACACACAGGATTACAACAGAGCAGCATAAGGAGTCTGAGGTTGGACTCCCCCAAGCCTGCCACCGTACCTGGGATGTGACAAAAGTGTCCAAGACCACAGAGTAAAATGAGATTTGGGTAACTCATAAAAGTCCTTCTGCATTCTTTATTCTGGACAATGTCAATCATTTGAGTAGAAACGCATGCTGCCATTTTTAAAAGTCTAGCTTTCTCAGATGGGAACTTGCTCTCCTTGTCCTCCCTGAGGTGAGAGTACTCCCGGGAGCTCTGCAGCAGGAGCAGGCTTCCACCCTGCCATGCAGAAGAGAGATGAATGCTCAGCGTAGGATCCTGGCTACTGTTGAACAAGCTCCCAGGAGGCCACTGGTTTAGACTAAGCTCTGGCACCAGATCCCATCAGACAGGACGAAAGATGGGGGTGGGGAGTAATCATTTGTGCTCAAGTTTCCAGTTCCTGTTACCAACTCAAGCTACCCGGCCCTTCAAGTAAAGCAGGGTTAGAGAAAATAACAGATCCCACAAAGGGACAAGTTCCAGTCAGCATGAACAGGCTCCCTCTGCTGTAGTCCTTCTAAGAGAGGAGCCTGATGTGAATCAGTTCATTATTTTTCTATTGTTCTCTGTTCTTCCCTTGTAACTCAGAAATGTGTAACTTTTTGATCCTTGCTTTTGCTTTTCACTGCCTTGTTCTTGTCTAAACAAACAAACAAACAAACACACCAGTCTTATTTTATGGAATAAAGCACTTCCAGATTCCAGAATAGAAAAGGCAACTAAAACCTGTATACTACAGCGTTAAGACTTTGGCCTGGGACACACACTGCAACCTGTCCTTTTACACACACAGTTCCCTTTTCTATTAGCACTGCCCAAAACTTTCTGTGATTCAGAGACACTAGCTGTGCATGGATAACGAGCCTGCAAATGAAAATTAATTTTTTCATTAATTAAAAAGGTGAATGGAGCCAGCAGCTTAATGCACTGGGGTAGTGCAGTTCTGCGAAGGCTTTAAGGAGAAGTAGAGAACCAACAATGTAATGTTATAGGAAGCAAAGTCTAGGAGCCTTTAATTCCTTCAGACTACTGGTCCTGAGCCACCTCCACATCTGGCTGAAAAGGCAAATTCTTTTTTTTTTTTTTTTTTGGTTTTTCGAGACAGGGTGAGAAGGCAAATTCTGACATGGATCTGCATGAGCCGTAACACTGGGCATTTCTACACCCAGGGACAGACCACATACTGCACTCAGGATAAGAAATCTCACATAGAGAAATCTGAGTGCTGATGGCAGATTTATTTCCCCATTTTAAAAAACCAACCAACCTACCTATGGTAATCACTGTTTCTCCATGTCCGACAAGTTTAGGCAATTTTTTGTTTGTTTTTGTTTTTCTTTTTTTTTAAAAAATGTTTTATTATTTATTATCTATACAGGATTTTTCTGCCTGCATGTACACCTGCAGAGGGCATGAGATCTCATTACAGATGGTTGTGAGCCATGATGTGGTTGCTGGGAATTGAACTCAGGACCTTTGGAAGAACAGTGATCTTAACCTCTGAGCTATTTCTCCAGCCCTTGTTTTTTTTTTTTTTTTTTTAGACAGGGTTTCTTTGTGTAGCCCTGGCTGTCCTGAGCTCACTCTGTAGATCAGGCTGGTCTCGAAATCACAGAGAACCATCTGCTTCTGCCTCTCGAGTGCTGGGATTAAAGGAATGCACCACCACCACCTGGCTATGTTTAGGCCATTTTAACACAGGGGAGGGGGGAAGCAGCCATTCAACAGCATCACTCTTGGGCAAGAAGAGATTCACTACTGCATGCTGATCTCGGGGAGCTCACGCAACAGCCAAGTGCTTACCTTGATGGTGCAACTCCAACCAAATTTGGACCCAAGCCTCTAAAAAGTGACTTTGGTCCCTCCTTTTCCAGGATCGACCTGAATGATAAGAAAAGACATAGCCTTAACATCTCCGAGACACTTTAGATGGGGTGCTTGGGCAAGTGCGACCTAGGGCACATGAAGTCTGAGTTTGAACCTCAGCCATAAAAAGGGTGTGGTGATCTACACCTCTAGCCACAGCCCTTAGAAGGTGGGAGCAGGAAGATCAGAAGTTCAGAGCCATCCTTGGCGACGAAGAGTCTGAGGCCAGCCTGGGCTACACAAGACTGTCTCAAAACAAAACAAGACCTTTGAGCAAGGCCTATCTTGGTAGTAAGAGAAAACCTTCATGTCACCTCCTTGAAGGGATAACATTTAGGAGACCCTAGACTCTCACTTCCCTCTGCTATGATGTAAAACCAGAAGGCTGCGGTATCAGACAGGGATGCTACAAAGAGTACACCCTAAAGAAAAGACTGCCCAAGGAAATCTCTGGTCCTGTTTCTCAATTCTGCTCACTTCAGTCTGCAATCTCAATTCCTCAGGAGGCTGAGGCAAGGTCTGTCTAGACCACAGTGAATTCAGGGCAGTGAGCCCCGTCACAAAATAAATAAAGTACAAAAATGGGGGAGGTATGAGGATGCAAGCCAGTGGCAGAGAGGGTACTTACCTCACACACGGGAGACTATTTGGGTCTCAGTTCTGTCTCCTTATACCTGGCCCTACTATATCAGTGGTTTTATTATTATCATTTCCAGAGGCAGTCTCACTGTGTAGCCCAGGCTGTTTTCAAACCTGCCAGCCTCCTGCTGCACCCTCCTAAATTCTAGGATTACATGTGTATCACACATCATATTTAATAGATGAAATTTCTTTTTGAAACTTACTTTGTGTGTGTTGGTGTGTGTGTGTGTGTGTGTGTGTGTGTGTGTGTGTGAGAGAGAGAGAGAGAGAGAGAGAGAGAGAGAGAGAGAGAGAGAGAGAGAGAGAGAGAGAGAGAGAGAGGCCAAAAAATGGTATTGAATCCCATTAAGCTCAAGTTATAGGCAGTTGTGAGTTGCCCACATGGGCCCTGATGTTACATCTCTAGGAGAGCAGCAAGTGCTCTCAACCACTGAGCAGCCTTTCCAGCCTCGGGAAGAAATTCTTGAACTTGAAGTCTACACTGTGGTTTTGAGGACACTTTGCTCATGGTAGATAAACAGAGAACTACTGCACAGGGTAAACGCATGAGGCACACTCTCAGATGGCTCGTTAGGGTGTGCATGAACACAGCCACACTGAGAAGGTGGAGGTAGTAAAATGCTAGCAGTGTGTGAGTCTATAAGAGGGCATAAGTCATTTGTGCCATTCAAGTAACTTTTCTACTATTAAATTACTTCAAAATAAAAGGCTATCTTTAAAAACCTCAATAAATCTTAATACAGGTCATAAAAACTGAGACCAAAATTCTAGCACATAAAGTTCATAAAAATCGAGGGTTAGAGGAAACACTTCTTGGGCTCCTATCAACACAATGCTTCAAAGTAAAATTCATGGTCACGATGGCCAAAAGTAAACCACCTGGCTGTTGACAGAGGCACAATTCAATGTTTTCAATGAAAACCCTTCACTTTTCTTATTTTCCTGAGGACTGTTTCCAAAGGCCAAGCTCCTTGATCAGGACATGTCTGCAGAAGTGCCTTGAGGGGACCTGCTCCTGACAACACCGTCAGACTGAAGATTCAAATGCTCTTCACTTGACAGTCGCTTGGTGTAGATTGCAACTGTGGTCTGCAGTAATGAGCACCGTGCGGCCCAGAGGCTACTTAAGAAGGTCAAGGGGACCTCTGGCTCCAGGAGGCCGGGAGTCCTCATCCATAATACAGCAGGGACTGCATGTCCTTAAGTGACTCCCGCCTTTTAAGAGCTGAAGAAAGACAGTCTCCATAGTTACGCATTGAACAGTGGCAACAAGTCCGATCTGTTACATAAGCTGAACTTCTGCCCTGCCTGGGTGTTTATAAGCTCTTCTGGGACAATCAAGTTCCCACTACAAAGCACATGTCAGCTCTGAAAGACCAAGGCAGAGCCCAGGCTCGCCCTCTCACCTGCATGACACCTTTCATATTGGAAACACATGTAAAAGTGATCGATCAGTCTTGTTTGGAGCCCTCTCTCCCCAGGGGACCTGTATAGGAGAGGCAAGAATCTCACCAAATATCCATCACAGCAAGGCAGCTTTGGAAAGACATGGACTAGCTGATAGGGACATTAATTTTCAGATTGAAATAGGGGGTGAAGAGATGGCTTGTGGGGGTCACAATTACTCGTTGGTCTCCAGCAACTGTATCAGTCTGTCACTCCAGCTTCAGGAGATCTGACTCCTTGTCTGGCCACCTACATGTGCATATGCCCACATACAGGCATACTCATTTAAGCATTTTAAAAAATAATTATTAAGCCGGGTGGTGGTAGCGCACGCCTTTAATCCCAGCA
>NC_022016.1:83179193-83179749 GCF_000317375.1 Microtus ochrogaster | reverse complement strand
TTGGCCAGGTGGTGGTGGTGCACACCTTTAACCCTGGTATTTGGGGAGACAGAGGCAGGCGGATCTCTGTGAGTTTGAGACCAACTTTATCTACAGAGCAAGTTCTAGGACAGGCTCCAAAGCCACACAGAAAAACCCTGTCTCGAAAAACTGAGGGGGAAAAAAAAGTACTTTTAAAAAAAGGAGACACCTGACAAAGCATTATTTTAAAAAATTATGTGTTGTATGTTGTATAGGTGTATCCATGTGGAGGTCAGAGGTCACGTCAGGCTTCTTCCTCCTTCGTTCTCCATCCTTTCTTTCCTTTTTTCTGAGATAGGGTCTCACTGTGTATCTCTGGCTGGCCTGGAACTCAGAGATGTCCCCCCTCTGCCTTCTGAGTGTTGGGATTAAACTGGAACCATATTAAGCCGCCTTATTTATTGAAACAGGGTCTCACTAAAACCTGGAGCTCACTAACTGTGCAAAACTAGCTACGTAGTGAGTTCCAGGACAATGCTGGTGTCCTCCCGCCCATGCTAGGATTACAGGCATACATACATCACCAGTACTATTT
>NC_022016.1:83168828-83178593 GCF_000317375.1 Microtus ochrogaster | reverse complement strand
AAAATTGCATGTGTGCATATACACCTGCATGTGTTCCAAAGTATAGGTGAGTGCTACTACGTCCCTTAGAGCTAGTTGCGGCCAGCCATGAGCTGCCAGGTGAGGATGCTGGGAACCGAACTCATGTCCTGGAGAGCAGGAAGCACTCTTAACCACTCTGCCATCTCTTCCAGCTTTGGAAGTGGGTGCTGAAACCCAAACTCAGGTCCTCACACTTGTATAGCAGGCACCTTATTAGGCACTGAGCCATTTCCCCAGGCCCCTCCACAAAGCATTTTTTTTTTTTAAAAAATGTGTGTGTGTTTGTGTGTGAGCTAAGTGCACTCCTTTAATCCCAGCATGTGGAAGGCAGAGGCAGATGGATCTCTGCTGAGGTCAGCTTTATCTACAGAGCAAGTACCAGGACAGGCTCCAAAGCTACACAGAGAAACCCTGTCTTGAAAACAAACAAGCAAACAAAAATTATGTGTGTGTATGTGTGTTATGTGTAAACTGGATATCTCCTACCATATGGAGTCTGGGGATCAAACTGAGGATGCAAGGCCTGGCAAGTGTCTTACCCGCTGAACCATCATGCATCCCATCCCCCATCTTTTGAAATAACTTCCTCCATTCTTCAGCAGCATATATATTTTTCCTAATAAGTTAACCTAAGACATGTGATTCATATTTTAAAGACTTGTACACACACAATTTGCCATGACTTTTATAACAGTGATCACAGGAAGGGTAGGGCAAGTAAGAAACAGCTGAGTTTTAAATGAATGGCCACATTAGTCATCTGTGCTTTTGACAACCACAGTGCTTCCTAGAATTCAGAACAGAATCCAGGATGGGTCTTGTAGTGCACAGAAAAGGTCTGGGGCTTGTCCTTGCTTATTGTCTCTCTCACAAAGAGCCCTTCTGGTTGAGCATCACCCCTGGGCTTGGCTCCAGAGGCTGAGTGGGAAGCAGCCCTCTTTATTGACCACACCACCCAGGGGAGTACACTGTTTGATGTTTCAGGATCTGAACCACAAAAACATCCACGTGGCATGAGGGGATGCTTCTTCAGGTGGGAATCAGGACTCACCATCCAAAGAAACTCTGCTGCAAACCTTCCCTTAAAAAGCACAAGAAAGCACCCACTAGAAACAGCAGCACACGTGTGTCGCCATGGTGGGAGGCTAGGAAGCCCTTTCCATGACCAGTACTGACTTGCCCAATTTCATAGAATCACTTGATTGGTTCTGAATGCTTCTCTAGCCACACACAATATTCTAAGGAGCCTGCGGGCACTCTATTAATAGAAACAAATACTCTGCCTCCCAGGCTGGAGTGAGGGTGAGCAGACAAAGGAACATGTAAATAAGCAGCCACATTGCTGGAGGATGAGGCAGGGGCTGTGCATAAAGGAGAGCGTGATGGCGTAGGGAAGCTCAGTCAAATAACGAGGTCAGCGCAGGATATTCCTGCAAAGGTGTCAAAACCACAGAGATAATGTCCAGAACAAGGAACTGGCGCTAACAAGTGTTCTTGTGCTTTTATTATTCATTTATTTTTGAGATAGGGTCTCACTGTGTAGCCCTGGATGTCCTGGAACTCTCTATGTAGAACAGGCTGGCTTCAAACTCAGAGACCCATCTGCCTCTACCTCCTGAGTGCTGAGATGGGTGTGCATCACAATGCCCGTTCCTGTGCCTTTAAAGGAACAAGGAGGCTGGAGGGGAACAGTACAGTCACAGGACTGTTGAGTGAAGAGCCTGCAGGCTGGCTGGACTCTGGCTGCTCTGTTGAGCAGAGTGGGAAGGGAGGTAGTTAACTCTCAGGCTCTGTCAGCTAGGATGCTAACACTGCAACACAGAACAGCACTAGAGGAAGTCACGGATAGGGGTCAGGTTTCTCTATTTTGAAAGCAGAGCTGACAGGATTCATTGTGGGTTGAGAGGTCCCAGAACTATATCTGTGGGATGAAGCTCTAACTCAGCAGAGCAGAGTTCTGGTCTGCTTCCATTTTGCTTGGGATGGGTAGAAAACAATTATGCTAATAACAGAGGCAGCAGGGGATGAGTGTGAGAAACCCCATCACCCATGATGACTGAATGAGGGACAGCTGTCACCAGGTGAGTCCTGGGATCCTGCTGCGGCAGCAAGAGACAAGGTGGTATAGCAGCAGTCACAGCTAAGGAAGCAGAGGCAGCAGCCAGTGAAGGGGCCAAGGTCCTGCTCCTGGCATCTTTGGGTCAGCACCAGGGACACCTCCACATAAGGACCTGGAAAAGGCTGCAGCCCAGCTGTGATCTAGGCTCTTCTGTTTTGTTTTACCTTGTTCTTAGCTGCTCTAAACTGTTCTAGAAAGAAGGGAGCTCCACACTACACCTGACTCTGGGTATCACAGCTGCTAATCTGCAAGTCTTTCTAAACTGAGAGCAATGGGGTCCAGGTGCTCATCCTTTAAGGCCGTTGTGAGAGATCAATGGAATTTATTCAGAACCTGAAAGCTACTAAATGACAGTCCAAGTGCAGAAGAATCCTAAAAACGTACACCACAGGCTGAGGAAACGCAGCTTGGGTGAGCAAGACAACGGCACAGAACCTTTCTAGCATGGGCAGTGTCATTAAAACAAGAATGTGGCTTAATTCCATGGTTTACACTTTGACATAAGTACAGTATAAATGGACAGTTGTGGGTAAGTGGCAGTTTGTGACTTCATAGCCACAGACCCATAGACTGTATCAGAAAGGAAAGGGTAGGTGCGCAGTGAAGTGTTGGCTTTTGTGTCGTGTGGAAGTGGTTCTCGCATTTTCAGGGATGAAGTGCCCGTTGCTTTGGTTTCCACCACTGTAGTAACTGTTGCAGGTGCGGCTACTGGAGACATGACAAACTAGACAAGGAGGGTGTATGCTCCCTAAGGCCTGCAGTAGAGAGACATTCTTTCCCCTCACAGGCTTAGCCCTGCAGACAGCTTTGGGGACATGTCAACTGGTCACAAGTTACATGGCAAGTCTGTATGAAGTTCACTCTGAACACTAGTGACATGGCCTGATCACCTGTTTCCATCTCACTGTGCCAAGACGCTATGAAAGGTGTCACCTGATGCCAAGCAGGAAGTATTCTCTCGGCCACTGAGGACCATGGATCCTGTTTATACTCACCGAGATCTATGCTGCCTCCACATCCCCTGGTTCTTGCCTCTGGCCTTTCTGTGCCTATTGATAACCACCTGCTTTTGGGACTTTACTCCCTTCCTCAATGTTAAAACTGAAAGAATAATCCTCCTAGGCAGCCTGATGCTCAGTGGGTAAGGATATTTGTCACCAAGTCTAACCTGAGTTTCATCCCCAGAGCTCTGTCCTCCACCTGCGAGCTTTGGCATACCATCCCATTCCTTACAAAATAAATAAGAAATGGAATTCTTCTATTTGGACCCAAACTGTATAATGTGACCGGGCGAGGGACAGGTGGGGCCGCCGGAGAGGACTGCACTCACTTCAGAACCTGGAAGAGCCCAGGAGTCACAGACGTTGGTCTCATCATTCCAGCTCCACTAATGGTCCCCAGATGAACTTGAGGATAATACACCGTCCGAAGAGCTAGTCGGGAAGACTGCAACCTCGTCTTAATGACTTCGAGTGGACATGTGAAAATAGCACCAACTGTGCCCCCGCACCTGCAGGATGGAAGGCACAGGAGGTCAGGAGGGCAACACAAGTCTGCAGAAAATGCGGTCGCTATTTAGCTTTTTCCTCTTTAAGACAAAGTGCCTGCATTCATTTAATACAACTTACAAGGGAGTTAAAAACATTAGCTGAAGCCAGATGGTGGTGGCGCACGCCTTTAATCCCAGCATTTGGGAGGCAGAGGCAGGCAGACTTCTGTAAGTTCAAGGCCAGCCTGGTCTACAGAGAAACCCTGTCTCAAAAAGTTAAAAAAAAAAATTAGCTCAGTTTCCAGAACTAAAGAGAATCACTTGAGAGTGATCCGTGAACGCAGATGCCATCTGACCACTCGCAACAGTCTGATGCCATCCCTCTGTATCTCCACACAGTATTCAACCAACTTCCACTGTTGGATGTTCATCCAGTCTCACCACGAGACTCACCATGAATAGTCTAAAATACAGATCTCTGCACATTCAAGCCAAATACACAGACCGCATTACTGGTTTGAAAACCTATGTTCATTACAGCCCAGACTTTCTAACATGGACACTACTGAACACTACAGCATACTTTCAACCAGTGAACGCCTGTCTCCTCCACTGTACAAACGATGGGCACACACTGTTTCCTAGTTACCGTCTCTCCGGGTCATTCCTCTAAACTTCAGTTCTGTCCTTCACAGCATGCTGATAGCAAGAAATTTCTTGAATTACTTTTAAACTTTTTTTTTTTTGTACAAGAATTGAACCCAGGCACATGCCAGGCTAGATGCTCTACCATTGAGCTACAATCTCAAACTTTTTTTTATTTCAAGACAAAGTCTCCCTAAATTGCCCAGTTTGCAATTCTCCTGCCTCAGTTCCCTGAGAAGCTAGATCACAGGTATCATCAGCACACCCAGCTTAGACACCTTTCTACAAGACAGCAGCTCACTTCTTTACCCTAACTACCCATTTCCATCTTCTCTTACATAACGCTATCTACAAAACCATGCTGGACAGGCCAGCTATAACAAATGATGTCATGGGCCATCTAAAGTTACCACCCATACATCCAGGGATTTTCCTCCTCAGAAAACATGGCCCTACAGCAGAGCAAACCCAAGTTGGGACCTGGGATCTGACTCACTTTTGCATCTGTGGCATCAGGACCAAGCAAGTTCACAACGGGCAATTGTTTAGCCGAGGATTATTCAGTTGAGAATTCACGGAGAAAGTCTTTTTATTATTATATCATTAAGTATTATTATTATTATTACAATTATTGGGACATGTGTGGAGAGGTAAGGGGACAGCTTGCAGGGGTTGGTTCTCTTCTTCCATGTGGATCTGGGGATTGAACTCAGGTCATCACCTTGGCAGCAGGTGCCCACACCCACCAAGCCATCTTGCCAGCCAGAGGGTAGATTTTAAGCTGTAAATATTTGGGGAAGCGCTAACTCTGCTTCTTACCCGCCATCCCCTTGCCCTAGACTGAGAGAGAACTGATGGCAGGCTAGCATTTGCAGAATCTTACACCAGACTCTCTATAGCAGTAACCCGACACTTAATATATACCCCCAAAGTGAATAAGGCAAAATCTCCAGGTAGGACTTAAATTAGGGCTGGCAAGCTGGCTCAGCAGTGGACAAAAATGATTCAGACAACCATGGTGACTTGAGTTTGGTTTTTTTAAAGCTGGTTGGAATGGTTTGAATCTGCCACCCCAGCCCCCTACAGTGAAATGGGGGTAGACAGAGGAGAATCAGACAAAGCAGTGAAGAAGTAAGGAGGCAGCCCCGGCCTCAGTGAAATGGGGGTAGACAGAGGAGAATCAGCCAGAAGCTCACAGACAAAGAGCAGTGAAAAAGTAACGAGGCAGCCCCGGCCTCAAACACAAAGTGGAAGGGATTGAGAGATGGCTGAGAGGTCAGGAGCGCTTGCTGCTTTTCCAGAGGGCCCGAGTTCAGTTCCCAGCTCACAAAGCAGCTTATAAGATCCTTAACTCCAGTCCCAGGGTTTTCAATGCCCTCTTCTGGCTTCCATGGGCACTAGGCTCACATACAATGCCCTTACATCCATGCAGGCAAACACATAAAATAAAAATAAATAAATCTTTAAACTAGTGAAGGAGAGAACCAACTCTTGAGAGGTTGCCCTCTGACCTCAGCAGACACGCAGCTGCACTGGTGGACCTGCACTCCTCCACTGCACAGCACAAGGGCTCATGCTCACAGAGGAAGCCACATCCTGCTTACTCAGCGCTGGACTACTAGTTAAAAGGCTGTTTCACTGAATGTTGTAGATCACATGGGTAATCCCAGCACTCTGGAGACTGGAAAGGGGCTAGCCTACACTACATAGCAAGACCCCGGCTAAGAAAGGGAAAGAAAGGCAAGAAGGAAGGAAGCAAAAAAATATTGTTTTGTGACAAGCATTTAATCCTCCAACAAATGTCTTATGAGGTCAGAACATATGTGCCCCAATTTACCATAAGTATCCTGAATGTTGTGAAACAGAAATGTATATACGTGAGGGAAGGGGTGGGGGAAACAGCTATATCTGGCTATTCAGGTAAACCTGTTTTAAAACTGTGATTACTGCTGGGCGGTGGTGGCACACACTTTTAATCCCAGCAGAGGCAGGCGGATCTCCCTGTGAGTTAGAGACCAGCCTGGTCTACAGAGAGTTCCAGGACAACCAGGGTAAAAAAGAGAAATCCTGTTTTGAAAAAATAAAAACAAATAAACAAAAAAAAAATCATGATCATAGCATAGGAAAAAAAAAGGGTATTATCTATTAACAAAAAAAAAAGGAGAAGAAATGAAATGAGGGAAGAAAGGTCAGAGGGAAGCAAGCAGGAAGGGAAGGGGTGGGGCTGGGCTTGCTTGGTGTATACTTGTAAACCAGCATTTGCAAGACTAAAGAGGAAGATTACCATGAGTTCCTCACCAATTAGAGCTACAAAGCAAGATTTTGTCTCAAATCAAACAGGAAACAGACAGAGCACTGGAGGGAAACACACACTGTTACTATTACAAGTGAGTGAGTACTCACTGGGCAAGCCCCAGTTGCTACAACGTTGTCAACTACAGGCCCAAGCCCATCACTCACAAAGGCATTCAAGGTCCTGTGATGGGAGCCCAAAAGGAGAAAAGACAGAAGACCTGCCTTCAGTGTGGCTAGGACTAGGACCGCATGGAATAAAAGGGGAAAACAAGAGCGCCCACTAGCAGGGCTCTCTTTTTTTCTCTCTGCTTCCTGGCCAGCTTGAAGTTGCTTTGTTCTGCCCACCAGGATGGGGTGAAATCACCACCCCAAATAAACCCTCCGGCTTCTAGGTTGTTTCTGCTCGGTTATTTGTCACAGCAACAAAAAGCCCAGCACACTTGGCCTGGGAACTCTGTGGCAGCATCAAGCATTTTCTCTTTCTCTAGTCTACATATTCCTGGGCACAAGGCTAGCAAGGTCCATGAGAGTCTCTCTCTGTCCTCAGAGGCCAACACAACTGGCCCACGGTAGGCAGACACCCATGCCCTTCTCCAGGTGTTGTTGCCTGGGTGAAGGTACAGCCTCCACTTGTAGGAAGCATATGGAACCAGCTAAGTGTCCTCAATCTGCAGTCCAGACCTACTAGGGGCTGGGGATAAAGCAGGGACAATAGCAGGAAGACACCCCCCCCCCCAGCACTCTGCAGGGCCCATGATTCTTCATACTGATGGGGTGGACCGGGCCTCTGGTTCAAGTGAGCATCTTTGGCCAATGTTCAGACATCAGAGAGTTATATGACGACGGTTTTAGCAGAGGTGGAGAATCAATTATCTGGCTGGATAGGATCATTTAGTTCCCTGATCTAAGTCAGTGGTTCTTGACCTTCCTAACACTGTAACCCTTTAATACAGTTCCTCATGTTGTGGTGACCCCAAACATAAAATGATTTTGTTGCTACTTTACAACTATAATTTTGCTTTTATGAATCATAATGTGAAGCTCTGATATACAGGATATGTGATGTGTGGCCCCGTTTGACCCCTCTCCAGGGGGTTGCGACCCACCGGTTGAGAACTGCTGCCCTAAGGAGTTCATATTCTGAGATACCTAAATAGCCACTGGTGTAAAGTAGAGGCTGGAGAGCTGGCTCGTTAGCTAAGAGCTCATACCTCTCTTCCAGAGAACCTAACCTTAGTCCCCAGCACCCACATCCAGCGGCTCACAACTGCTCTAACTACAGCTCTAGGGGATCTGACACCCTTTTCAAGTCTCCACAGGCACCCACACATCCCTCTTTGTCTATCTGTCTGTGGACGTCTGTCTCTCCCCCCCCACACACACACACAAACAATTTTTAAAAGGAATGTAGAGGGGCTGGAGAGATGGCTCAGAGGTTAAGAGCATTGCCTGTTTTTCCAAAGGTCCTGAGTTCAATTCTCAGCAACCACACAATGGATCACAACCATCTGTAATGAGGTCTGGTGCCCTCTTCTGGCCTGCAGGTATACACATAGACAGAATGTTGTATACATAATAAATAAGTAAATATTTAAAAAAAGGAATGTAGAGAGAAAATGTTATTTTACTTACAATCTTTACAATGTAATTTGTATTTTATATGTATATCTTATATGTCTAGAATTAAGGGGGTAATAAAACTACACACATGGCACAGGTGGGGGAGATGGCCCACCATGTAAAATGTTTGCCTCACCAGTAACCCTAGGAATGGGGAGGCAGAGACAGGTGGACCCACAGAGTTCACTGGCCAGACAACGTAGTCAAACTGATGAGCTTCAGCTTCTATGAGAGAGTCTGCCTTTTTGGGGGGAGGAGAGAGGTTTTGAAGATTCTGTCTTTTTGGGGGGTGGTTCTGAGACAGGGTTTCCCTGTGTAACAACCTTGGCTGTCCTAGAACTCGCTTTATAGACTAGGCTGGCCTCGATCTTACAGAGATCCGCCTGCCTCTGCCTCCCAAGTGCTGGGATTAGAGGATTAGAGGTGTGTGCCACCACTGCCCGGTAGGACTGTCTTACACACACACATACACACACACACACACACACACACACACTTGCACGTATGCACACATGAACTACATATGGAGAGATGCAAGAACATTTTAATCTTAGGGCCATGCAATCAAAATCTGAGACCACTATTCTAGCCTTGGTTCCTAGCCCAAGCAATTCTGCCTCCACCCTCAGTGACATCTGGCAACGTATGAAGACATTTTTGGTTGTTGAAGAGATGTTATTATTAGCAGGCCAGTACGCTGCTAAACATCCTAAAATGCATAGGACAAAACAACTAATCACACTACCCAAGCTGCAAAATTGCATTCTAGACCAATAAAACAGACAACCCATCTTGGAGGCAGCTGGTATTGCTGGCAGCCTTCCAGCATAGGGTACCCCTCTGTCCTAACCAGATCTGTTTCTTAAGCCATACAGCATGAATGGATCAAGGCCATTTCTAGTTTTAACTCTGACTCACGTAAGCCCATTAACATGATACCATCTACTCCGCCACAGTCTGTTCAGAGAGGAGCATGTGATTTGGGCCCAGATACTCAGCATGAATTCTCTTGGAGCAATGACTGGTTTAGAGATGAGTGTATCTCCAAGTTGGCCCCATAAAGAAACTGGTGGGAGAGACAGAGGAACTGCATGCAGATGAGAGGTCCAAGCATGCATCACTGGGAGGCAGAGCAGTCAGGGCTCCACAGAGGCTGGAGCAGTTTCCGCAAGCCCTCTCCCGAGCTTGTGCCCCTCTGGAACTCAGGTGTATGGTCCAGGAGTTAACCAGTGCAGAGTGGGTTTCCTATTGCTCACAGCTACAATCCCTAAACTTACACTTCATGTTTGGAGAAAGCTCATAGGTAGGACGTGACTACTGCAGACAGCGTTCAAAGGGCAGTCAGTACGCCTGTGGAGGAGGTGGCATTTCCAATGGCTACAAGGAAACTTCCTGGACGTTAATTTAATTTCTCTCCCAGGGTAAATTTGCACTGGTTACTATAATGCCAAAGTCCAGTAAAATTCTCTGGAATGTTCCACTCAGAGCAAACATGGAAGGGTTTGAGGAAAGCAACAGAATGGCCCTGAATGACTACCACTTCAAGTCCTTCCCACCACCTGTCCCCATATATATA
>NC_022016.1:83167217-83168373 GCF_000317375.1 Microtus ochrogaster | reverse complement strand
CATTTTTTTTTTAAATTATTTATTTATCATTTGTACAGTGTTTGGTCTGCATACCAGAAGAGGGAATCAGATTAAATTACAGATGGTTGTGAGCCACCATGTGGGTGCTGGGGATTGAACTCAGGACCTCTGGAAGAGCAGTCTGTGCTCTTAGCCTCTGAGCCATCTCTCCAGTCCCCCGTTTTCAGCTATTTTTATGAGGTTACAAAGTTACATAAAAAATTTAAATGATGTACATAAATTAACTTTCACCTCAGAATTTCAAATAATCAGAAAGAAATTAAACAAGTTTCCAGTAAAATATTCTGTTTCCTGAGTATATACCCACTCACCTTAGGCACTAACGTCAAAGCCAATGTGCTTTTTACGAAAAAAAAAGTTTTACCTTTAAAATATGACATTTAGTGTGTGTGTGTTTGCGTGCGCGCACACGCACACTACAGTGCTCATGTGGCGATCAGTTAGATCTCTCCTTCCACCATATGGGTCCCAGACACTGAACACAGGCTGTCAGGTTTGGTGTCAAGTGCCTTCACCAGCACAGCCATTTCGGTGGCCCATAGACTTTTATTACATTTATTTCTTCAATGTGGGGTGGGTGGGTGTGTTGGTGCGCATGTGTGGATGCCAGCACACAACTCACAGTTCTCTCCTTCTGCCACGTGTGTCTCCGGGATTGAACTCCAGCTGCCAGGCTTTGCAGGAAGTCCTTTGGCCACTGAGCCATCTCTCAAGTCCTAATGGGCTATTTATTATAAAAATCACTACCAACTAGTGGTAAACTGATTTCCATGGTCACGGACTATACACAGGTACAAAATGGGCTCTACCAACAAACTACCAACAGGAACTCTGCAAGCCTTCTAATCCTTGGCAATTCAATAATTTTTCCTCTTTTCTGCTACTTGAAATACATTAGTTGCTTTTCATAAACTATCATATTCTGGAAAGTTTATGTGAATATCAGACATAAAGCTTATGAGATGTCAATTATGTAAGTTGCGTATTATTTCATTAAAGCAAAACCAATTTTGGATGCCACTGGTTCTCCTTTAGGGTATACATCCTCTATTCCATCTCATTTGGAAAGAAAAATTATTTAAATAGCTCCCCGAAGCTTGGAGAGATGGCTCAGGACACAGGCTCAGTTGCCAGA
>NC_022016.1:83155539-83165682 GCF_000317375.1 Microtus ochrogaster | reverse complement strand
ACACACATACACACACAATCACACCATAAAAAATAAGATTGAAAGCATCTAATTCAGATTATTAATCTAAATCTACAGCTTAAATCCAGCTGTACCACGCAGATCTAATACCACCCCCACAGAGGCATGGCAGGCAAAGGATGTCACTAAGACTAAGATGACACAAGCCCCCCAGGCCCTTGAAGGCAAATCAGGTCTTCCAAGGAAGGGCTACTTGAGAGCACTCTGGCCATTTTTTTTGATGGAGTGGTATAGGTCACAGAAAGAAACAGTAGACTATATTTGTTCGAGTAACGCCTGAGTACTACTCTCTTGCTTTGACATCACTAAAGGGTCTTTTAACACCAAGAATGAAGCTCAGTCATGCACAAGCAACTCACACTAAGAGGCAAAATGAAAATGCTGAGACCAAATGTCTTAAAAATATTTTAGTTTGGGGCTGGAGAGATGGCTCTTCCAGAGGACCCAGGCTGAATGACCAGTACCCACATGGCAGCTCACAACAATCTGTAACTACAGGATCCAACACCCGCACACAGACATACATGTAGACAAAATACCCATACACATAAAATCTACAAATATTGACTCAGCAGCTGTATCTTCACTAATTTAGTCGAAGGAAATAGATCTTGTCCACAGGTAAGGATGTGATTTATAATGGATGTGAAGGAAAAAAGCGAGGATTAGAAAGGCGTCGTCAGTGTAAGAAGGCGCTCACTGTAAATTAAGCCAACATCTTCACTGCTCCCCACGCACAGGCCTCAGAAACAGAACTTGCACTGAATATTAAAACAGACATTAATGATAAACTGTACTCAAAATACACTACCACGATCATTCAATATATCACTAAGAAAGCAAAGTGGAGAACTGGGGTAACACGGCTCATGCCTTGTAATCCTAGTGTTTGGAAGACTGAGGTAGGATTGCGGGGAGTTTGAGGCTAACCTGGACATAAAGGACACAATCCTGTGCAGAAGTATGAAAGCCACTGGGAACCTCTGCCAAGCTGCACTTCCAGATGTTGGGTCTGTGGTGGTCTTTCTTCCTGCTTTCTTCTCAAAGGACAATGTGCTAATCTGAAAACCTGACTACTGCATGTTAATTCAGGACTACTTTCTCCTTTGGCAATAACTGCTGGGAATAATATAGAAACTTGGCCCTTCAAGAAAAAAAAATTATAGATCACAAACTATTTTGATGCAGCCTTCATGTTTCCAGGATCTAAAATTAATTTTCAATGGTTATATTAAATTGATAAGCCTGTCATAGCGAGTTAAAAATCTCTGGAAATCACCAGGACCTGGTGGCATGAATCCTTAATTCCAGTGTTTGTGAGGCAGAAGTGGAGACAGAGAATCTCTGTAAATTCTAGATTTTGTCTCAAAAACAAACAGTTTGTACTATTATTAATCTGGGATAGCATTAAATCTGTCTGAGAATACAGCCATCAATGACTAGCCAATAAACAAGAGAAACAACAGATTTTAAAAGCAAGACCCCTGACTTTTCACAGGCATTGAACTTAGCTCCCTGGAAAGAGGCCAGCTTAGCAACAGAGGGAAATGTTCCGAGGACCCCTGGGTTGACAACTTTTAACTACAGCCTGTGCCCTGTTCATTATATTCAACTCCTTTCATGCTCTACCTTAAAAGGGACAGAAGTATTTTAGGCTAAAATCCAATTAGAAGCTCTGCAAACAATCTTTTGAAGGTTCATTTCTTATCTGCAAACACAGAGATCTCAAACTGCTAATGAAGCAACTAGAGCTTATTAAACACCACGGCTTCAGGCACAGCGCTAATCAACTCCCTACACCTTAATGAGTCCTGGAAGCTGCCCTGCGCTGCCCACTGCAGTATTCTCTGTCAGGAAAGAAAAGGCTGGCAGCCAGAGGGCACTGTGAAGTGTTTACAGGGAGATTCATCCAGACAAGGCCATCAACTATAGTGGGTCACAATACAGGGCACTCTGGAACTCCTCCAGTTAAGAGCATGAACACAATGTTAAGAGCCCAGCTCAGTAAAAATAGCACGAAAGGAAAAAAAAAAAAGCTCACTCATCATAAACTCGTTTTTAAAAAATTCTCTTGGCTTTAAAAATATGCCTAAAGTGTTTTTAAATTCCCAGGTTTGACAAATTTATATGAAGTGGTCGACTTTAAGGGAGTCTTCTGGGTGTCACTCTCAAAGGTAGGATCAGTGCAGACATGGATGAGAGGAATGACAGGGTGACAGAAATAAAATGAGTAAGAAATCCTTCCTGTCGAAGCGCAGCCATCAAAGCTATCTGTCCGGAGAAAACAACTGCTGGCCATAGTAAAAGTACAAAGGCACCAGAAACGATGGGAGCATCGTGGTTATTTTCCGGGGAATTATTCAGCCAGCACTTGTTTAGTATAAGGAACTGTTTAGGTAATACATAGTCCAGACCACAGCTAAAGTGCTCAGGATGAAAACACAGGATGAACCCTGAAGGTTATGTAAAGCACCCTATACTTAAAACTGGGCTAGGCCAAGGAGCTCAACACCCCAGGGCTGGGGAACGTAACTTCATAGAGGGTTTGCCTAGCATGCACAAAGTCCTGGATTTCATACTTAGCACCACATAAAATCCAGGCTCACTGGGCCACACCAGTGACCCCAACATCTTTCTTGTGGAGGAGGCAGGAGGATCATCCTCAGCTACAAGACATGAGAGCGTTTCTCAAAAAAAAAAAAAAAAAAAAAAAAAAAACCCTCAAAACACCAGCACCAAAAGGCTCCCATGCCAGTAGCCGCTATGACAAAAGGGAAAAAAAAAGAACAAATATTAAAAAAATAATTTAACTTCTGTTTTTTTTTTTCTTTTGGAGGGGGAAAATTCAACTCCTATTCGTATCCACATACCATAATGTGTCCCTACATCGAAAAGCACTGAAGGTGCTTAAAGACCGACTAGCACAGACAAACCTTCCGAGGTCCCCATTTTCCCTCCCACGTGGTGCAGGCCAGCATCCGTTCCCCCACACTCCGCAGGCCACCGCTGCCTTGAGACACCTGCTCGCGGCCCTCTGACCGAGCGCAGTACCTCCTGCGCTCCCCAGGCTCTCCAGCGTCCGCACCTCCGAAGCGGTGAGTGACTACAGCATAGCCGCCAGCGACAAGCAGGGGGCTGGAGCCACAGGGGCTAGAAGCGATCGCCCCTGGTGACAGTCACACAAGCCAGGACTTGTTTTAAGGAGAGAGGCGGTCGGCGGGTGGGGGATGGGAGCGCGGACGCGCCGGGTAGCGACCGCGACCGTGGGGACACCGAAGTCCCAACCCTCCCGGGCCGCCCGCCCTCGCATCACCCCGGGCCGCGGTGGGTGGGGGAACGCGGCAACGCCGGGGCGGAGGAGAGCACGGCTCGGGCCCGAGGCTCACCCGCCGGCGAAGAGATGAAGCAGCGTGTTCTCCTTCTGCTGAGCGCCCGTCGCCATGGCCGCGCCGGCTCCGCGGCCCGCCGCAGCCCGCCGCAGCCGCTCGAGGAACGCCTCGAGGTCTCGGGCTCCGCTGGCCTCGCTGCCCTCCCTCAGGCAGCCGCCGACGCTCCCATGCGCGAGCTCGCGCGCGGGAGGCCCAGGCGCCCGGCTCCCTCCGCGGCGTGGCGCCTGGCCAGTCAGCGGCCTCGGAGGCGCTTCCCAGCCGCTAGCCAGAGCCCGGCGCGCGGCCGTCACGTGGCGGAGGCTGGGCCGTGACGTCACGGGGCGGGACGCGGCGCGGCGGGGGTGTGGGCCCGCATCCCGTGTGCCTATTGGACGACAGGTGGATGTGGGGCGTGGCGATCGTGCAGACGCGGGGCGGGGTCGGTCCCGAGAGATCGGCCGTGCGAGGCTGGTCAAGCTTGCGAGTGGATGGCGTGAAAACCTGCCCAGGCGGCTTGATCATTGTAACCAGGCCCCATGCTCCAGGTCTCTTCTTAAAAAAAAAAGAAAAAAAGAAAAGGAGTGAGGGAGGGGAAAGAGAGAGGAAAGAAAAGAAGGAAGAGAGAGAGAGAAAGAGAGAGAGAGAGGTTTATGTGTTTGTGATTTGTCTTGAGATAGTCTTACTGTGCAGCCCTGAATAGCCTGGAATTTGTCATGTAGACCAGGCTAGCCTCAAACTCACGTTTGATCTGCCTACCTCTGCCTCCTGAGTACAGAAATTAAAAAATGTGTGCCACCAGGCTTGGCATATGTTTGTTTTACTGTTGTTGTTGTTGTTGTTTTAAGACATGGCCTCACTATGAAGCCCTGGTTAACCTGGAACTTTCTATGTAGACCAAGTGACCTCGGAGTCACATCAATCCACCTACCTCTGCCTTTTCAGTGCTGCGATTAAAGGCATGTGGGGGCACACACCTTTAATCCTAGCACTCAGGAGGCAGAGGCAGGTGGATCTCTGTGAGTTCGAGGACAGCCTGGACTACATGATAAGTTCCAGAATAGCCAGGGTTACACAGAAAAATCCTGTCTCAAACAACAACAACAATAAAAAAGCAAGCACTACCTACCACACCCAGCTGTCTGTGTGTGTTGAGCGTGTTGTGGGGTCCACACATGGCACCCTGCAGGTGTGGAGGTCAGAGGACAGCTTGCCTTCCATCCTGTGGGTCCCAGGAACTGAACTCAGGTCATCAGGCTGGACTGCAGGTCCTCTTACCCTGAGCCATCTCCCCAGCCCGCTGATTCTTTTTAAGAAGTTAATTTTGGAATATTCCCATGTGCAAAAAAAGGACACAGATTATATATCTTGCATCTCCCAGCTCTGAGTTTAGAAGGAAAAACAAACACTTGATCTAAAGAGCCTGCTCTCCTCTAGCACACCCTTAGAACTCTGAGCGTTCCTGGTCTTTCTATAAATAGTGTTATATTTAGTATGTATTTTTCACTGTGAATTTTGTACTGTGTGTTCTAATATGCAGACTGAGATACCCAAACTGCTTCTCTGCTTAGATGTCCTGGACCACTGCCACACTGAGACTGGCATCTTCTTACCTCCAAGCCGGGCTCTGACTGGGCCTTGCCTGGTTACCCTGGCAGCACCCTGATCACGTGACTTCCTCACTTACTTTGTCGTTTTATTTGAACTGTTCTAACCATCCTGGAATGTGAGCTTCGTGGGAGCAGGGAACCTTGTTTTTAGACTTCATGGTTGTTCCAGACAGATTGTTCCTGTCACGGTACCTGCCACCCAGCACTGCCCAAGAAACTAATAAACAAATGGCCTAGGTTGAACCTTCCCACTCTACTCCTCCCCGAAACCTGTTCAGCCTCTGCTGTTCCCTGTCCTGGTAGTGACTCTGTTCCTGCATAGGCACCAAGGCCGTAAATTTATGCTTACAAACTGATTCATAGCCCCCTCCTTCCTCCCTCCCTTCCCGCCCCTACTCTCTCCTCCTCCCTTTTTTTTATCTTTCTCCCTCCTCCATCTGACACTTCTAGCTCCTGGAACCTATCCCTTTTCTTTTATCTCTCCTACTTCGCTGCTAGCAAGAAGCCACCTGTTCAGGCAATCCGCTCCTTTGTCCCTTTACCCTCCGGAGTGTCCAGAGGCGGAATACACCAACCTTTTGTATTCCGTTTCCCAGACCTGATGAAAAGCAAAGCACCACCTTTCCCAGACCCAGCTGCTAGATGTCCTGTGTGCACACACAGGGCGACGGGAGTGGGAGGCGAGTTGTGGGTAAACACAGCCAATCTGTGTTTGATAGGGGGCACTGCTGAGAAACAACTGCTAGGCTCGGTAGTCATGTAAAATACAAACACAGTGATGGCTCTATATTAAAGCCATCGCTGTCAGGCAGCGCGGGGGAATAGTAGCGCTCCAAGTCTGGGATTATAGTTCAGTGGTAGCGCTCTGGGTGTGGGTGGGTGCACACCAGCTGTGCTCTAATAATAGAGAAAGGAAAGAAAAAGGTGAGATTCTTCATGCTTCCTGTATCTACCCAAACCCTTTGCTTCAGTTGCTTAGGAAGTGAGAGCTTGTCTTAGTTAGCTAAAGTTGATTTTTAAAGCTTTTAATAAAAAGCATTTATATGTATAAGTGTTATTGCCTGCATGTATGTATACTACATGTATGCCTGGTGACCAATGAGGCCAGAAGAAGGAGTCAGATCCCCTGGAGCTGGAGTTACAGATGGTTGTGAACCACCATGTTGGTGCTAGGAAGAGAACTGGTATTTTCTGAGGTGGTTGACCGTCTCTCCAGCCCCAGCTGAAGATTTGTAGGGTAGTGGAGAGCCTAGGCAAACTACTGCCAGCCTCTTAACCAGAAGGGAACTGGCCCTTTCTAGGCAGGACTCTGGGTTTTGTTGTCTGTTTCTGCTCCAAGTCAGGGTCTCGCTACGCAGCACTGGTCAACCTGGAACTTTCAAGGTAGACCAAACTAACCTTAACCTTGAACTCAGCTCAGCTTGCCTGCCTCAGCCTCCCAAGAGCCACCAGGCCCCATCCTAAATCAGAGCCCTCCCCTTTCCTGGGCTGCTGTGTGAGGCTGGTTGCTAGGCTCTGACGCCCAGGAAGAGCCAGTCTCTTGGCTGCTCCTCAGGCCTGTCAGTGCAGTGCTGGGCTGGACACGCCGCTGAGACTCCTCCTCTCCTTGTCAGCAGCAAGGCAGTGCTCCTGTGGGAATTTTCCCAAGGTCTTTCCCGTACATCATCTCACTGCAAACCCGGGTCTTGGCAGCCCTGTTGTTTGGTTCCCTCTTTTACCAACAAGCAGGACAGATCTGTTCAAGGTCAATAGCTAAGTTGGAGGCTGATGTAATGACTTGTCACACCTCTGTGCTTTTGAACGCATGGCTTCTGATGCCAAGATGTCACCCTTCCTCCACTGCCCCAGTTCCTTCTGGGCCTAGACTACCTCTCCTTCCTCCCCCTTGCTGTGAGTCTTTCAAGCCGGCTTAGAGACTGGCCTCTTTGCAAAGCCTCTCTGTTAATGCGACTTGCTCCCTTTCCCCGCCCACTGAGAGGATTTGACTGCAGCACCTGTCCTCGGAGCTACTGCGTGAGGCCCGCACTAGCCCTTACTTCCCAGTGTATCTCTTGCTGGAAGGAAGACTAAGGCGGCATTTTCAGAAGGAAGTCTGGAACTTTCTGTTGACATATGTAAATAAGTTATCTGGCTCAGCTGTCCCACGTGGAGGGAGCTAGAGGTTTCATGTGTTTAGCACAGCTCTTGAGACTTTATCCTGTCTCAAGCAGTAGTCTGGGCTCTGAGGGTCTCCGGAGACTAAAATGGACACAAATGCTTGATGAGACGTGCAAACCTTTGGGTCAGTTAGTAGTGTGCTTGAAAAAAGCCTCCTGGGTCATATCCAACACCGCACAAAATCTGGGCATGGGCTGGAGAGATGGCTCAGCAATTAAGAGCACCAGCTGCCCTTCCAGAGGATCAGGGTTTGATTCCCCGTACCCGCAATTTGTTTACAACTGACCGTTAACTCCACTTCCAGGGCATCTGGCGATCTCTTCTGGCCCCCAAGGGTACCAGGCACACAGTGGTACACAGAAATACATTCAGAAAAATCACACATAGACATATAAATAAATAAATAAACAAACTGGGCATTGTAGGTGGAGTTCTTCATCAGGACCAACAGCTCCCCAAATAACCACGCAAAGACTTATTAATTATAAATGTTTGGCCGATCACTTAGGCTTGTTACTAACTAGCTCTTACAACTTAACCCATGTTTCTTATCTACGCTCTTCCACTTGGCGGTACTTTTTTTCAGTATGGCATGTTCATCTCCTGCTTCCTTTGCCTCTGGCTGGCCACTCTGCCCTCCTTCTTCCCTGGGTTCTCAGTTTGGCCGGCCCACCTAAGGTCTTTCTGCCTATCTATTGGCTAGTCAGCTCTTCGTTAACAAAGAGAGCAGCACATCTTCACAGTGTCCAGAAGGATCATTCCACAGCTGGGCATGGCGGTATGCATCTGGAACCCCAGAAGAGGCAGAGCCAGAAGGATAAGTTCTCAGTCATCCTTTGCTACATAGTGAGTTCCAGGCCAGCCTGGGCTAGATGAAACTTTGTCTCAAAAAGAAAAAATATACAATCAAGTTCAGTAATTACAACAAAAAGGTAAAATATGACCAAATGGCTCATGATCCGGGAATATGAAGTGGGTTTACCATTGAAACGGCAATAATACACTCAGCAGGGTGGGTGGGTGGGTGAGGAACCAAGTGGTCAGCAGGTCAAGAGAACAAAGGTGGGTGGGGAGGGGGAACGAGGATGTCAATAAACACAGGAAGGTGTTTGGCGTGCGTGCACACTGCTCATGATAAAAGCCCTCAGCAATCTTCTCGCTGATAAACGGTGTCTACGCCAGGCGTGCAGTACACACCTGTAATCTAGCCCTTGTGTGCCGTCACAGTGAGTCGGCCAGGGCTGTAGAAACCTATTATTTCCTCTGCCTATTTAAAGAATAAAAAAGCAGGAAAAGCAAGGTCTCACCACAGCCAATTTTTTTAAAATTTTTGTTTTATGTGCTTGGATGTTTCGTCTGCATGTGTGACTGCGTGTTACCTGTCTGCCATATCCCCTTGGAGGACAGAAGAGAGCATCGGATCCCCTGGAACTGAAGTGTACAAGGTTGTGAGCTGCCATATGGTGCTGGAAAGAGAACGCCTGTCCTCTGCTAGAGCAGCCAGTGCTCTTAACTGGTGAGCCATTTCTCCAGCTCCCGCAGCCAAGTTTTAGTAAAAGCAAAAACACAAAGCAAAGCACATGAAATGACAGGTTCCCAGGTGGGAAGGGGACCTAAAGTGGTTCTGGAGTTTGTCTCAGAGACAAACTTTTTGTGTTTGAAGATTGGCTCCCCTCTTTTTTTTTTCCCCCTCAGAACTGACTGGTTTGGGCTGTCACAGGGGGTCGGGTAATCTAGACAAAGAGAGGGAACAAATTAGTTCTTGACATAGGAAACCAATTTACCTCACCCTCCTTAGAAAGCTCCACTGAAGAATTCTCTCTGGCAGGAAAAAAAATCTGTCAAATCAAAGTGTATTAATCCACCTGGAGTCTCTTTTCCCTTTCTGCCTGACTTCCTGGGATCCTTCACTGGGGAGGAAGAGGAAAGAGAATCAGGAATTTAAAGGGAGCCTAAGCTCTGTGAGACTCTATCTCAAAACAAAAACAATCCTACAGCTGACATCATACTTAATGGTAAACAGCGACTGCCTAATCCCCAAGATTAGCATCTAAGACATTAGCTCTAACCTCTTCTTCATCTGCATTAGTGGTTCCAGACAATGCAGTAAGGCAAGAAAAGCAAAGCTGATGGAGGAAGGTCATTGGTTAATTAAATAAAGAAGTGCTTGCCCTGATAGGTTAGAACATAGGTGGGTGGAATAAACAGAGCAGAATGCTGGGAGGAAGAGGAAGTGAGGTAAGATGCCTCAGTCAGAGACTCGACAGCTCTCCTCTCGGGGGCAGACGCCTCAGGGAGACACGATGCTCCACTCTTGCGGGCAGAGGCGAGAGCTCTGCTCTCTGAGGCACACGCAATGAAGCTCTGACCCAGGATGGACGTAGGCTAGAATCTCCCTGGTAAGCCACCTTGTGGGCTACAGCAGATTATTAGAGATGGGCTGCTAGTCCAGGTGCGAGAGTTAGCCTAAAAGAGGCTAGATAGAAATGGGCCAAGCAGTGCTTAAAAGAATACAGTGTCCGTGTAATTATTTCGGGGCATAAGCTAGCCAGGCAGCCGGGGTGCGGCTGGGATGCTGGGGATGCAGCCCTGCCGCTCCTATTACTACACAAAGCAAAGCAAAGCAAAGCAAAGAAAAGCACAAAGACTGAGTGCTGGGTTGTCGTCAGCGGCTCCATCTTGGTTTATCCCCCTTCTCTTTCATTCTCAGGGCTTGTCTTCACTCTACATTCAGACTGTCTTGCTCTAAAGAGTAAGAGACTGAGTTCAGCCCCAGTGGAATGACTCTGTTAACTCCACCACCACCCAGACTAGGGGAAGAGGTGGCTGGAGAAGACTGCCATGAAATGCAGTTTTCTGGATGGGATGTGGCTATTGCAATCACAAACCCACAAGATCCGCACAAGAGCAAGCTAGCCAAAATCCTGGCACAGACAGGGTGATGTGGGATTCCCCTCTGTATGCTGTGAATATGTACTATTACCATTGGC
>NC_022016.1:83142825-83154684 GCF_000317375.1 Microtus ochrogaster | reverse complement strand
TTTTTTTTTTTTTAATTTTTCGAGACAGGGTTTCTTCGTAGCTTTTGGTTCCTGTCCTGGAACTAGCTCTTGTAGACCAGGCTGGCCTCGAACTCACTGAGATCCGCCTGCCTCTGCTTCCCGAGTGCTGGGATTAAAAGTGTGCGCCACCACCACCAGGCTAGTAAAGTTTAAATTTGCCATGGATGGTGGATGACGCCTGTCGACTTTTCCGCCAACCTGTGCAGATCTTTGCTGGACCTGGCATCTGAGTGTTGTTCCTAATTTCTGGCTGGCTTTCTTGTCTGCGGGGTTAAAGGGTGAAGACGTTACGTGGGAAAGGAAACACAGACACGCGGTGGTCCCACGTGGGTGCACTTTTAATGGGGGAGGGGTAACAATGGGCAGGTTCAGGTGTGCGCACACAACAGGAGAGACAGGAAAAAGGGAAAAAAGGGGAAGGTTGTAGCGACCCTCGCCTTTTAACGAGGAATGCAAAGGCTTCTGGGAAATGTCCTGCGCTTGCGTGCGCTGGCATCCGTAGTCCAGGGGAACGCTGGGAGCTGTAGTTCCGCAAAGGAACAACACTGAGGACCTGAAAGAATGGGGCAGACCACGGCCTAATGCTGGAAACAATCTTACTGCAGTTCCATTGTACTTTTATACATAAATGTAACAAAGAAAGCAATGATCCAAGGAAGGGTATTTGAGGTCAGAAAAACATGTCAATAAACACCAGTAAGCACATACTAAGTATCAACAGAACAGCCCTTTCTCAGGACAGACCAATTTAAACATAATTGCCTGGCAGGCACTATAGATTATATCTAGGGAAGCAGAAGAGCAAGACAGAGGGCTGTGCCCACATTCAGGGTCCGGACTGGGTTCTATGACTATGTCCTGACATCCAACGAGACAGAGGGCCGTGTCCAGATTCAGGGTCCACTGACCAGATGGAGTCTATGACTATGTCCTGACATCCAACGAGAATGAATATGACTCATAAATTGAATGTAAATGTTTGTCAAAGGAGGCATGTGATCACATCCGAGAAAATCCAGGAATAAAACGCGCCCGAGGACAAAGGCCTGCCTTCTTTCCTGGGGCCTCTCCACAGTTCCCCAAGGCATTGTGCACTATGCAACATTCTTTTGACTGTGTTCTGACAGGGTTTATAATCCCAGTACTCGGGAAGCAGAGGCAGGAGGATTGGGAGTTCAAGATCATGATCGACTACATAGCAAGTTTGGGGTCATTCTGGGCCACGTGAGACCTGTCCCACCACCACCACCACCACCAAAGTCCCCTTTGCAATAGATACATTTTATTGTATGTATGTTGTAGCCCAATGAAGTTGATTAGATAGAAAAAAGCAAGGCCAACTACATGCACCACTAGTTCAGGGGATGGGGTGGAGCTCAGTGGTAGAGTACGTGCTTCACATTCCCAAGGCCATGGATTCAACCACTAGCATAAAGAGATAGCGTGAACAAAAGTACTGCATGTCAAGTTCAGAAGTGAAGAGCACGTGACCCGTTGATCCATTCGACGCCGCCAGCTTGGCAGGTGGAAGAAGAAAAGCATCCTTCCCCACTCAGGTTTCCAAGGGCCAGTGGCTTCCAGTGACCTGATGCAGGTTCTGTCTTGTTTCTTCCCCTCGCTCTCGCCTCTCAAGCCTCTAATTCTCTAACTCTTGTTTTGCTGCAGAAACTGCTGGCACCAGCAATTGTTTGCCACCACTGTGGCTTTGGGGTTTCATCGCCTTGTGGGGAGCTGTGAAGAGCAGGTCTGCTTTATGAGCACTGCAGATGGTTTTATTTGGTTTGTTTTACTCTTTGTTCTTTGGGGGGGGGCTGTAGCATGAATTCTAATTGGTTTTAATAATAAAAACCTGGAGTCAGGTACAGAGGCTTATGGTGAAAGATAGAGAAGCAGAGCAGCCAGCTTACCTCTACCAAATCCTCGGCCGAATGGGGTGTCCTGTCTCTACAAGTGCTCAGGCTGAATCCTGAGCTCCTGTCTCCTCGTGCCTTATATTCCTCTCTCTGCCCAGCCTCTCAGCACTCAATGTCTCCACCTCCCTAATGCTGAGATCAAAGCTGTGAGCTCATTTCTCTTTTAGACTGGATCAATCTAGTGTTAAGCCCAGGGTGACCTTGAACTCACAGTGTCTGCCTTTGAGTGCTGAGATTAAAGGTGTGCGCCACCACTGCCTGACTTGTGTGGCTAACTAGTGGCTTAGCTTTGCACTCTGATCTTCAGGCAAACATTATTTGTTAAAGCACAAATAAAATATCACCACAGGGGGCCCTCCACCCAACTCCCAAGTAAATACACATGGAGGCTTATTTCTTACTTATAAATGCCCAGCCTTAGTTTGGCTTATTTCTAGCCAGCTTTTCTTCCCTTTCTTTCTTTCTTTCTTTCTTTCTTTCTTTCTTTCTTTCTTTCTTTCTTTCTTTCTTTTCTGAGACACGGTTTCTCTGTGTAACAGCTTAGCTGTCCTGGAACTAGCTCTTGTAGACCAGGCTGGACTCAAACTCACAGATATTCACCTGCCTTTGCTCCTCGGGTGGTGGGATTAAAGGCATGTACCACCACCACCATCTAACTTGGCCAGCTTGTCCGGCTTGCCAGTTTTTCTTAAATTATTCCGTCTACCTTTTGCATCTGGATTTTTTTTTCTTATTTCTGTAATCTTACTTTCATTCTTACTCCGTGGCTGGATGAGTGGCTGGCTGACCCCTTCTTTTCTTGATTCTTGATCTTTTTTGCTTTTTCTCCTTCTATTTATTCTCCCTGCCTGACAGCCCCGCCTATCCTTGCTCCTGGCTTGCTATTGGCCATTCAGCTCTTTATTAGCCCACTCGGGTGTTTTATACAAGCAAACTAACACAGCTTCACAGAGTTAAACAAATGCAAGATAAAGGAATGCAACACATCTTTACATCATTAAAACAAATGTTCTGTAGCATAAACAAATGTAACACACCTTAAAATAATATTCCACAGCAGAGCCCAGAGACTAGGGTAGGGCTCATTTTTTTTCTCCTGAAGTTTCTGGTAGTTTCATGTATAATCAAATGATAGGAAGGCCAGTGAGACTTGTTTCTATGCAGAGGCAGCGAGGGTAGAAGCAGCCGTGTGGGGCAAAAGGCAAACACCAGGACACTGCACTTCCCTTTCTCTTTGTAACAGATCCAGTCTGAGCCAGGTTTCCAGCGAAGGTCCTAGTGAGAGTTTACAAGCCAAGCTTCCTTGATAATGAAAGGCCAACATTGTCCGTGCTTGGCAAGGAAAAGCTAGGGCAGCCTATGAGTCTCTGCCAGGTGGGAACCTGCTTTCCCTGACTCTCTGAGAGTTCCTTGTCCCTGCTCACAGTGTTCCTGATCTTTTCTCCTGATCTTTTCTTAGAAGGAGATCACCTTTGGAATAAAGTCAAATTTAAGAAGCCTACGTTTACGTTTGTAATTATGTTGGGTGATGTTGAAAACTTGGTGGTCACTCTAATGGCTTGGTGGCACCTCAGGGTCAGTAGCTGGCCAGAGGGTAGGTGCTGTCAGGAAAATCTCTCCCTTCCTCTCTCCTGCTGCTGTCTTGGTCTCAGCTTCTTTTTTTTTTTTTTTTTTTTTTTTTTGGTTTTTCGAGACAGGGTTTCTCTGTGGTTTTGGAGCCTGTCCTGGAACTAGCTCTGTAGACCAGGCTGGTCTCGAACTCACAGAGATCCGCCTGCCTCTGCCTCCCGAGTGCTGGGATTAAAGGCGTGCGCCACCACCGCCCGGCTTGGTCTCAGCTTCTGAGAGGCAGCAGAACCCAAGGCTCTGCGATCAAAGTGTCAACTGTGCCTCAGTTTCCTCACTTGTGTGGCAAGGCTGATTTAGCTGGTAGTTGAGAAGGAAGAACAATAACGGCTGTCTTAGGGACTGGAGCGATGGTGGCTCAGCTGTGAGCTGCCACGTGGGTGCTGAGAACTAAACCTGGGTCTTCTGCAGGAGCAGCCAGTGCTCTTATCCACTGAATCATCTCTCCAGCCCAAGACGGCTCAGTCATTAAGAGCAATTGGTGCTCTTGCTCTTGGGACCTAGTTAGGTCCCAGCACCTACATCAGGTAGCTCACAGTTGTCAGTTCCAGGGAATCTGATGCCATCTTCTGGCCTTAATAGGTACATGCAAGCATGTACACATACACACACACACACACACACACACACACACACACACACACACACACACATTTTTTTTTCAATAAGAACATGTTAAACACTGGCCTGGGCTATAAAGAAAGACGTTAAGGATGTCATCATCCTAAAAGAAGAGAGAACTGTCATTTATTGAGCGCCTATTGTATGGCAGCCATGGGATAAACATAATCCCTCATCCAAAAGCCTTGGTCAGGGTACAGCTCTTGGGGAGAAATCTGAGAGCAGAGGCCTGGTGTGATTCACTGGCCTGTGTCGTAACGATGTTAGAGGAGTTGGTTAGGGCCATATCTGACTCTGGCAGTATTCCATTTTCAGGTGTACAGTGTACACACAGGGACTCTTTGAGCACCCGGTAAGCAGCTTTGTGGCCAGAAAAGGCCGGAATGTGCTGCCAGATGAGGTCCTGCCAGGCCAGCTTCTCATGCCAGCAGGGTTAGCCTCTAGCTGTTGTGATTTGGGGGTTTTACAACTGTGGAATGGAGATTTAGGAACTGTTTCACTTCATCTGACGACCATCAGGGATGGATGGTCTCCATGACAGCCAGACACAGACCATGCCATGCATGAGTTCCACAACCACTGCCAAGCTCATCAGTCAGAGTCTCTGCCCCTGCATACCACCCCTCCCCCAAGTGCTCATCTCCCTGGCATCACACACATGCTAGGGGAGCCCTCTGTCACTGGGCTGTATGTATCCTTAGTCCTGTCCCTTGAGCCTGGACTGCATGGCACCTTTCACGTACCTTTTCTTTCTTTAAAACAAAACAAAATTCTTTTTTTAATAATTTGTTTTTATTTTATGTGCTTGGTGTATCGTCTGCATGTACATTTGTGTGAGGGTGTCACGTCTTGGAGTTCCAAACAGTTGTGAGCTGGCATGTGGGTGCTGGGGATTGAAGCCATGCCCTCTGGAAGAGCAGTCAGTGATCCTAACCACTGAGCCATCTCTCCAGTTCCTTCACGTGTCTTTTCTATGTGGGCCTCCCAACCACCGGTGACTTCTTATCCTCATTCATCCCAGCTGATGAGAGGTTAAGTAGGCACTGGGGATGGCTTACTAAAGTGCTTGTTAACAACATGGCGACTTGAGTCTGGATCCCCAGTATCCACGGGAAGCCAGGCTGATGGCGTGCATAAGTAACCCAGTGCCAAGTATCACGGAAGTGGAGACAGGGCAGTCCTTGAGCTCCTTAGGCATTTAGCTGAATCAGTGAGCTCCAGGTTCAGTAAGAGTCCCTGTTAAAACCAACAAAAAAGCAAAAAACCAGGTGAGATGTCACACTCTGGTGTATGCACACAGGTGCGCATGCTGCACCCCACACACACAGATACCCTCAAAATATATGCATACATGAGAGAGATGAGGGCAGAGGGAAAGGAAGTGAGGGGGGGGGTTGAGATTTTAAATAACTTGTGTCCTGTCCAGAGTCAGAAATGAACCCAGCTGCCTCTGCCTGCAGAGTGTGGTTATGTACTGCTGAGCTGGTACGGAGAGTGAGCAGCTCCCAGGAGAGTCAGGCTGGATGGGCTCACATCCCAGGATGCTGAATCCACTGCTGAGGCTTGCTGAGCAGTGGTTTCTCCAGCTATAATGATATGGACCATAACGGCACCTACCTTCCAGGGCATGGTAAAGATGACATAAGATAGTTGGGATTGCCTAGAGAAAGCACCCAATTAATACAAGCCACATTATTCTCTTAGTTTTGGCTCCCCCTGTTCTCAGGTTGGGTTTATGCCACACTGATTGACAGGCCCTTGAGGACCCTCAGCACAAGAGAAATAGTGCTGGGTTCTTGTCCACTGAGTGTGATGCTGACCTGAGAAGACATACTATTCCTCAGCCAGGTACCCAGCACTGACTGCCCTGGATTCTGGGGGATGCTGGGCCAAGGGCATTAACATGGCCATCTCATGGTGGAGATGCAATAATCCTGGAATCCACAGCAGCATCCAGTCTGGAGGAGCAGGAGACACAGAGGGATCTCGTTCATGCATTCACCTGTTTGTTCATGTCTGCATGCAATGGATGGTGACTTGACCTTTACTCTGCCACAAATCTGACCATGGCACCGGCCTCCTGAGTGCATGGTGCCCTCAGAAAATGCAAAATCTCGGGCTGGAGAGATGGCCTAGTGGTTAAGAGCACTGTCTGCTCTTCCAGAGGTCCTGAGTTCAATTCCTAGCAACCACATGGTGGCTCACACCCATCTGTAATGAGATCTAGTGCCCTCTTCTGGTCTGCAAGTATACATGCAAGCAGAACACTGTATATGTAATAAAATTTAAAAAAAAGTTTAGATTTGCAATTATTTTAAGATTTTTATAAGATTACTTTTTGAGATAAATAATAAAGTGGTTGATCCTTTCTTTATAACTGAAAAATTCAGGCTGCCAAAGAACTGGCTGAGAAAAAACACCTTGCTTGCTTACACTTTGTTAATCTATATCAAGTTGCTTGGACTTGAATGTATGTGGACTCTTGGGGGTGATTTGTTTTTCACCTGTAATACTGTAATATGTAAAAGGCTTAATCATGTAAGGGATATGGAAAACATGCTGGGTTTTACTTGTATTCATTGTAATCATTCACTTAAAAAATAGACTGGAACTGTTGTTAAGAGTCCACTTGTTTGTTCCCGGATGCTCAGCCCTGAAATAATCACAGTAAACCATATTATTTGCAATACTGTTTAGCCAATAGCTTAAGTGTATTTCTGGCTAACTCATATCTTAAATTAAGTCATCTCCATTAACCTGTCCATAGCCAGGAGGCTGTGGCTTACCAGGTAAAGTTCTGGTGTCTATCTCCAGTGGGGCTACATGACTTCTTCTGACTCTGACTTCTTTCTCCTAGCATTCAGTTTAGTTTTCCCTGCCTAGCTAAGTTCTGCCTTGCTATATAGGCCAAAGCAGTTTCTTGCCCAAATGGCTAACCAATGCCTTAAGGAGCCTCTTTAATACCCATCATCCTTTTAAAGTAGCTTGGTGCTGCCAGGAGCAGATGTGTCTCATTGCCATGAAAAGTCTTAAGCTCTTAAAACATTTTAAATGTCATATTCTGTAGATCTTTGAAAGGTTTGAAGATTATCTAACTGAAATATATCTTTATATATCTAGAAAAGCTAACTAACATGACTACAAGTTTGACTATTATAGATGATTATCTATTAACCTACATTTCTTAATTATATACTACATTTTTAAATGAGCTGGATAAACACAATGCCTTAATCAAGATCAAAAATGCATATACACAGTATAACAAAATTGACCTTATTTATATCAGTAAACCAAGATCCATACCAATGCAAATCTCTATAGCATGGAACCACATTCTAATTTATATTGCCTGAAAAATTTTGCTGGGATATATAAGCTATAAGGAAGAAAGTAAAGACAAACAGAAGAAAACCACCAGGGAAGATAGAGAGGACATCAGGAAGTGGAGAGAGGGAAGTCATCAGGAAACAGAAGGGGAACATCAGGGTAGAACAGAGCAGAGAAAGAAAGAGTAAGCACCAGAAAGAGTAATAAAATGGGAGAGAAGCTTTGATCCCTCAGAACAGAAGTCTGTGTTTTTTCTCACTGACTCAACATCTTACTCATAATCTCTCTGATCTGCGAAAGGCTAGACCCTCTGCAGAACTTCATGGTTGAGCCTAGGTTGTTGAGAGCCGTGGCTTGCTTTCACTTTCAACACTAAACTTCCTGGTGATCCTGCTGGGCGCTCCAACCAAGCCTGAACTGGTTACTGTTTCAATGTGAGGCTGACCTAGGGTCTCAGGCAAGTGCTTGTCCTAGGTCCACTGCGGATGGCTGGCTTTCTGAGCCACTGGGGCTGAAATCCGGAGACCTCTCCCTCTGCTGGGTACCTGCCTAGAGGCAGCCAGGAAGGAAGAGCAGTAGAGGCTGATGTAGCTGGGTAGGGAGGGCTCTGTCTGCTCAGTGGCTTCGCCTCAATTGGGTCTGACAACATTTTAAGGGACTCAAGTTCCCTTTGGAGGATCTGGAATTGAGGAGTCCCCACACCTCCAGGCACACAAAGCAGAAAGGTCTAGGTTCCTGTGGGTGACCCTGGCAGTGCCTCACGTAGAAGTCCCTGTAGTGGAGGTGGGGCAGAACAGCTTCAGGCGCACCAAGTTGCTTTTCCATGAGCAATTTTTGTTTGCTTGCTTGTTTGGAGAGAGGCTCTCATGTAGCTCTGGGAGGCCTCAAAGACAATATCTACCCGGCATGGCTTGCAGCTTCTGACTCTTCTGCCTCCGTCTCCCTAATGCAGGGATTACAGGTTTGCACCATCACACCCAGTGTATGCAGTGCTGGGGATGGAACCCAGGGCTTCCTGCCATGCTGGGCGACCTCTGAGCTACAGCCTAGCCCTCCATAGGTAATTCTTTCTGGGTCCAGTGACCCTGAGAGAAAGAATCAAGACACTCTGCCCAGGGCTGGTAAGCCCCAAGGGTTTGAAGAAGTCATTGGCTCACAGAAATGACCCCACAGTTGTATCCTTCCAAAGGAGCTGGCTCCAGTTGCAGACTTGGCATGACTACAGCGTGAGCAAGGCTTCCGTGTGAAAGAGGCTGCCACTCCGGGCCCAGGCAAGGGGAGCGGACAGGCCTGTCAGACCCAGCATGCGGCCACATGTAGAGAGTATCTGCTCTTCTCCTTAGGACTCACGCTCTATGTCACCATAAAGCGGAGGCTACAGTATCGCTGTCTGCCTTTACAATGAAAGAGACTGAGGTATTGGGGACCTGCTTCGTGTGGTTTCCCCTTCTTTACAGCTTACATGGTTCTGCCCTCAGGCCCCTCCCCCTGACCTGTGGGTTCCACCAGGAGAGGGCACCTTATCTCTAGCACTAGTACTTAAGGACACTGGAGAAGTGTGGTTTCATTTTACTCAGTAAAGAAGGCCATAGGGCAGGGGCGGAGCTCTGTGGTGGAGCATGCACTGAGCATGTGCAAGGCCCTGCGTGGGTTTTATCTCCAGCACTGCAAAAGTGTGGGGAGTGAGAGAGGGGAATAGGGCTGGAGAGATGGCAGTAGGTCAGACCGGAGAGATGGCGGGAGGTTAGAACAGAGAGATTGTAGTAGGAGCTGTGGGCTGTGTTCTTGCCGCCCCAGCTCCTGGTCACCTGGCTAGCTTATGCCCCGAAATAACAACATACAAACTGTATTCATTTAAACACTGCTTGGCCCATTATATCTAGCCTCTTCTCAGCTAACTCTTGCACCTGGACTAGCCCATTTCTAATAATCTGTGTAACCCACGAGGGGGCTTACCAGGGAAGATCTTAACCTACGTCCATCCTGGGTCGGAGCTTCATCGATCGCGCGTCTGCCCGGGAGAGGGGAGAATGGCCTCTGAGCATACATGTTGCGTTCCAAAATGTAACGGCATAAATGAATGCAGATAGATTGTAAAAATATATACAGCTTTAATGGGGAAATAGACTTACAGAACCACCGTTCCTGCGGAGACCAGGAAAGCAGAAGCGATGGCTGGGAGCATGCTCGCCAGATTTATAGGTAAATATTAGCCCGGGGTGAACACGCCCCCTAAGGGGCGGGACTTATCCCTACAAGAGATGGCGGAAGGTGAGAATGGATAGATGATGGCAGGGAAGAACGGAGTGATAGCATTTGATAAGAATGCTTGCTGTGCAAGCGCGAGGACTTGAGTTCAGATCCCAGCACCTATGTAACACTATGGGAGGTTGAGGCAGGAGGATTGCTGGGGCTTGATGGCTACCACCCTAGCTCCAGATTCACTGAGAGACCCTGACTCAAGGGAATAAGATAGAGAGTGAGGAAGCAGGACACCCAAAGTCTCCCCCTGGCCTCTGCACACATACTACATCGGGCACCCGCACTTGTATGTGTGCATACACCACACACACACACACACACACACACACACACAACCACTTACATACACATATGCACAAATACACGCAGCTTCTCTCTACCTGAATTCTTCCTCAATGTTAGGCCCAGAACTCTGGTGTGAGGAAGAAACACTCCTTGTCCTTCGTGGAGCTCAGTTCTAGTGGAGATCAACCACCAGCAAAAGGGAAAAAGGGCTGTTAAATTCCTCCGGCATTCAGTGCAGGAAGGCAGTAAGCAGTAATCGTGCGCATCCAGATTCCTTTGGGGAGGGTCAGAGCTGTCTTGAGGCTGAGACATGGAGGATGCATAGAAACTACATTGTAAGAGGCTAGGGAGACAGTCTGAGCAGTGTGGACAGGAAGTGCGAAGGCCCTGAGGACCTCTGATTGTGTAGGGGGCAGAAGGAAGCAGACCAGTGTGGCTGAAGCCTGGTGAGGCAGGGAAGGAGAGAGTTGAGGAGGAGAAGTCGTGGGTGTCAATGGCAGTCTGTAGGAGGGGTGGCTTTTATCCTCCAGGCTGGGGACGTTCCAGCAATCCAGTAGTGAATACGCCCTAGTTCATATGCTACGATCTCTCTTCTCTCTAAGACTGTTTGAGACACGACTAAGCCACACACATCAAGGAGGAGGCAGGCACAAACAACAAACGGTGTCAATGAGATGTAGCATGCCTTTGATCCCAGCATTCCATTCGAAAGGCAGAGGCAGGCAGGTCAATGTGAGTTCGAGGCCGGCCTGGTGTATGTAGTGGGTTCTGAATGGGGGGAAAAAAGAAAAGAAACAAAAAAGGAAGGACATGACTTCTCCCAGGTACGGTGGAGGAGAAAATTTATTGTAGATAAAAGGGAGAGTGTAGCCAGAGACAGGGACACCTGGGAGAATTCAGAGTTGACATGACCCTGTGCCACATGAGGAGAGGAAGGGGGGGGGCCAAAAGATAAAGGGTAGACCAAAAGACAGACCAGGTAACTGAAATGGCTGGATTATATGGGGGAGGGCAGCTGGAGGGAAGAAGTTTAGGTAGGAGTTGGGGTGTTCCAGCCAGGAGAGCTCTGTAGGGACTGAAAGATGCCGGGAGAACCTGGCAGCCAGCATCCACACTGATATGTTGAATAGACACCTTAGCCGTTTGTCCCTGTTTGAGACCTAACAGGTTCCAGGCCAGTAGAGGTTACACAGTGACACAATTTCTCCAAAAAAAAAAAAAAAAAAAAAAAAAAAAAAAAAAAAAAAAGAAAGAAAGAAAGAAAGAAAAAAAGAACTGAAATGAAAAAGTGCGGGGGAGAAGGTTATGGGTGACCTACAGGGCTCTTAACTCTTTGTTCCCTGTTACACTGAATTTCATAGTCAGTTTGATTGGTTGGAGGATGCCCTGACAGTTACACAGAGTTTCTGGGTGTACCTGGGAAATTTTTCTGGAAAAGATCAATATTTGAATTGGCATCCTAAATCAAAAGTCAGACTCTTAGGGCTGGAGAGATGGCTCAGTACTCAAGAGCACTTGCTGTTCTTTCAGAGGACCTGGGTTCGATTCCCAGCACCCACATGGTAGCTCACACCTGTCTATAACTCCAGTTCCAGGGGATCTGAAGCTCTCTTCTGGCTTCTGAGGCCACCAGGAATGTACACGATGTATGTACATAGATGCAGGGCAAACATCCATGCACATAAAAAAAAAAATGTGGGCCCTCACTGATGTAGGCACTGTCTGATGCATTGGTGGCTCCCATAGAATGCAGAGACAAAAAGGAGAATAGCCCTCTCTGCTCCTTCGCCTGGACAGCCAT
>NC_022016.1:83137313-83141926 GCF_000317375.1 Microtus ochrogaster | reverse complement strand
AGGGCACCAGACCTCATTACAGATGGTTGTGAGCCACCATGTGGTTGCTGGGAATTGAACTCAGGACCTTTGGAAGAGCAGGCGATGCTCTTAACCACTGAGCCATCTCTCCAGCCCTGTGGGGACATTTTCTTGATTCATGGTTGATGTAGGAGGGCCCAGTCCCCCATGGGTGAGTGGTCCTGGACTGTGTAAGAAAGCAGGGTGAGCCAACCATGAGGGGCAAGTCAGTAGGCACAGTTCCTGCCTTGGCTTCCCTCCGTGGCCTGTGACAGCGATGTGTAAGCCCAATAAACCATTTCCTCCCCAAATTGCTTTTGGTCATGGTCTTCGTCACAGCCATAGAAACCCAAGTCACCCCCACTGTAGACTAGGCTGGCTTCTATCAATCCTTTCTTCCCTCCCCCAGCACGTTCTGGGATTATGGGCTTTGAATCACTTCCTGTGTCCCTCTTCTCTGCGGAACCCTGACTGATTCAGTCCTAGAGTCCCTGAGTCTGAAAACATGACATGTCATGTCCTCACACACGTATCAGACACACAATCAATCAATCAATCAACCAATCAATCAATCAATCAATAAATAAATGCACCTTCCATTCTCTCCTGGAACTCGCTCTGTAGAGCAGGCTGGCCTCGAACTCGGAGATCCGCCTGCCTCTGCCTCCCAGTGCTGGGTTTAAAGGCGTGCGCCACCACCTTTATTACTTAGCATGCTCTTTGCGCTCCTTCCTTCCCTCTTCCTACTTGTTCCCTGGGAGACCGGCTTGTCCTGGCTGAGTCCCAAGTGGTTCCTGGGAACTTGTTGTCCCAGGAAATCTCTTTCTCCAGCTGTCCTTTCTCTCGGGCTTTCCCTCTGGGGATGGCGGGGGGTGGGGGGTGGTGGTGGGGGGAGTGTAGGCGCAGTTATCCGCTAATCTTCCAGGAGAAGTTGGGACTTGCCAGTTCTACTCAGGCAACCTCAGGCCAAGCCAGTCTTTGAACAGAGAAGCCAAACTGGCACTTCTATCCTGGTTGTTAAAGACGAGGTGGGGACTTGGCGCCTGCCTGAACTCCCGTGGACACCCTACACTCACCAGTCATGCCCCTGTGCCTAACCCTTCGGAAGTGTTCTTTACCTGAGTGGAAGGTTTGATCACAAGCCCCAAGTCCTGACTACAGGGTATCTGGGAAAGTGACTGTAAGTGAGTGTGTTTTGATATTGACTCGATATTCAGATATCAAGTCCCAGGAGGGGCAGAGGTGGGACACTTTAACTTAGGATTTATGTTTTTATGATTTAGCTTTGATATCAGCAATTATCTCTAAGGCTCAAAACAATGGAAGACTGACTAGCCAGGCCCCATAAGTTAAGTCTGTGTCTGACACTTGAGCAGCGTGCCCTGTTTTTATCTTATAATTATCTCTTTTAGAAGTGGTATTGTAAATTACAGCCCAAGGGCCTGCTTCACACTGGAAGCCGTGAGAATGCTCTTTATGTTTCTCGAAGTTTGGGAGGGGCTTCAAGGAGCTTCTCACTGGACAGCGGTGTTAGTGATGAGATGCAGGATGTTCAGAAACTGCCTCCGGTACAGCTCCAGAGTTGGCTCAGCTGAGGAACACAGCTGTCAATCGTGTAAACGTCACTATCCCCCCCCCCCCGACCTGGAAATGACAGGTTACATAATGCATCCATCTGGAGGGCTGCTGACAGGGTCCCACAGAGCCCCAGTGGCTGACACTCGGGCCTCAGAGTGCTGGAGGCTGGATGTCTGAGATCAAAGAGTGGGCAGGGCTGGAGTCTGTTGATGGGTGTCTTCCTGGCTGGCAGACAGCGCCTTCCTGCAATGTCCTTACGTGACCTTCCTTCTGTTGGTGTGCACTTCCTCTGCTCTATGGCCTCATTTAACTTCAACGACTTCCTTAAACATAGTCTACAAATTCATCACTTCACGAGGGGGGACATAATCTGAGAAACACAATGCTGGCATTGTGCAAGCCTCATGGAGTGGGCTGTGCCCAGACAGCTAGACCGTTTCCTCTACGTAGCCTGAAGGTACTACGGTAACACGGCATGTAACATAGTCAGCCTTTTGTGAGGTTTGGAGACAGGGTCTCATGTAACCCAGGTTGCCCTCTAACTTTCTGTTTAGCAGAGGTTACCCTGAGCTCTTGATCCTCCTGCCTCAGCATCCCAAGAGCTGGAATTACAGGTTTGTGCATTGGTGCCCATTTAATTTTTGAAGTTTTAATAGTGCTGAGGGCTTGAGTTCAGAGAGAAAACGTACCAGCCTCTGATCCAGGGGCATCCGACTATGGGTCCATGGAGCACTGTTGATTTTCTTCCCAAGCTGTGGAAGGGTCCTCCCTGCTGAGCCCTGTGGTCCTCCACCCTTCCAGTGCAGTTGGAGGGGGTTCTTGTACTGAGCCCATGCTCCTCCACCCTTCCAGTGCAATTGGGGGGTCCTTTTGCTGAGCTCATACTCCTCTACCCTTCTAGTGCAATTGGAGGAGTCCTCCCTGCTGAGCCCTGTGGTCCTCCAACCTACCAGTGCAATCATATCTACACATGTGAGGAAAAATTATCAGAACTGAGATGTTACTGCTCACTGGTATGGTTTATCAATGGTTAAATCTGGAAACACATGTATAGACGCACACACTCACATGGAGTAAAACCTGTGGTCATACTCGATCCAGCATTATCCCATTTATTCTAGGTTTTCCCTTTTTAAAATTTTAATTAATTGTGTGTGTGTGTAATATCTGCCTGTGGAAGTCAGTGCATGTGTGTGTATGTGCATATGTGTTTGTACAGCAGCCTGCCTGTGGAGGTCAGAGGTCAGAGGACATCTCGTAGGAGTGGGTTCTCAGCTCCTCAGCCACGGCAGCCCTCGCCAGCCCTCCCCTCCTGCTTTGCTTGCTCAGAGCTTGCCAGTGAGAACCGGCTCACGCCATCTGCTGTCTGTGCACTTGCTAAGTGATCTCAGCACACCTGTGCAGAGCTCTGGCCTGTAGCTGGATCCCACTCAGCATGACATCACCAGCGGGTGCCTTGTTTATCAACAGTGTCCTGTCTCCAGTCTCAGTCTCTAAAGTGACTTAGGCGTTAATAGCTGTTTGTTTTACAGTTACGGCTAGCGTCTGCCCTGGGATTCCTTTAGCCTAATTAGATGTGTTTGTTTGGTGCATGTGTGCACATGTGAGTGCGAGAGCATGTGTGCGTGCACGAGAGAGAGACAGAGAGAGAGAGAAGACAGAGAGAGACAGAGAGCGCCAGGCTGGAGACATGGCTCAGCTGTTTTCCAGAGGATCCGGCTTTGGTTCCCAGTGCCCCAATCAGGCTGCTCACAGCTTACTTGTCACTCTTCACTCTGGCTCAGGAGGTCCGACTCCTTCTTCTGGCCTCCAAGGGTACCCACACAGGTGGCACACACAGGCACATAAACAAGAAAGCTCTGTGTAGACATTGCTTTTGCTTCTTGTCTGCTGTGGAGTGAACAGCTTTCTCTAGCACAGACTCCTGCTGTTGTAATGTTCTGCGCAAGGGCACGGCTCTAAGTGACCATGGATTGAACCTTTTCTGCCTGAATCCTGATCCCCTCGGCTAGACGAGCTGATAAACACGGCACATCTTGGAAGCCTTTGTTTCAGTGACACACAGACTTGACCACGAATTATGTCATGTATGCCACCAGACCTGAGCCATCTACACAGCAGATCCCCAGTTCCTGGTGCCTTCGTGGTCCCCCGACAGGAGATCAAGAGCTGGGGGCAGGGTGAGACTTGACAGGGACAGCATTGTAAGCCTGTCTGACCCTGAGAGAGCCCTCACAAAGACCCTGGAGTCTTAAGCATCTCCCCCCCACCCCCGTTCCTCTGTGAAGCCTGTGGGGGAGTCCATAACCCTAGCTGCCTTGTGCTGCTGACCAGGTAGAACACCAGGGTCCCTTGAGGACATCAGTTCATCTCCCGACTGTGGATTGCAGAAGAGAAGCGATATTTTAAAAACTTACTTATAGCCATGCCCGCAGCAGCATTGTTCCTAATAGCTAGACAGCCGAGCCACCCAAATGCCCATCAACTTGATGGATGGGTAAATAAGATGTGGTCCGTGACCACCCAGTGGAACATGACTCAGCTTAAACAGCGGAAGATGTGCTGAAGATTGCTGTGGCGGGGGGGAGGGGGGGGAAGCCTGGGGACGTCTGCTCAGTGAAAACAAGCAGACACTCAGAGCCACGTAACAGATGATGCTATCTCTGTCCAGAGAGAGCAATTCAGAGACAGACCGTGGATTAGTGTCAAAGGCCGGATGGGGCTGGGGTAGGGATCGGGGAGGGGTACCCTGTTGACAGCTAAGGAGATGGCTTGTTTGAGGGAGTGAGGCAATGTTTGAAAACTGATTGTGGAAATTGTGTAACTCCGTGAAGATACGGATGGCCTTGGGTTCCACACTTGAAATTGGTAAATTCCGGGGCGTGCAGACAACAGCTCAATTCCTTTCTTGAACAAGGGTTAGGGTAGAGCCCTTCAGGCCGGCACAGGCCTTCTGAAAGCTTACCTGAGAGTGTGTATCCAACTCTTTTTTAATATTTATTTATTATGTATACAATATTCTGTCTGTGTGTATG
>NC_022016.1:83133332-83136403 GCF_000317375.1 Microtus ochrogaster | reverse complement strand
GTGTGGGGGGGGGGGGTCCGCAGCAACAATAACAAACAAAGGGAAGAGAGGGCAGGAGTCTGAGGGACATGAAATCCGGTTCCAGACCAGTTCCCAGGCCAGCTGGGAGTTTGTCTGCCTGTCTCACCAGAACAAACAAACAGGCTCCCAGGAAAGTCATGTGGGTTGCCTCCCTCTGCGCCCAGCTTTCCTCCCAGCAAATAGCAGAGCAGCTGATGCCACAAGAGGAAATGCTGGCCTGGGAGCCACCAGCTCCTCAGGGGTGGGGAAAGGTGTTGGCCGGTTGCTGTCGGTGGTGGTGTCATGGCTACTTAGGCAGCCTGCACTCTGGTCAGACAGTCTGGTTATTAGTGGGTCTGGCTTCCTGGAGCACGGCTAGGACTTGATCGAATCTCCCATGCTGTTATTTTCTTCCACGCCCCTTTTCCCTTAGTGAGAATACGTGCCTAAGCACAGCCCTGGCAAACCTAGGTCAAATCAATGGGTCAGTGTTTGCTTACCACCCACGGCCAAGGTCTGACTTTTCTCCCATTTTCCTGGGGACAAATCTGTTGACCATGGATAAGGAATGCGGACTCGGGGCGTGGGGGGTGACCTCTAGAGCATCTGCCCTAATTGTGTCCTTCCTCAGTCAGGGGTATAACGGAGGTTTGTTCTTTACTTACAAGTTAGACTGGAAGTCCTCAGAGAAGAGCCTTGCGGCACACTCTCTAGATGGCACCAGGATATCCACATTTACAGAAGAAAACATCAGCTGTTTTGTCGTGAAGACCACCCAGGCAGGCTTCACAATAGAGATGAAACTTTTAAAAAAATGTGTGTGTGTGTGTGTGTGTGTATGAGTGTGTGTGTACGCTTGCATACACGTGTGTGCACTTGGTAGCCAGAGGACGACCTTGGGTGTCATTCCTTGGGCACAATCCACTTTTTGTCATTTTTAGATTTATTTTATGGGTGTGAGTGTTTTACTCACATATGTGTCTGTGAACCACGTGTGTTCCTGGTGCCCACAGAGGTCAAAAGAGAGTATTGGATCTCCTGGGACTGGAGTTACAGACGGCTGTGAGTCCTGGGAATCGAACCCTGGCCCTCTGCAGAAACAAGTATTCCTAACCCTGAGTCATCTCTCAGCCCCTCCACTTTTTTTTTCTTTTTTTTAGTTTTTCGAGACAGGGTTTCTTTGGGTAGCTTTGGAGCCTGTCCTGGGCCTCACTCTGTAGACCAGGCTGGCCTCAAAAAACACAGAAATTCAACTGCTTCTGCCTCTGCCTCCTGCGTGCTGGGATTAAAGGCTGCACCACTACTGCCTGGTGCCACTTTCTTTTTTGAGACATGGTTTCTCACTGGCTGGGAATTTGCCAAGTAGGCCAACGGGCTGACCAGTGAGTCCCAAAGGATCCTCCTGTCTTTGCCTCTTCCTCCCTAGTGCTGGGGTTACAGGTGCTGAAATGTTGGATTTTTTTTTTTAAGTATAGGTTCTGGGGATTGAACTCGGATTCAAATATTTTATTGATTTAGCCATCTCCTCAGCCACCTCTCTTCTTTCTTTTCTTTTTTTCTTCCTTTCTTCCTCCCTCTTTCCCTCCCTCTCTCCCTCCCTCTCTTCCTTCCTCTTTCTTAGGCAGGGTCTTATATAGCTCAGGCTAGCCTCAAAGTGTCTATGCAGCTGAGGACAGCCTTGACCCTCTGATCCTCCTGCCTCCATCTCCTGAGTATTTGGGTTATAGTTGTGTCCTGACACCCCCAATTTATTCAGTGTTGGGTGAGCCCAGAATCTTCTGCGTATGAGGCAAGCAAGTTACATCCCCAGCCCCCAATGTCATTCTTAAAGAGTCTCCGGCATCAAGGCTTGTTTTGAGTAGGATTGCCAAGTATTTCTATATTTCTTCACCACAGACTCCTGGGATGGGTCCTCCAATACAGTCAGCCCCCAGGTTAGGGGACTGAGAAATCAAGGGACTTCTCTAAGATCACAGACAGCTGGGATTGAACCTGGGCCTTGCAAGTGTCTATAAACGTTATTTCAACCTCTGTACTAGATACATCTCTACCCGTATTTGAGAAGTTTACCCACCCCCAGTTCAGGATGCAAGCTTCACACGGCTGCTGGGACACCTTTGTTAATGAGTAGCCCTCTGTGTCTGCCCCAGGGGGCAATGCCAGCAGTAGACAGCACAGCGCATTCTGGAGCCACCCTGGGTCCAGTTGACCCCGCTTTGTCTTCACCCAGCACAGTGCCCAGTATATTACTTAGCGCATGAGCAACCCCTTCATTCCAGAATCTGACACCTCAGCTCTGTGCCAGAAGCTTCCTCTGTGAGAAGGAGAGAAAGGATTCTTTTCCAAGACCCTTGGCTGTTGGGAAATTGGCACAAAAAAACACAGTTCTGTGGTCCTAGAGTGTAAATGGCCCTGCCTTTGAAATTCTGCTCAGGAACACACTTTTCTATGGGTCTGCATGTCCAGTTCATACAGCATACCATAAAGCAGTCTAGGCAAGAGCAGTTTCTTGCCCAAATGGTTAGCCTTGTCACACTGAAGGCAAATTCCATAACAAGTTTCTTCAATGCTCATCAACCTCTCTGAAGTAATTGGTGCTGCCAGAAGCAGACATGTCTCACTGTTGAGAAAAGTCTAAGTTCTTAAAACATTTTAAATGTCATATTCTGTGAGTCTTTGAAGTGTTGAAGATTATCTGTCTAACTGAAGTATCTCTGTATATCTAGAAAACCTAACTAACATAATTAAGTTTGATTATTATAGATGATTATCTATTAATCTACATTTCTTAACTATATATTACATTTTTATATGAGCTGCACAAACACATAATACCTTAAACAAGAGCAAAAATACATATACACAGTGTAACAAATGAATAAAATTAGTATCAGGAGACCAAGATTCACACCAATGCAAAGTATTCATCTCTATATCATATCCTCCTTAATTTTTTTTTGTTTTTAGAAACTGACCAGTGATCACTTATAATCAACCTCCTTTAAATGAAAACCAACATTTATAAATAATCAGTTTGGGAGTTTGGATAGTGTTTTCTCCAAACTGCTTCT
>NC_022016.1:83130497-83132482 GCF_000317375.1 Microtus ochrogaster | reverse complement strand
GTGAGTCATGCTCACGGCCCTAGCTCCAGGGACATAGCAGGGCTATGCTGCTAACAAACTTCACCTAAGTGCAGGACCTCCTGAAAGAGCCAGACCAGTTCTTGCTGCCAGCACAAACCAGGAAGCTGGATCTTAAAGAAGTCATGCAATTTTTGCCACTAATACTGTGTCAGAAGACTTCTCTTAAAGGAGCCACAGTTCTGCTCACCACCAGCAAGTGGAGTCTGTCTGAACAAAAAAGGCAGCTACCAAGGAACTGTGCTTAATTCAGTTCTTTTGTGTCTAGAATTCCTTCCCAAGCTCTCTCAGGCTTTATGTGGATGTAGGTGGCCCACATTGGTGCCATCTAAAACAGAGGCTGTGTTTTGTTTCCTGGATGCCCAGACCTGAATACACAGAAATTGTATTAATTACAACACTGTTCAGCCAATGATTCAAGCATATTTCTAGCTATCTCTTACATATTAAACTAACCCATTCTATTATTTTATATTTTATCACACAGCTCTTGGTTTGTTACCTCTTGCTTCTTGGGCAGCTACATGGCATCTCTCTGACTCTGCCTATTCTCTCTATAGCTCTGTTAAGCCATTGGCTGAAACAACTTCTTTATTAATCAATGGTAATAAAACACATTCATATCATACAGAGGGGAATCCCAAATCAGATGGGGTGTCAGCTAAGGGACCCACATTCTGCCATAGGACTAGTGTATCAATTATTGACTCAGCACCACAACTAACAAGGAGTTTTACTGGAAATGTAAGGTCATCTCAATATTAAAAAGTTGATGATAGAATCAGTCATTGATGAGACTGAAGGAAGAAAACTTACCCATCTCACATATGGTTTGGCCTATAGCAAGGCAGAACTTAGTTAGGCAAGGAAAGCTAGGCTGAATGCTGGGAGAAAGAGGGCAGAGTTGGAGAGAAGCCATGGAGCCACTGCCAGAGACAGACATGGAAAAACCTTTCCAGTAGGCCACGAGCCTCATGGTAAAATATGAAACACTGGATAATGGGTTAATTCTAGATGTAAGAGCTAGCTAGCAATACACTTAAGTGGTTGGCCAAGCAGTGATTTAATTAATACTGTTTGTGTGTGATTATTTTGGGACTGAGAAGCTGGGAACCAACAAGCAGTCTCCCACAACATACAAATGTGGCGAAATACAAAACACATTTGTGATGAAACTCTCAACAAACAGGTAATGTAAAGGAACTCCAAGCAGATACTAAAAATCTGCAGAAAGAGCGTGGCTAAGGCCACAGTGAATGATGAGAAATGGTAGCTCTCCTGCCGGCGGAGGCTAGGTTCAAGGCAGGAGCCTTCTCTTCACTGCTATTGGACAGAAACGCTGGAAGTTCTAGCCAATGCAACCGAGAGTCTTCCTCCAACTAACGAAAACTAAATATAATAAGTGAGCATAGAAAAGTGATGAGATTAACATTTGACCTGACCCAGCAGGAATAGGGACCCGAACGGCAAGGTGCCGAGTGGGCTCAGGGATGAGAAACAGAGAAGACAAAAGAAAAGCTGGGACCAGAGGCCCTGTGTACACTGATGACTTATGTCAGGCACGTTGATTAAGTACAACATCTTATGCACTATTTGCAGGGGTAACCCAGAATGTCAGCATAACTAAGACGATATTGGCAAAGAGAACACCCATCCCTCAGAGGCAGCTGCCTAAGGTCTGCTAACCACAACTCAGTGGGAAACGTTGGGTCCCAGGAGCCACAGTAACCTCGACTCCCAGGAAGCACTGGCTCCAGCTTCACACCAGCCTTGCCAAGTCCATTCCTGGTAAAGACACAGAACTAAAGTAGCCTTTGTCCTTTACCCCCCGGCCTCTGAGAAAGTCTTGGATCAGTCTGCCTCCCCACCAACAGTAGCATATAAAGTAATTGGCTTCCTAATGCAGGTAATGGGCAAGTGGAATTTGAAATTAAAAACGTATTACTGAGCCGGGCGGTGGTGGCGCA
>NC_022016.1:83128137-83129628 GCF_000317375.1 Microtus ochrogaster | reverse complement strand
AGACAGGTGAGGTAGATCTCGGTGAGTTCGAGGCCAGCCTGGTCTACAAGAGCTAGTTCCAGGACAGGCTCCAAAGCTACAGAGAAACTTTGTCTAGAACCCAAGGCAGGAACCTGGAATCAGGGACAGAAGCAGAGGCCATGGAGGAACAGTACTTACCAGCGTGCTTCTTCTGGCTCGCCCAGCTCTTCCTTATGCAGCCCAGCCCCTCTGCTCCTGCCTAGCTATGGTATGGCCCACAGGAGGCTGGTTCCTCTGGCATCAATTTGCAATCAAGAAAATGCCCTGCAGACATGCTCTCAGGCTGATCTGACAGAGGCAATTGCTCACTCAGCTGGAGTTGACAGCCAGGATTGGTCACCAGAGAGCCAATGTGAAAGTCTGGATGTTATAGTATTTGTGGAGTGCCAGGGCAGGAAGTGTGCGTGAGTGTCAGGACAGGAAGTGTGCATGGATTGCTGGGGCAGGAAGCATGCACAGGATCTGTGTTCCCCTGGCTCAGCTCTGCTGTGAATCTCAAACTACTATAAAATTAGTCTAGAAACACCAGAAAAGCCTGGTGTAGTGATGCTCAGAGCATTCCCAGCATCCGGGAGGTTGAGGACAGGTTTGAAAGTTTGAGGCCAGCCTGGGCTACATAGGCGAGCACTTTCTCAAACACAAAACCCAACTAAACAACAACAAAAATCCCAAAGTTCAAAAAAACAAACCAAGCAACTGACCCTAATTATTCATTACTGTGAAGTGGGGGGTGCAGGACTCAAGGGAACACAAGGTGGAGTGTTTGCTGGAACAAGAGATTTATTAGAAGACTCACTAATTCCAAGGACAGATAGGTAGGCGACAGTTTGGCAGGGCTCAGAGGAGAGTTCTGGCCCATGAGGCAGGTAGGGGTCCCTTCTTACAGGTCTCAAAGGAAGGGGGTTCATGTATCTAGACTGTCAGAGAGAGGAGGGTCACATAGCCAGACTGTTTCTGATTCTTGGGTAGCAAGGGGACCCGAGAGGATTTGGGAGTGGGAATATACAATTCCAAGGATGTAGGGGAAGTGGGACGGGGCAAGTCTAGTTGCACTGTGCCTCTTACACGACGGGGACAGGCCACCATGGGTAGCGCTCTGATGTCCTGTATCGCTTGAGGGAAGGGTGCATAATGCCTGGAATCCAGGCACGGGGCGTCTGTAGCACACTCTAACCACGCTCTCAGTATAGTGTCCTAGCCCTCCTCATATAGCAGGGATTCCAGAATCAACTCTGAGGATGGAGGCAGGGAGAGCTGCAGGTGAACATATCTTAATCAGACTTGGTCTGGGATTTAATGTTGGAGTCCGGTACCCACTGGGCCTGTTAGATTCCCAGCAGGTGCTCGGAAAGGAGATTGTCGGTTGCCGAGGGGGGAGAGCTAGTTGGGAGACCATCGCTGTAGGTGTGTGTGGCCTGGTCTGCAACCTAACAACCTTGCTCCCTCAAGCTCAATACTGTGCCAGGCAGT
>NC_022016.1:83120181-83126107 GCF_000317375.1 Microtus ochrogaster | reverse complement strand
AGGCTGTGCACTGGAGGACCCACCGAGGCTGTGCACTGGAGGACCCTCTGCGGGTGTGCACTGGAGGACCCACCGAGGCTGTGCACTGGAGGACCCTCTGCGTCTATCTTTCTTCACTCTGCATTACATTTTGAAGGCTCAGCCAAGCACTGGGTGTCAGGATGGCATCCTTTTCCATGGGTGAGTAATATTCCACGTATGTATGGTCAATTCCACGTATGTATGGTCATTCATTCATTCTTTCAAGGATGTTAAGTTGTTTATCACTTTTAGTTATTTTGTATAGTACTGTCATAATACCTGTGCATGTTTTTACTTGACCTGTTTGATTTTCATGATTTAAACCTTTATTTCTTTACCTATTGTGTGTGTGTGTGTGTGTGTGTGTGTGTGTGTGTGTGTGGACACGGCACACGTGTAGAGGTCAGAGGACAACTTGCAGGAGTCAGTTCTCTCCTTCTGCCACGTGAGTCTCAGGGACTGAACTCAGGTCCTCAGGCTTAGCAGAAAGCACCTTTACTTACTGAGCTGAGTTGCAGGCCCCTGACTTGCTAATTTAAAAAGGACAGTGTAAAGTTCTATGGGGAGAAGAAAATCTCCCTTGGCCAGAGGTCGAATCAGGAGTTTCCCTTCATTCTCTCATCTCAGTAAGAACCAGGCGTGAGGTGGATAGGAGACAAGAGAACATGTCTTTTAGGGTGTAGCTGATTCAGCTGGGACCAGGGGCCAGGAGCCTGGGGTTGCTGCCTGTTGAGGCGCAGTACAAACTCTCTTTTTCCCTCTGTGCATCCTGTGTTGCTCGGGCAGCACCGAGGGATCGTTTGTGGGTTCCCGGGAAAGATGAGGCCTTGGGTTGAAGTCTTCTTACTTCCTGCCCAGTTGCCTGAGACTGGTTACCTAATCCACGAGAACCTGTGCCTACCAACTGTTAATGGAAACCATGGAGCAGAGAATGGCTTTCTGGATGAAATGCGGTCCCGTGTTAAAGCGCTCTGGCTGGGTGAGGAGGATCTTGGACCATTTGCGGGAGTCTGAGGGTGCTGGAGAACAGGTGGGCCGTGTGGCTCAGGGTCCTTGGCTTGGCTGTTTGGGTGGAAGGTGCTTGGGGCAGGGACAGAGAGGTGGGTGAGGGGCACAAAGGCTCTGCAGGGAGACAGGCCAAGAGGATGCAGGCTCAGGCAGGCAGAAGCCATCCGGAACCACACGTTCTCTCGTCTGGCCCAGATCGTGCCTGTAATCAGCCCGAGGAGGAGTGTTTGCACAGAGAAGTACTCTGGGAAGTGAGAGGATGCTCTTATCAGGGGTTTTTTCTCTTAGGTCTTCCCATGTGGAGGTCACCGATAATTTGCAGGGAGTTTTGCCGGGAAAAGGCAATAAAAGTGATGGAGAGACTGAAGGGCCTGCTGATGATTCAAGAGGAGAGGACTTGGCCTCTGGGTTGCCTTGGAGGAGCTGGGGCCCTGAACTGGCAGGTGTTAAGGGTCCCAGATGGAAGGAGGAGTTGAGAAGAGACCGGGGAGAGGATGGAAGGGTAACAAAGTAACTCTGTGGAAAGGAAGTGTTAGGCCGACATTCATGATGACGCCTGGGCACAGAGCCCGCTTAGAAGAATAGTGGCCTCTGGAGGGCTGGGGAGATGCTCTGGGGTTTGATACAGCTAACATTTGATAAGATCAAGGGCTTAGGGATTGTTCTATGGGGAGCAATGCCTCCTCTCCGTCTCTGTTCATCCCAGGCACAGTGTCTCCTTCCCAAGCTTATTTGGAAGTGCTGACTAGGTTTGCAGCCCGGACCTTCGGGGTTGTGCATGGACCCTGGCCTGTTGGTGTGGGCCAGAGGTGAGCTCAGCAAGGCCAGCTGGGGGTGACCGTGGGCTGTGGCCTCTGAGCCAGCTTGATTAGCAGGCATTTGGCCAGTTCTTCTGAGCTGGCCTCCTTCCTCCATCCTTTCCCTCCCCGCTTCCTCTTGCCTTCCTTGTTTCTTCCTTCCCATCTACCCTCCCTCCATCCTTTCCTTCTTCTCTTTCCCCTCCTTTCTCCCTCTTATTTATTATTTAATCAAATTCTATTTGTGTGTGCATGCACTACCATGTGTACGGAGGTCAGAGGCAACTTGTGGGAGACCTTCCTTAAGTGGGGCCTTAGGGATTGAACTCAGGTCATCAGGCTTGGTGGCAAATGCCTTTATCTAATGAGCTATCTGGCTGGCCCCTCCTGATCTCTTTTGAATAATTCTTGCTATGCAGCCCACACTGGCCTAGAGCTCTCCATTTTACTGTCTTAGTCTGCTGAGTGCTAGGGTCCCACGTGTCTGGCACCTGTGTTAGTTACAGGTGTGTGGCACCTGTGTTAGCTACAAGTGTGTGGGACCTGTGTTAGAAGTATATGGGACCTGTGCTACAGGTGTGTGGCACCTGTGTTAGACAGGTGTATGGCACCTGTGCTAGTTAGTTACAGGCGTATTGATGTGGGATTCAGCTCTGTATGCTGTGATTACCATTGATTAATAAAGAACTGTCTTGGGCCTGTGCAGAGCAGAATAGAGGTAGGTGGGGAAAACGAAACTGCTGGGAGAAAGAAGGCAGAGTCAGAGAGAAGCCATGTAGCCCTGCTGGAGACAGATGCTGGGCAGAACTTTACCTGGTAAGCCACAGCCATGTGGTGATGCACAGATTAATGGAGATGGGTTAGTTTAGGATATGAGTTAGCCTGAAATATGCTTAAGCTATTGGCCAAACAGTATTGCAAATAATATGGTTTCTGTGTGATTATTTCAGGGCTGAGCAGCCGGGAACAAACAAGCAGGCTCCAGGAAGCTGGGAACGAACTAACATCCTTCCTACTACAGTGTATGGCACCTGTGTTAGTTAGTTACAGGTGTGTGGCACCTGTGTTAGTTACAGGTGTGTGGCACCTGTGTTAGTTAGTTACAGGTGTGTGGCACCTGTGTTAGTTACTGGTGTGTGACACCTATGTTAGTTACTTCCTGTTGCTATGACAACACGCCACAGTCAGGCAACTTACAGAGGGGAGCTGCTTACTGGCTTGCCCTTCTTGGCTTGCTCAGCCAGCCTGCTTTCTTATAGAACACAGGACCAGCAGCCCAGGGCTGGCCCCACCTACAATGGACTGGGTTCTCCCCCATCAATCGCTAATTGAGAAGATGCCCTATACAGGCTTGCCCACGGCTGATCTTATGGAGACAATTTCTCAACAGAAGTTCCCTCCTCTCCGATGACTTAGCTTGTGTCCAGATGACATAACATAAGCCAGCACAACTCTGCACCCCATTGGGCCAGCTCCCTTACTTCTAGACTCCCCGGCTCAGGAGGTCAATTGCATGTAGCTATCAGACAGCTATGTGCCTCTTTTCCTTTGTTGGCTGTCACTAGGGAGCTGACTTCAAGAGCAGCAGCAGCGTTCTGGCTGTGGCATTCAAGCTGGGGCTGTATATGTCAATTTGAGAGTTGTCACCACCAACCATGGATGGTATAAATGCCCAGATGTGGGGTGATTCACAGAAGAGGAGAAGTTGGATGAAGACTCTCAGACTTGAGGTCCTGAGTTACCAATCCTAGGGTTTGAGAAACAGAAGGGACAGACCACACTGGAGGGAGCGAAGGTGATGGTGACCAGCGCTTATCAGGATCTCCCATACTGCAAACGCTGATGAGATGGTGTGTGTAGGGGCATGAGGACCCTCATCAGACTGGGCAGCCAGCATGGTGACATTATCTTTATAGAGACTTGGACAGAAGTGAGGAGGCCACCCAGACTTCATGAGGATCCTCAGAGGGTTCCCGGAACTGGGGACAGTCGATTTGGGTCTTAAAAACCAAACCATACTAAAAAAAAAAAACAACAAGCCAGTGTTAAAAAGGGAGGAGGAAGAATGTTCTAGAAGAACTCATGAGAGAGACATAAATTGAGCATGGTGGGTGTTAAATGGGGTTCACGGTTTGGGGGAATGCCTGATTTGATTGACAGATCATGCGGAGAAGAGTCTGGATTTGAGCTTTGGGCTGTGGCCACAGTCAGGGGCCAGTCAACAATGCTTGTGGGCCACTGTCAGCCCATGTCTGGTTTTGGAGACCCTTGTAAGCTGAAGGTGAATTTTGTATCTTTTCTAATGACTGGAGAAAGTTGTTTTAAGGCTAATAATTCATGAATATGATATAAAATCCAAATTCAAATCAGTGATAACTTTCGGTGGCAAGATGACTTGATTTAAAATCATTTGGGAAAAGGGTGAGGCACAGTTCTGGGTGTGCGTGGGAGGGCACGTCCAGAAAGGATTACCTTGGGGGAAGATTGCCCGTGAATCTGAATGGCGCTACCCAGCGACCTAGGAGCCGGCTAGCTGAGCACTGATCCATTTCCCCTAACAGAGGCTGTGTGGCCTGACAAATGTCTACATACTCGTGTGTGTGTGTGTGTGTGTGTGTGTGTGTGTGTGTGTGTGTGTGCGCGCGCGCGTGTGTGTACTAGTGCAGGCCTATGTGTCAGATGTATGTAAGTGTGCATGCATCAGGTCCACAGAGGTGTTTAGTCTCTCTCTCCGCTATTTTTGGAAGAAGGGTAAGTCTTTGAACCCGACACTAGTTAATTCAGTGACTCTGGTTGACTAGAGCTTCATGGATCTTCCCGTGTCCGCCTCCCTGGGATTATAGACGTATATACACTGTGCTTGCCTTTCTGTGTGGGTGTTGGGGGCCCCAACAAGGGCCTTGTACAACAAACACTTTACTCACTGGGCCAGCCCTCCAGTCCCCAGTGACATAAAATTTGAGATATTAGGGACCCTCTGGTGAATAAGACAGAAATTAGGGCCTTGAGGGAGCTCCTGAAGTCACCTGTGTGTGAGGGAAGGAAACGTCCCCTTTTGGAGTGTGACCCACTCCTGCTCTGAGAATTTCACCTGTTCCTCCCCTCATCACAGTTAGCAGTCAGGAGTGAGTCCATGACCTCCAGAGGTCCCACACCCCAGCTGGAATGTTCTCTCTGGCCTGCTGTTTCCGACAGGGCCATCAGGTGCCCTTTCTGTGACCCGTGTCCCCTCACTGGTACAACAAGTGCGCCCTTCACCTAGCATCTGACTCATTGTTTTGTTTTTCTCTTCAGGAACAGGCTGTTCCCACAAGGACAGGTGTCAAACTTTGTCTGCTGGGTGGGGGAAGCCACCACACTGCTCTCAAGGGCCACATGTGGCTCTGGAAGCTGCTTCTGAAGGCCTGTAAACAGAGAGGGAGAGGTCCTGCTTGGGAGTCTACAACACGCCTGGGATCCCACGACGGTTAGGCTGACCTGAAGGCTTTCTGCGTGGGGCCTGTGATCTCCTCAGCTGAGTGCTCTCTGGAACCAGGACACCTGTGCCACGTGGATGGTACCAGAAGTACATTCTGTCCTCTAGTGGCCTGACAAGCCACCAAGAGGGCGTGCCCTCAGCTAGAGCCCCCTCCCCCATCAGCAGAGGCAGCAGGATTTGGAGCTTGTGTAAGTCTGCTCTACACTTCCCCGCTAGTGGTCTCTTTGCACCCCAGCTTCCTGCAGGTTTGTAAGGCGCGGCAGTCATCACCCCTACCTCATAAAGTCCTGGTGAGAAGTCAATGGTTTCGGGTTATAATGTAAACAAAGGAGAGAGATTCTGCAAGGGCCCTGGCTCCCCTGCTCTCCGCTCCCAGGGTGTCCCATTCATGGGCTCCCTGACATCTTGGTTATCTCTCTTAGGAGATGGCAGTGCTGTAAATGCCCATGACTGCAGACCTCTGAGCTCAACACCCACTCCTAGTGGGCTCTGGATAAACACTGGATAAAAGAATCAGTGAGCAGGGCAGTGGTGGCGCACGCCTTTAATCCCAGCACTCGGGAGGCAGAGGCAGGCGGATCTCTGTGAGTTCGAGACCAGCCTGGTCTACAGAGCTAGTTCC
>NC_022016.1:83110338-83119219 GCF_000317375.1 Microtus ochrogaster | reverse complement strand
AGAGAAGAGAAGAGAAGAGAAGAGAAGAGCAGAGAAGAGCAGAGCAGAGCAGAGCACTTGGGGGCGGTGGGGAGATGGGAAGAGCATTCTGGAAAGAGGAGACCAGAGTGAAGACCCAAAGGCTGGGAAGTGTGTGTGTGTGTGTGTGTGTGTGTGTGTGTGTGTGTGTGTGTGTAGAATTGGGCAGCTGGTGTGTTAAATGAAAGGCATAGGCTACAAGGCATGAAAGGGAGAAGTGAGGGAAGCCAGGCAGGGCTGTGGTTTAACTCGGTGGCCAAGCATTTGCTTAGCATGTGCAAGACCAGGAGTTCGGTCCTCAACAAACTGAATGAAGGCCGCGTGTAGGAGCGGTGGGCTGCGTGCGTTCCTGCCGCTCAGCTCCCAGCCTCCTGGCTAGCTTATGCCCCGAAATAACACACAAACTGTATTCATATAAACACTGCCTGGCCCATTATATCTAGCCTCTTCTTGGCTAACTCTCATATCTTGCTTAACCCATTTCTAATAATCTGTATAACACCACGAGGTGTTCTGTTCTGTTTACTCCACCTACCTAATTTTCTGTCCTATCAAGGGCCAAGGCAGTTTCTTTATTAACCAATGAAATCAACTCAAAACAGAAGACCCTCCCACATCAGTCGTGTGCTTCTTCTGATTTGCTTCGAGGCACAAACGGTCTTCATCGTCTTGCCCCGGGAATCCACTGGTCCTGAGGACCTCTGTGAGCTTGCTGAATTTCTTCTCCACGTTCTTTCCTGCTGTTTCCATAGCCTTCCGGGCTGCTTCCTCCACTAACGAATCTGGGAATTGGAATCCTTCTGTTTCTTATGGTCTGGTACTGCAGGCCGACCTCATAAGCCACTTGCCCCAGATGAGCAAACTTTCTGATTAGGTTTCAGCTGCCCAACCTCGAGGACAGTAGGGACTACTGCCCACATATTCTTGTCACAGGTAGAGGGAGCCTATCCAACACTTTGAGGCGTTCCAGGGCAGTCTGGCCTTGTTTGGTCTTGCAGGCAGCATGCAGTGAGCACCAAAAAGTGCAGGGCCTGTAAGTGGTAGGAGCCCTGAGAAGGGTTGGTGCTCACCTGCTGTGGAGAAAGGCCAGGTACTTTGTTTGGTTGAAACCCTCGCAATGCACAACTTCTGGCCACAGCCCCAGAAGATAGCTTTGGCCATCCCGTGCTAGAACCTGCCCCTCTACCATCTTTGTTAAAGGGGCTTGATGCTTTGTGTAATGCTAAGCAGGAAATTACAGCCACCTCTGCCTCTTACGACAACACACGTATGCTCCATCTAGCTTACACACAGAGGATGCTAGAAGCTTCTTAAGGCAAGCTGCCTAAGACTGCTTCTACTTCAGGCAGATCTGGATCTAGGTACCCACGTGGATAATAGTGAGTGTCCTCTGGACTGGTGGATAAAGGTGACTGCTGCCAAACCTAACGACCCAAGTTTGAGCCCTAGAATCCACGTGGCAGGAGAGAACTGACTCCTACAAGTTGCCCTCTGACCTCCACACATGTACCGTGACACGGGCACACCCATGCATTCCCAAGTGCGCACACACACACACACACACACACACACACACACACACACTGGGAGGCACCGCTTGCTGACTATAGGTGAAGCCCCGTGTTCTATCCCCAGCACCCCAGTAAGCTTGCTGATAATGGATCCAGACAGTGTCAATCTCTGGGCCATTCAGCCACGGCCCTGAGGTTGTTTTGGGCTGGGCTGAGTCACTACTTGTCTCCAATGACCATGCTGATTATTGACAAGACTTGGGGTGCGAGCTGCTCTTAGAGGCAAGGGTGGGGCAGCTGCGTGATTGGAAAGGGCTGGTGAGTTTTTCCTAAAGTAAAACGGGGGTGCGCAATCAGAGAAGCAATGGGCACTAGCCGGCGACAGCAGGGCTGGCCAGGGAGACTACCTGATTCCATTTGTCTGAATCACACAGAGCAGACACTCCAGAGAGACTGTTGATAGTGATGGGGGTGGGGCAGCTGCTCAGTGAGGATGGGGTATCCTTTGGGGGTGATAATGTTTTGGGACTAGATGGGGCGATGGTTTATATAATACTAAGAATTCTATCAAACACAACTGAATTGTTCACCTTGTGGGTTTTCTCTTTTTGTTTGTTTTGGTGCTGAGCTCAAACCCAGGGTCTCACGAAGATGACTCCTGAGCCACACCCTCAGCCCCAGTGATTCGCTTTAAGACGATGAATTTTTTTTTTACTGAATCTCATCTCAATACAAAAGGGTCCATTTTTCCCCCCTCGCCCCAGACACCTTGGGGTGTTTCATCTTCGGGGCCATTAGGGCTTGTGACCTTTTCCTTCCCTTATTGCTGCTTGGGACTCACGCTGGGTTTTAGCCAGAGCGGACAGGACACAGTGACGCTAGGCGTGGCACTGGCAAGCCGCTGCCTACTGTAGGGACACGGAAATGCCTGGCTGTTTTGTCCAGAGGCCGAGTCCTGCGCTTTCATGAGACCGGGTAACGCGGAGCCCCAGTGCGGTGCCAAGGACATCTTGTTCAGAGGAGAGGTGGCACTTCGGGCTTTCCCGGGGCCACTTGCAAGCAGTGGCACCTGTTTTTTTTTTTTTTTTTTTTTTTCTGGCTTTGGGGCTGGGAGGGGCTGTCCCTACTCAGAGTCCACACTGCTCCAGCAGGCAGAGGACACTGGAAGTTCTGGTTTCCGCCCTCACTTGGCACTAGGGGCGCTTGCTGAGGCCACCATGAGAGAGTCTGGCCACACTGGAACTTTGAAGGGAACAGAAGGTTTATCTCATTCTCCGAGCCTGTCCACATTCAGCACGCTGCAGCCTGAGCAGAGCCCACAGCTGCCTGGGACTCCTGAAAACACACTGGTACCTCCAGGAACTAGTGTTTCTCTTTCTTAGGTGATTCCCCGCACCCCCACCCTAGTGGCAGGACTCCTGACACAGTGCTGGGCTCATTGGTGAGGACATGGACCAGTCCCTTTTGCTAAACTGTGCTCTTGGTGCCTGCTTCAAGCTGCGGGACAACTGGTCTGTGGCTTCCCATCTAGCGAGGCTTCTGGGATTCCTGGGCCTCCTGCACTAAGTCACTGGGACCTATTCCGCCGCGATACAGAGCCATGGGCACCGTGGCTCGGCATCTCCCTGTGACATTACACACTCTGAGGATTTGTGTCCAAACTGAAGTGAGGGAAAGACTGGGGTTCGGCGGCATGCCTAGCTCCTGACTGCCGAGGTCCCCTTCACTTTCAGCCCTGCCAGGGCTTACATGGGAGAAATCCTCCCTGGCGTTGAGTCTGAGAGAGAGAGTCCTGTCCAGGAGGACTGACTTCAAGTCCTGAACCCACCACTTACAGCTGAAGGACTCTGGAAGAGACACTTCCCTTCAGGGACCCCTAGTATCCTTGGATGTAAAATGGCACTGAAATTCCTAAGTGAAGTTGTCCCATCTCCCCCCAGTCCAAGATCACTCAGAGCTCAGAATGTGATAGCGGAAGGAGCTGGGACTGCTTCGGGCTCTTCTCTGGTGCGTGAGCTATCAGCAGGCTGGGTCTAGCCTTGGAAAATCCATTTTATAAGCAACAGCCTTGACCTAAGCTACAATACTTTGAGTATAAGTACCAAAAAAAAAGTCTCCACATTTTAATACTAGTAAACAACCACCAATTATGAGCTTCCAGCACCAGGAGGCACGGATGGTTGGTGATTATTTACGCCCATAAACAGTAACACCTGAGCATACACCTAAACGTATCAGAAACCTTAGACACGGGAGCTTTTCACTCAGGCTGAACAGACGCCCTCACCTGAGGCTGTAACAGGGGCGTGCACCAAGACAGAGGTGCAGGCGTGCTGGCTTGTCACTGGTCAGTTGTCTTGAGCCGTGTCCTCGAATGTTTCTGTGGTAAAGGACTCCCGCCCGCCCGTGCTTCTGTCTCCATCTCAAACGCAGTTTCTCCTGCTTGTAACACTCAGCCCACTTCAAAGTGGCCCCGGGACAGCTTGAGCCTTCAGGTCTCCTGCAGACCCTTCTGTACTTGGGTTGGCCCTGCCTCTTGACCTACGCGGCTTGCTAACCCTTTCTTAGACGTTCTGCGCATGTTCGCTTGTGATATGTGGTCTGAGAGTTAGTAATTAAGACCAGAATCAAGCAGCCTGGGATTGGCAGCCAGTTACCAAGTGAAACTGGCCTTACCTGGCAAATTGCAGCTGACAGGGCTTTTGAATTATTACTAATTGATAAATTTTGACTTTGGGGAATGGCACAGTGATGTTCGTGACAGTGACCTGTTTTAGAAATAGGGCTTTTGCAAATGTAACTAGAGATTTTCAGATGGATCCCTCTTGGGTTTGGATGGGCTCTATGTCCATCACTGGGGTCTTCATATGAAGAAGACTGGACCCAGAGGGATGAAGAGAGGAGGCGGGGCCAGCTGAGGCCAGAGGCAGGGAGAACAGGGCCACAGCCATGGACTGAGGAAATTGGTCTACCCCAGGCTGGGGAGGCAAGAATAGCTTCTCTCCAGAGTGTCTCGGGGGAACAGGGACCTGCTGATACCTTGATTTTGCCCTTCTGGCTTGCATTAGAAGAAGAAATTCTTGTTGTCAGACACCAGTTTTTGGTAATTTGTGATGGTGGCAGTATTCCAGAGAGGGAGATACCCTCACTCAACATTTGGCCTAGGGCACATTGTAGATGCTGGCTAAAATCCAGAATTGCCTGTGCTGCTATCCCTCAGGACGCTGTGGGCAGCACCAAGGCAGCCATATGACCCTGCAGGGGACCCAGGTATCACAAGGAACACCCTGGGGCTCCCAGGGGCAGTTGCTTCTGCTGACATAGTGTTTTGCTTAGCATTCCTGGCTGGAACCTTGGAAGGAGAGAGCCAGAGGGAGGGGACGGAGATTGCAGCTGGGGAGGGCAGTGGCAGGGCTGGGGCCTTCGAGAGGAATGCCACCACCCTGAGTCACAGCATGTAGGCCAATGGCTGTTTGCTGACACATCACACCCGGAGGGAGGACAGCAGTGACCTCATGCTGGTTGTCCAACACTCAGCACCCCTCCCAGCACTGCCCAGTGCTTGAGCACTGCCCAGAGGGAGCTGTCCCCACCCCACCCCTGCCCGGCTCCCCTGCACACACAGGCCAACAAGCAGGACAAGCAGACTTCTGGGCCAAGACTTTAGCTGCTTTGGGGGCGAGGCAAATGGTTTCCACTTCCCCAAGGGCAGTGCGATCATAAACCCTGGAATACAAGCCACACAGCTGCCGCAGCTGCAGAGCAAGCACCCTGGAATAAGCTTTGGAGGACTCAGTCCCTCCCGCTTCTTGCCTATAAAAATGATGGTTCACAGACGGGGAAACTGAGGTCCAGAGGCTCTAAGGCCTTGCTAAATATATATCTCTGAACCAAAGGGCATCCTGGAATAGGAGCCTGGTCTGAAAGAAGAATTCATCTTAGGATCAAGTCTTCTGTAAACCCTGGGCCAGGAGGGGCTGGAGTCAGCCTCTGGATTTTTGATCTTTAAAATGTTCTGTTTCCTTTCTTTCTTCTTTTTCTTTTCTTTCTTTCTTTTTTTTTTTGAGACAGGTTTTCTCTGTGTAGCCTTGGCTGTCTTGGAGGTTGCTCTGTAGACCAGGCTGGCCTAGAACTCAGAGATCTGCCTGCCTCTGCTTCCCAAGGGCTGTGATTAAAGGCATGCACCACCATCACCACTTTTTCTTTTTTTAAATTAAATTGAAATTTAATTGATTTTAAATTGTGTGTGTGTGTGTGTGTGCTTGTGCGTTTATGAATGCCAGTGCCCATAGAGACCAGAAGAGGGTGTTGGGTCCCTTGGAACTGGAGTTACAGGTGATTGTGAGTCACCTGACTTGGGTACTGGCAACCAAACTCTGATCCTCTGCAAAAGCAAAAAGTATTCCTGACTCCTGAACCATCTCTTCGGCCTGTGTTCTGGGGTGCAAGGTGTCAATATGTAGTGCTGAGACCTGAACCCCGAACCTCACACCTGCTAGGCAAGGGCTTTGCTACTGAGTCACAGCTCGAGTTCCAGTGATTCAATCCTTTTTGCCTGAGAGTTATCTGCTGGCAGCTGTCCAGTCTCCCTCCATGTGTGTTCTACCTTCAGAGAGAGGGAGAGAGAGCAACCTCCCAAGGCCATGGATGTGGGGTCTTTCCTGATGACCTTAAGCTAGAATTTTGGCAGAGCCTATGAAAACAGGACATGTAGCATCCAACATAGAATCGTGAACATCCAGGCGTCTTGAAACCCTAACTTGCCCTCCATCCACCCAGGAGAGGGTTACAGCCTCCACTACGGCTGAGCCAAGTTGGTCCACAGACCTTGACAGGGGGTCTGGAACGCGGGCAAGGCTAACTGGCTCTCCCTGAGCTCCTGCCTATTTATTTTACCATCATAACTGGAGGCCAATATTTAAGCATCACCTAGGCAACAGCCCAGATCTCCCAGCCATTGGCCCCCATCCAGCCCCAAATGGTTGGGAGGAGGGCAAGGGGTGGAGCAACAAAAATGAGTCACCCCCACCACCATCACACACCACCTGGGAAAACAGTGACCCAAAAAACAAACCTCGGTTTCTTGTACAGAGAAACTGCTTTTTCGTGTGGTCCTCCAGCGGAGTGCTCTAAACACCAGCAGGACAGAGTCGCACAGGGTCTGCCAATGGTTTTTGTGGTGGTGGTTGCTGTGCTGGTTAGCTTCGTTTTTAAAATGTGGTGAAAACTGTATAAACTCAGTTGTCCAACTCCAGAGAGCCGTGTGAATTTCCCTAGCAGAACGTATGCTTAGTGAGCGCATGTAAGGCACATGTAAGGGTCAGCATGTGGCCAGCTCTCGGGAGCTGCTGGACCCCCAGGGCAAGAGGTATTATCCTAACTTCTCACCACAACCTCTTGTTCTTTATATATACATCTGTCCTAAGTGGGTTGAAGCCAACAGTGTTTCTCAGTGTGGGTTACACTTATGCCCTCCAGTTCAGCGATAAGAGGGCAAACGGGGACAGAGCCATGGGTTGTGGGGGTATCTGACTTCAGCCAATAACTGCTGTGGAAAGTGTGGCTTTGGAAACACCTTAGCCATTAAAGCACTTCTGAACAAACAAGGGGACCACGGTTTGAACCCTCAGAGCCCTTGTAATGCTGGGTAGGTGCAGTGGCTGGCCTGAAATCCCAGCAGTTTGAAGACAGGGGGTTCATTGAGCCAGGAGGATAGAGGGAGACTCCCAATGTCAACTGTGTGTCCCCACACACATTTGTACTTTTGTGTATTTGTACTGCACGAGAGAGAGAGAGAGATAAGAGAAAGAGAGAGGAAAGTGAAGAGAAAGAGGAAAGAGAGAAGAGAGAGAGAGAGAGAGAGAGAGAGAGAGAGAGAGAGAGAGAGAGAGCGCAACATTTATGCATGACTCTTGTAACTGAACTTTGAGCTTTCCTGGGTCTGTGTCTCCCTATGCAGGGGATGGAGAGAGGGTGGAATAGCCACGAGTCTAAGCCTTGCTTCTTCTAGCCGCAAGCCAGGGCACCCCGCACGCTTGTTTGATGCTTTGTCAGTAGAGAGCAGGGACTGCAGCAGTGACATGGCATGTCCTGTACCCGTGGTGGTCCTGGTTCCTGGTTGTCTGGGCAGCATCTCTGTAGCCCTTAGGGCAGTTACGGCTTTTGTTCCAGGGCTGGGGAGGGAATGGCTATTCATGGTGCCTGCGAGTCTCCAACTGTCTAAACCAAAAGACTAGCTTTTCAAATCTCCCATCCGTTACAGTCTGCAGCCATTGTGACATCCAACAATGGCCTACTTAGGAAAATGAGATGGGAGAGACAAAGGCCACACGAAATACAGGCCCTATAGAATTAGTGAAATTATAATTGGTCTTAATAATAAAATCCCAGAGTCAGATATTAGGGGGTGAAAGCTGAAAGATCAGAGAAGCAGAGCAGCGGCCACTAGTTCTTACCTCCACGAAATCCTCAGACCAAACGGGGTGTCCTGTCCCTACAAGTCCTCAGACTGAATCCTGAGCTTCTGTCTCCTCCCACCTTATATTCCTCTCTCTGTCCAGCCATACTGCTTCGCATTTATACCTCCCTAGTGCTGGGATTAAAGGTGTGAGCCACCACCGCTAAGCTCTGTTTCTCTTTTAGACTGACTGATTCAATCAGAGTCTCAAGGGTGGCCTTGAACTCTGTCTCCCGGGTGCTGGAATTAAAGGTGTGCACCACCACTGCCTGGCCTCTATGGCTAACGGGTGTGGCTAGCTCTGCATCTGATCTTCAGGCAAGCTTTATTTGTTACAGTACAAACAAAATATCACTACAACAACTACAGAAAGTCATGACCAACCAATCAAAATGCAGAGCTATAGAGCCCAGCATGGATAAATGCATCTACAAAACCACTCCCACACCTCGGGTTCAGGGAACACTGAGGAAGAAGGGGTGGAAAGATGGTAAGAGCCAGAAGATGAGAGACTTAGCTGAGAGATCTGCCTCCTAGTGACACCAGAAGCTACACCCACAGTCTCACCAGCGTGACCACCCAGACATGAGCTGACCAAGAAGGGCTGACAACTATGCCAAACTGGATGGGGGATCCCACAAGCCCTCAGCCCTGCACAGAGAACTAAAGGCAACTGAGGAGAGGTGTGAGCAGGAGAGGTGGTCTTCCCAGAGGAGAGCACACTAATGGCTGTCCAGTGCCAAGTGGCCAGCCCTGGAAACACACGTGCAAGTAACATTATATGAACTCAACAGGTTATAATTGGGATTATGTGTGTGTGTTTGTGTGTGTGTAATAACAGTTTATTAAACAAGAGGGCATGAATTTAAAGGAGAGCAGGAAGGAGTACATAGGG
>NC_022016.1:83096150-83109863 GCF_000317375.1 Microtus ochrogaster | reverse complement strand
GAGTGCTGGGATTAAAGGCGTGCGCCACCACCACCCGGCTATGTGATTTTTTTAAAATATAAAACAAAATCAGTAAGTCAGACCAGAGATGGCCGAGCAGGTAAATTATTGCTGCCAAGCTTGGCAATGAGAGTTTGTTTTCCAGAACCGACATGGTGGAAGCTGTGCTTTGACCTCCACAAGCACGCTCTGGCATGAGCACGCCCACCCACACCTCCACACACGCATGTAGATAAATTAAAAGACCAGAAAGGAAGCCAGACAAACACAGCAAGAGAAAAGGCATGTGGAACTTCACAGTGCTCACTCTCGGCTTCCGTATTTACTCTGGAAGACTGTGGTGGATTGTGGCTGCCTGGCACAGACCATGGGTACAGAGAGAGTCTTATGCAAATAACCCCTTCCCAGCTGGCTCTGCTCCCTGGGGACTCTACACTGCTTGTCTGCTACAATCATCCCATTGCTTTGACATGGCCTCTGCCGTGACCCTCCCACAGTATTATCACAGAATACTGACTAGAGTATTCTGTGAGCCTGAATCATCTCAGTCAGAAGTCCTGAGACTGTTCTTGATGTAGAACTCAGGAAACTGCAACAGAGGTGCTCTGAAATGTTGGATCATCTGGGCCATCTGTTCTCATTGGGGATTTTTCAGGGGGGGGGGTTTCCTTGATCAAACCTTATTTTCCTTAGCCCAGAATGAATCCACAGCCTCTCATTTCCTATGGAAACAAAAACAAAATCTCTTCTCCAAAATAACATATCTTTTGATTTAAATTTTGAAGTCCAGAAATTTTCAAAATATATATGTCTTTTAGCAGGTGTTGCTCCTTCCTCAACAACGAAGCAACTCAAAGACAACACAATAACATACAGTATCCATATTCTCTGTTTTCCATCTTTATGTGACTTTAATTTTTATTTTTTAACTCTATTTCTTTTATTTTTATTTTGTTTTTTGAGACAGGTCCTCAGTGTATCTTTGGTTGTCCTGGAACTTGCTCTGTAGACCATGCTGTCCTTGAACTCACAGAAATTCACCTGCCTCTGCCTCCCAAGTGCCGGGATTAGAGGCATATGCCATCACACCCTACCTCTTGGGAAATGTTCTCTAGACTGTTTCCTGTTGTCTGGGGGCAATGGCATCTCCAGAGGACCCTGAGGAACTTGAGACAATGGTCAAGTCCTAAGGAAACTAGTTGTAGCGTTTGTTGTCCAGTCTCAGAACAGTTCCCAAGCACATGGGTCAGCATACAGGTCACCTGGCCTGTGGTCTTTCCTGGATTCCTCTGTAAAATCTTCTGTAAAAATCAGAAGATCCTCAGGAGGTCTTCTGGTCAAATCTGATCTTTTCATTTTGAAGGAATCCATAGCTTTTTTGTTTCCTGTAGGAGCAAAAGCACAACCTTTCCTCCAATGCAACACATTTTCCCACTTCCACTCTGAAGACAAGACATCTCTAAAGTATATAGGATGGTTTAATTCAGCAGTTCCTTTATGATACAATGTCTCTCAGCAGCTGCTGTTCATTCATTAAAGACTACTTTAATCAGATTTTTCTTTATTACCCTTACCAGTTTATAATAACTTATTAGCTTTCATGAGACTAGGACTTTCTGGGGTAGGGCTTGTGAGCAGGAACTGGGGAAACCTAGAGGCTAGCATTGCCCTTGACAAGTTAACAGGCACCACGGCCATGTGTTAATGAAGGGCCACAGGTTCTTTTTGCCAGGTACAAGGAGAATGACTCCTTTCTAGCCAGCTGGAACTTTCTTCAAACTCCTAAGGGAATGGGGCCTTTATCTAAATGCCTAACCTTGGGAAAAGGACTTTATAGCTTTATCTCTATTAAGTCTGAGGCTTCAAAATTAATAATTTCTCAATTGAAGCTCCTTTTAGCATCAAAATAAAACTTTTAACTCACAGACACAGTCCCCAGAGAGAATGAGAAATTTCCTAATCCTTTTATAGTACACCATTACAGAAACTAGCAGTTTCTTATATGACTCAGTTTATCAAAATAGCTTAAGCTTAACAAAGTTAGCAAAGATAGGGAGGCTAGACAGACATTCCTAAGCCTGAGTAGACCTTAGATAAGGAGACATTCTCTAAGCCAGTGTTTCTCAACCTTCCCAGTGCTCTGATCCTTCAGTACAGCTCTCCATGTTGTGGTGACCCTTCCACCAACCACAGAATTCCTGTTGGTATTTCACAACTGCAGTTTTGCTGTTGTTATGATCTCAGTGCAAACATCTGACATGCAGGTGGTCCTAGGCTACCCCTGTAAAAAGTCTTTCAGCCCCCAGAGGGTAGGGACTCATAGGCTGAGAAGCTGCTCTGAGTCCTTTGCCAAGACTGCTTAGGTCATTGTCCTGCTGCATCATAAGACAGGAATATCCCAGTTTCTGGGTGTTAGTATTTGGTGTTTGTTGGAAGAGGTTGCTCGTTTGTCCTGGCTGCTTAGACCTGGAATAACCACACAGAAACTGTATTAATTAAATCACTGCTTGGCCCATTAGCTCTAGCTTCTTATTAGCTAACTCTTACATATTAATTTAACCAATTTCTATTAATCTGTGTATCACCATGTGGCTGTGGCTTACCAGGTAAAGTTTTGTCCGGCTCCAGCAGGGCTACATGGCTTCTTTCTGTCTCTGCCTCCTTTCTTCCAGCATTCAGTTTAGTTTTCCCTACCTACCTAAGTTCTGCCCTGCTATAGGTCCAAAGCAGTTTCTTTATTAATTAACCAATCATATTCACGGAATACAGAGGGGGATCCCACATCAGGTGCTCATAGCTGTAGCCTGAAGTTTTAGCTTTTTACTTATTTTTAAGTTCAAATATTCATAAAATAAACTATTCTATAAACTTAAATGCCCCGTAGCCTTGTAAGTTTAAATGTTTTAAAAACTGTTCTTTAAAGAAAATCCAGTTTTTTAAAATTTAAATTCTCTGTAAAAGTCTAAAATTTCCTCTTAACGAAAGTTAAAAATCTCTCAAATGTGCTCCTGCAATATCAAAAATAAAGTGCCCTTTTTCTTTACTTTAAGAGGGAGAAAACATCCTAACCACAATCTTCACAGGACAAAACAACGCCCCAATAGCACAAACAATCCAAAGCTCAGTATCTGGGATCATTCACCTTTTGATCTCTTGAGAGGCTTGGATCACCTCCTTGGCCCCACCCTCGGCAGCATATACACAGCCTGCCTTCTAGATCTGAGCCTGCTCCGTTTCACTGTGGCTGGTGTTTCTGGTGACTGTCACATGGCACCGGCATTTCCAAAACTGCTAGGTCCACATTGCGACTGGGCCCTCTTCAGGAACTCTAGCCCTGCCACACATTTGCAAACCTCAGCTGTTCCCCATGATCCCTTCATGTCTTTAGAACAATTGTCACCTGGGTGACTCTTTAATTACAAAGTTTAGCTGTCAGCACAGGCGTGGAGGTGCAGCTTTAATGCCTTATTGAACAAACATTGGCTTTGAATCTTATCTTTCATAAACCTTGATTTCAGAACAGGACAGGAATTATCACACAAAATTCACCCCAATTAGGCAGGGCGCTGGTGGTGGCACATGCCTTTAATCCCAGCACTTGGGAGGCAGAGGCAGGTGGATCTGTGAGTTTGAGGCCAGCCTGGTCTATGAAAGCTAGTTCCAGGACAGGCTCCAAAGCCACAGAGAAACCCTATCATGAAAAACAAACAATAACAACAAAAATCCACCCCAGTCCAAAATATCTTGGAAAGCTGCTGTTGTGTTGCCTTCTTGGTAGGTCACCTCCATATGGTCCTACCTCCACCTTTCATCACAATGGTGGTGAAATCTCACGACATCGGTCTTCTCTCACCCTAGAAAGATGGCTGCCAGTCACCTGACATTCACTCTGGCAGAGTTGCCAACCATCCGTGTGGTTGCCTAAAGATGATGGCATGCCGCCTGGTTCCTTTAAAATTACCCACACACAGGTTTTTAATTATCAACTCCCAGTGTTACTAGTTTTAACTGTTTTCCTCAGATTTTACAGATTTTTAACCATATTCAACAAAATAAACTTATAAATCTTTTTTTTTCCTTCCCTTTTTTCAAGACAGGGTTTCTCTGTAGCTTTGGAGCTTGTCCTGGAACTTGCTCTGTAGACCAGGCTGGCCTCGAACTCAGAGATCCACCTGCCTCTGCTTCCTGAGTGCTGGGATTAAAGATGTGCACCACCACCACCAGGCTAAAATAAACTTATAAATATTAAGGTACAGAATGTTCACATAAACCGAATATAATTTTTTCTTCTCCCTGCCACTGTGTCAGGGGCTCGGGCTGACAGAGCAAAACAGGGGAAACAGTTCAATAAGCTTGCCTGGGTCTATCAAAGGGAAGTCCATAATCCAACTCCAGGGTCAGCTTTCCAATAAAGAACAGCATAAAACAATTTTCATGTTACCTACACCAAAAAGACATCTCAACTTCTAACCCAAATCCAGCGACCAGAGAGCTCAGAGATAAATTCTGAGCCCCGGCCATAAACGCAGCCATGTGGTCACTGGCAGCTGACACACAGAAACAGCAAAAATATCTGACCCGTTTCGTCCCAGCTGCATGCTTGCAACACTAGAAAACATAGACAAAACTTTCCAACGAAACAGGGAGACACAACTCTGGAGAGAAATAGACAACATTTTCATGGACACACCAGAAAACACAGAAAGACAAAACTTTCCGACAAAACAAACATACATAATACTCTTGAGAAATAGACAAAACTTTCCATCCAGAACTAGAACCAGATGGGTGGGTGACATCTCGCTAAATGCCCTGGACAGGAGAATACTGGGGTCCCGCAGAACCCCCTCCACATCCCCGGTAGGCATCCCACGGAAGAGAACCAGACTATCACTCTAGATGCTTGCTGAATTTCTCAGCGAGGCCGCTCACTCTGATAGTCCACAAAATGAACAAACTGGGACCACCTCAAGGCACACGCTTCCTGAAGCGGCCCCTCGACCCTGGAGTTCCAGAGCGAAGGAAGGTGCAGTTTCTGAATTTGAGTAGGTGGTCTGAATCTCGTTGGGGACCTCCAGAAAATGTTAACCCCACCGATTGAGAATAAGGCCACTACCACAGTTTAAAGTCAAATTAGAAGCAAGCTTTAGTTAAATACTGACCAGGTGGATGGGATCTGGCCAGGTCCATACCCAGGTTTCTGGGAAATGCCTAGAATCACAGTTTGTAGCAACTTAAGAAGGAAAACCCATAATTCATTGTGTTTCCCATAAGGTCCAATCAGGGGCAAACATACATCCTGAGGTACCTTCAGCTTGTGATCTTCCCGCCCATGTGGTCAAGCACATCTGGTGAAGATGGGTCAAACAAACTTGTTTAGGGGAATGAAACACGCGGCTTGCTATCTCCCATAAACAACAGCTCCATCCAGCATTTCAGGAACTCTCTGTCCTTGGGCAAGGGGCTTGCAGATCAGAGGCATTTTTGCTTCATGAATCTCTTAGGCAGAGTAATTAAAACTTAAAATGTAACTTTGGCTCTCACACTGCCTATTCTGCTTAACTTTGTTTTGTTTATAAAATGAAGACTTGTGTTTGATTCTGTGTATGGATCTGTGCGTGCCCATGAGTGCACGCCTGGGGGTCACCTGATGTCAGTGCTGGGAACTGAACTCTGGAAGAGCAATTAGTGCTCTTAACCCCTGAGCCATCTCTCCAGCCCCTGGGAAGGGAATCATAATGAGGTATTATCTAGATCATTTTGGCCTATGAACATGTCTGTGTTTTGCTTTGTTAATTGATGTAAGAAGATTGTCCTAATTAGGGTTATCGTTGCTGTGATGAAACACCATGACTGAAAGCAACTCGAGGAGGAAAGGGGTTGATTTCACTCACAGTTCTGTGTAACAGTTCATCATCCAAAAGAGTGAGGGCAGAACCTGGAGGCAGGAGCTGATGCAGAGGCCATGATGGGGTGCCGCTTGCTGCCTTGCTCCTCACGGTTTGCTCAGCTGGCTTCTTAAAGAACCCAGAACCACCAGCCTAGGAATGGCGCCACCCACAATGAACTGGGCCCTCCTCCATCAATCACTAATTAAGAAATGCCCTACAGGCTTGCCTACAACCTGACCTTAGGGAGGCGTTTTCTCCCTTGAGGTCTCTTCTCAGATGACTCTAGTTTGTGTCAGATTGGCACAAAGACCCAGCCCATTGTGGGTGGCACCGTTCCCTATGTAGGCAATCCTGAGTAGTGTAAGAGGGGAGGAAACTAGTTGAGAGCAAGCAAGCAAAGATGAAAATGTTCTTGACCGTGGCTGTGACTTGCCGCTTGAGTTCCTACCTTGACATTCCCCAAAGCGATGGAACTGTAAACCAAATTAGCCATTTCTTCTCACTATGTTGCTCCCCCCCCCAGGATATTTTTGTCACAGTAAAAGAAAAGAAACCAGGACACTGCCCCCTACTCCAGAGGGTTCTCCTTCCCTTCTTCCTCTATGACCACCTACTGCGCCAGTAGCCTTCTCCAAAGAGAGCCCACAGGCGGCTCTTCTGGCCCTAAGTGCCGTCAAACTCATTTTCCCACAGAGGCTTGCGCATACACGAACAGATCCTAGAAAGAGGGTGGTGAGGAGGGTGGAGTGTGACCCCACCTGAAGCGGGAGTTACCTTGGCTTCTTTGGGAACACACAGACTTAGTGAGGACAGTCCCATAAGGAGGCACACACAGGACCACGGTACTTGGCTTGCCAGCTGTCCCGAGGCTTGCTGTTATCCAAGCCTCCCCGCTTTCCTCTCCCTCCTCATTCTCTCCTTTCTTTTTAAAATAATCCTGGCTGCATACTTTCTCTAAACCAAACCATCTGTTTACTAGATTTTATAAGCAATAATAAAGGCAGTGAGGGCCCAAGAGCCACCAGGGTGTAGACACTTCTTCTGTCTCTGCAGACAGCCCTTGCATGTATCTAGTGTCACAGGACAGGCCTGGAGGCGGCACACCAGCGGACTGTCCTTCGGAGGAGCTTGGCAGGACTTTGTCTGCTTCTCTGCTGCTACCTTTCCTCCCAGCAGCACCAGGGGACCTTTGGGTCACCTGCCTGTGGCAAGTCGCCTGCTACATCAGGAGCTGGTGTGGAACGGCTGGGAAATGAGGCGGCTGCAAGCCCGGCTGAGCAGATGCCAGGAGATCACTCGGAGGGAATGTTCTGAGCCCAGAGCACGGGCGGACCCAGGAAAACAATCCGACAACAATACTGAGTGCCTAGGTGACAGAGGAGAAACGAGGCATCTGTTTGGGAACAGATCTCCGCCTTCACTTCCAAGGCCTTCGTAATCCAAGCGGCAGTGAGCGGAACATTTACTTGGGAAACTATGAAAAGCCATAGAACAATGTTCTCCGCAAAGCATCAGCCTGCTGGGTTCCGAGTGCCGTCTGCCATCTAATCATAACCAGAGGCTCACAGGGCCATCTGGCAGGCAGGCGTTAGCCGCTGCCGGTGACTGGGCTCAACCCCACCGTGTGTGCAGTGCCCCCCATCCCCAGATCCCTGGGTCCGACCACTGGGCCCTGGAAGTCGCTGGTACAGTGTTCCTCTCACACCGGGAGGAAACTGGCGAGGTGTTGCCAGCAGTTTCAGAAGCTGCCCACGGAGAGGTCAGCCAGCAGACGAAAACTCCAGTTCAGTCAGACCTTGCTATAGGATTTATATTTTTTATTATTATTATTTGTGTGTGTGTGTGTGTGTGTGTAGGCCAGCGGTTGACACTTAGTGTCTTCCTCAATCACTATTACATTTTAAGTTGTATTTTAATGTGTGTGTATGTGTGCTTGTGTCTCAGGCGGAGGAAAAGGGAATGAAGTGAGAGGCCATGTGCCCAAACACCCTGATTTTCCCGGGTCTCAGATCTCGAGCTGTGGTAAACCCTCAATGTTCCAAGCAAAGAGGCATGAGTTGACCATTGTCATGGGAGGAATGTTCATAGGGAGGGAACAACTCCAGGATTCATGGTCAGCATTCAGTGTCCCAAGAAAAACCAGGAAGTCTCTCTGGGATTTATCTTCATGAGACAGAGGAGGGGAGTGTGTGTGTGTGTGTGTGTGTGTGTGTGTGTGTGTGTGTGTGTGTTAGGAGTTAGCCATCCAGGCAGCTGACGGGTCAGGACTAGGGCATAGGGCTCTGGTGCGGGTAGCAGCCACCAAGAGTCCCCGAGAACAACCTCCTCTAGTCTGCCAGGTGGGAGATGGGCGATTTTGGTTGACTGCCTTGAAAAGGAATTTTTGGTGAAAAGTCTCAAGTTGGGTACTGCTGCCCCAGTAGCAAGTGGAACCCATACCAACACATTCGACGGCCAGGTTGGCTCTGTGGTTGCCATCGGCCCTAAACTCCAGCCAGCTCTAGCCGCGGGTACCTGGATTTAACGTCATGGTTTATTTGGAAGACGATTAAAGTGGATTTGAGGAAAGGCAGACGTCTGAGCTTCCCGCTGGGGAAGCTGCTTCTGCAGCGTGGCCCCGCCTGGTTTGTCTGTCCACATATGAAGGTGCCACTGTAGACTCCTCGCTGTCAGGACGTCTACTTTGATCTACTGTACTCACGGAAATGCGCCAGATGCCAAGGCTGGAGGTTGGGCGACTCTGTTTATACGAAGTGTCTGGAGCAGGCAAATTCCAAGATGGAGCAGATTAGCAGCTGCGGGCATCTGGGGAGCGACTGTCAGTGCCAGGGGGCTCCTTTCTTGTATGATAAAAATGTTCTGGACTTTGGTAATGGTTATGGCCAAGGCTATGACTGTACTGAAACCCACTGAGTTGTACCCTTGACAGTGGCAACTAAACACAATTTAAATTACATCTCTGTGTGTGTCTGTGTTCAGGAACCTGTGTGCCTGTGGAGGTCAGAGGACAACGTGAGAGAACCCGTTCTCTTCTTCCACCATAAGGGTTCCAGGGCTAGAGCTCAGGTCATCGGGCTTGGTGGCAAGCACCTTTACCAGCTGAGCCACCTCTCTGTCCCTCTTTATGTTTTTTGATTTATCACTTACATAAGCAATACTATCATGAGTATCTTACCATACATAGTTTTTTGGAAGTTTTTTTTAATATTTATTTATTTATTATGTATACAATATTCTGTCTGTATGCCAGAAGAGGGTGCCAGACCTCTTTACAGATGGTTGTGAGCCACCATCTGGTTGCTGGGAATTGAACTCAGGACCTTTGGAAGAACAGGCAATGCTCTTAACCACTGAGCCATCTCTCCAGCCCCTGGAAGTTTTTTTTTAAAAAGTTTTTTTTTTAATTGTTTGAGGCAGGGTTGAACCTTCTCATGGATCCTAAAGTGATTTTTTTTTAAAAAAAGATTTATTTATTATATATACAGTGTTTTGCTACATGGTCACCTTCACACCAGATGAGGGCGCCAGATCTCATTACAGATGGTTGTGAGCCACCATGTGGTGGCTGGGAATTGAACTCAGGACCTCTAGAAGAGCAGCCAGTGCTCTTAACCACTGAGCCATCTCTCCAGCCCCTAAAGTGATTTTTAAAAAATATTTATTTATTTATTATGTATACAATATTCTGTCTGTGTATATGCCTGCAGGCCAGAAGAGGGCACCAGACCTCATTACAGATGGTTGTAGCCACCATGTGGTTGCTGGGAATTGAACTCAGGACCTTTGGAAGAGCAGGCAATGCTCTTAACCTCTGAGCCATCTCTCCAGCCCCCCTAAAGTGATTTTTTATGGTATATAAATTATAACTTAGTTACAATGTTTACCATTAGGGTGTCAGTTCTCAGATTGGTCTAAGATTATGAAATGGCAATCAAAATTCCAGGAGCATTTTCCTTCATCCCTCCTTCCCTCCCTTTCCCCCTCCCTTCTTCCTCCTCTCCCTCCCTCCCCGGGGCACCATGAACCATAAGGTCACAGGCAGGAACCAACAGGTCTCACACGATGCTCTGGACTGCCCAGGTAGGCTGCTTGGTTTGTCAGGTGTAGACGGTGCTCTGGAGTGCCCAGGTAGGCTGCTTGGTTTGTCAGGTGTATACAGTGCACTTTGACTTATGTTTAAGGTGGCATAATTCCCTTTGGGGCAAGGAACATTTGTATTGGTCTGCAAAACAAAAGGCCTTAGGTTCATATCCTGTACCATATAAGAACATTAATTAAAAACAGATCTAGGGGGCTGAAGAGATGGTTCAGGAATTAAGAACACTGGCTACTTTTTCAGAGGACCCTGTTGGGTTCCCAGAACCCACGTGGCAGTGCAGAGCCACCTCTGACTCCAGCGCCAGGGGATCTGCTACCCTCTTCTGGCCTCTGCAGGTACCAGGTATGGACGTGGTACACATACAGGCAGGCACTCACACATACACATAAGTTAAAAATCAACGTATCTTTACAGTGGCCTCAAGCTCCACTGTAAAAACTTTGATTTAAGTTCAAAGAGATCTCCAAATACAGTTACCTCCTGAGATCCTGGAGGGCTGGGCTTCAACAGAGGGCTTTGTCAATCCACAACAACAGGGTGTAACTGAGTTTGTAGAAACTTCTAGAAAGCTCAAAACATATCTCCAGGAATAGAAAGCAGATTATGGTTGCCTGGAACCAGGGGAGCAGACAGGGTGGTGGAAGGTACCTCAGTGGACACAAAGACATTTGGAGTGACCAGTGTGTGTCTTACTGTGATAGCAGACCTGTATATGGGTGTGTGTATGTGTCAAGAGTTCTCTGCTTTACATCTTAAACACGTGCTGTTTCCTGCTTGTCAATCACATGCTTGTTGCATCCAAATCAAGGTTTTCAGAGGCACAAATCGGAGTTCAGTACTGGATAGCCATCTCTTCAAAAAGTCCCGGGCTTGGCCAGCATTCAGTTCTGCTCTGTTCATAGCTGGCGCACTCCCTGTACTTGAGGAAAATCTGGAGACGTCCCTACGCTTGCTTTCTGTCTCATCTCTGAAGGGTGGGGTGGTGTCACAGTGGAGGACAGGAAAATGACGAGATCTTGTAGGTCTGGACCTGTCAGAGCAGAGAGTTGTCACTGGCTGGGTGCAGAAGGGAAACCCATTGCTGGCTGGATGCAGAAGAGGAACCCATCGCTGGCTGGATGCAGAAGAGGAACCCATCGCTGGCTGGATGCAGAAGGGGAACCCATCGCTGGCTGGATGCAGAAGAGGAACCCATCGCTGGCTGGATGTAGAAGAGGAATCCGTTATTGGCTGGGTGCAGAAGAAGTCAGGGAGGTTTGACTCAAGAGGAGGATTTGAGATAATCTTGCTGCCTTGAGATGGGGGTGCTAAGGATGAAGGAACGAGAGATCTGTCAGTTGCTAAGGATGAACCTTGCTGACATCCAGCTGGGAAAGGGAGACCCCAGCCCTCCAGCTGCAAGAAGGTGGGTCTGTGCATATTAGAATAGAGGTGGGTCCTTACACAGCTTCGCCCGACAGACCCCCTGCCTGGCTGAGACCTGGCACAGACCCCCCATTGAGCCCGCTCACCCTTCTGAACTGTCACACTGATAGTGACCCATGAAGCTGATACACGGGAGCTTGTATTAGGGTTCTTCAGAGGAACAGAACTGAGGACGAAAATGTTCTATTTATAGGGGATTTATTAGGATGGCTTACAGGCTGTGGTCTGGCTAGTCCAGCCATGCTTGTCTCCTGGCGGAAAGGTAAAAAGCCCAGTAGTTGTTCAGTCCACAAGGCTGGGTGTCTTGTCTGGTCCTCAGAACATACTGGGATCCTGAAGAAGTAGGTACTAATACTAGCAAAAGAATACCTCAGCAGCAGGACAGATGGACTTGCCAGCGGGAGTGAAGGCAAGCAGGCAAAAAGCTTCCTTCTTCCACATCCTTCCATGTGGGCAGCAACCAGGGGTGTGGTCAAGACTTAGGGTGAGCCTTCTTACCCCAAATGATGCATTAATAAAGTCCCCACAAGTGTGCCCAGCTGCTAGGGTGTAGTTGGTTGCAGATGTGGTCCAGTTGACAGCCAAGATTGGTCCTTACAGTGTTGTCAAGTTTTACTTGGAGACAAGATCTCAATACATAGTTCAGGTTGACCTCAGACCCTTCATCTTCCTGTCTCAGCCTTCTGAGTGCTGAGTGTCAATTTTTTATTTTAATTTTCAGTCTTGGGGACCAAACTCTGAACCTTGTGCATGTCAAACCAGGACTCTGCTAGGGCATCCATTTAAATGGCTGGGTCTGGTTGGCTTTATAGTCGCCAAAACTGATACCCTTTCTTGGAGCCAGACTCAATGGCTATCTCATGGGAAGTGATGGTACCCCGGAATTTTCCCCCAGCCCCTCTTTGGTGCCTTCAAAGCCTCTGCGTAGCAGGTCTGCTGCCTCCCAGCTAGAACTGACATTTTCCTAGGGCTGTTTAAATTCTTCCTGGAAAGGTCTAGTAATAATGTTATTTGTTCAATGTGACTGGCCAATGCTTAGGGCTCTGGAAGAGTGATGAGAGCCCCAACAGCCCGGCCGTTCCTCCGAAAGTTAAACAGAGCTAGCATCCCAGAATCACACTCCTAGGCATGCATCCAAGGGAAAGACAGCAGACGCCTGAAGGAAACTGTACACAAGTGTTCATAGCAACACTGTTTCACACAATAGCCAGAAATGGTGACAACCTCCATGTCCATCAGCCAACGAAGTAACAAGCTAATGAATTCTATCTATACAGTGGACACTCACTAAACTCTAAAGAGGAAGAGTGGGCACAGGCTATGGCAGGAGTGACATTTAAGGACATGGCAGTGGAGAGAAGCCAGGCACCAGGGATACAGTCCTAGACCAGGGATACAGTCCTAGACCAGGGAGACAGTCCTAGACCAGGGATACAGTCCTAGTCTCCTTCCCGACACCGTGAGAAAGTACCGAGAGGGCCAGGTGTGGTGGCCACTAAAGATAACCAGAATGGAAACCGTAAAGTAAGATCGCATCACATAAAGTGTGAAGAGTGGGCGGATCCAAGGAGGATGAACTAGTGGTTTCTAGGATGAGTGGAAGGAGAACCAAAGCTGGGTAAAGTTGCAGAATTCCTCCTCGAGGTGATGAAGATGCTCTAAAACGGATGGTCCAAGGTCGCTTAGTTCTGTGCACAGGTACTCTTTGGGGTTTTGCCCCTGCAAACCCACTCAAGTGGAAAACATCGAAAGTGAAAAAGCCTTGACATAGAACACAGCTCAGCACCTGGGGAAAAGCGAGAATTCAAAGTTCAATGAGGTTTCTACCCAATGCAGATTTCTTTTACAGCATCATAGACTTGAAAAATTCTAACTTGGACTATGGTAAGGTAGGGGACTGTTAATCCTTTACTAGGGAGATTTTTATGGCATGTGAATTATTAACTTTTGAAAACGCAGGCTGCAATAGACTAAAACAGTGGGCGTGGACTGGAGACAGCTCACAGGTGCGAGCACCTGCCACCAAGCCTGATGACCTGAGTTTGGTTCCCAGCATGGTAGGAGAAGAGAATCAACTCTTTTTTTTAAATTTATTTTTTTATTTTATGTGCATTAGTTCTTTGCCATTGGATCGGGTCCCCTGGAACTGGAATTACAGACAGTTGTGAGCTGCCATGTGTGTGCTGGGAGTTGAACCCAGGTCCTCTTAACCACCAAACCATCTCTCCAGTCCCAAGACTTGACTCTTCCAAGCTGTCCCCGACTTGCGTGCATGGATGTGAATGCACACATACGATA
>NC_022016.1:83093488-83096015 GCF_000317375.1 Microtus ochrogaster | reverse complement strand
CTCTTAACCACCAAACCATCTCTCCAGTCCCAAGACTTGACTCTTCCAAGCTGTCCCCGACTTGCGTGCATGGATGTGAATGCACACATACGATAAATAAATGTGAGTGTGGTGGACTTAGAATCTCAGGATGAAGGACAAGAGGATCTGGTGAGGACAAGAAGCTGTCCCTGAACCTCCACATGGTCTCCACATCTGTCCTCATCCACTGTATATGCAGGAGGCTAACACTCTCAGAGTTGTGGGGTGCTGTGTTTCCTGATCTTAACCAGAGTAGCTGGCTGACCCGTAAGAGACCCTCAACAGCCTGTGGACTGTCCCTAACAAAGGGACAGGACAGTCATTAGGACTGTTACCTGAATGCCAGCCCTTCCCGGCTGTGTATCATTCTGCCCCAGCTTCCACTTCTCTTCCGAGATGGTAGCATTGACGGGGTGGAAGGTACTGAAGGGGAGACGTCTGTGCAGTTTCTGGGAAGTCGTCATCCATGTGCCGAGTGAGCTTCTGTTGGTGCTCTTCGAGTCGTCCGTGGTCTGTTAAGTACCTTCACTCACAGTACTGTAAGTAGCCCAATAAACTCATTGCTTCACCAGTCTAGGCTTGAGTGAACGGAAGTGCATCAGGGATGCTTGCAGAGCTCCCGGGGACGTCCTTAGACATCACCCGGGTTATAAAAGGACCATAATATCCCCGTTTTGGCCTTTCAGGCACACTTCTTCTGAGCCCTGGGGAAGTTGGTGTTGGGGGGCAGAAGCCCCAGTCTCCCTCAAGTCTTCAGAACTTCTCCATCTTCTGGGGACTGCTCTGTCATCCTAAGTACTCTCGTTGCAGATGTATGGAGATGTGGCTCAACTCAGAAGCTCCCTGAGGTCTGTGCAGATGCAGCCTGGTGGGAAACCCATGGCCTGTGGTGATGTCTAGGTAGCCCCCTGTGACTGTGGGCAGTCCCTGGGAACCAGAGGGCTTTAGCTGCCTGACTCTTCTTCCGTCTCATCTTTCTTGGACGGAATCTATATAATGTCTAAGTGGACTCCATCAGCTCCACATGGCTGAAAGCCGTGAGCTCTGAGGGACCACAGGAGGAACTAAGAGCCTTGTGCTTTCCGTGGTGGGGCTGGGGCCGTCCCTCAGTCCCTCCGAGGGATGCCTGCTGGGTGCATTTAGTCTCACTCTCACCAGAGGGCGCCACAACCTTCCTTTATTGCTGTCCTGGCCTCTGAATTTTACAGGCTCAAGGGCTCTTCCTTGAGGTACACCTTCACTGGAGAGCCTCACGATCCCACTACCGGAAAGCCAACCACTAACCCGCACCAGCCCTACCACAGAACCAAACAATCTTATCAGGGACGAATGGCTTTTCTTTGATAGGATGATCCAGTTTTGGGTTTTCCAACAGCTCTGATACCAGTGTACTATGAACGGAACCCCCCTGGATTGCCACTTCAATCTATGGCTAAAGCCAGCGCACACACACACACACACACACACACACACACACACACACACACACACCATACATTACGGGTCCCGTTACCCTGTGGTGCTGAAGAAACTCCCAGTAAGTCAGATATGATGGCATATGCCTGGAATCCTAGCAGGCAGAGGCGGGAAGACCAGGAGTTCAAGGTTATTCTCAGCTACATAGCAAGTTTGAGGTCAGCCTGGGCTACATGAGACAAAAAACCACCAAAAATTAAAACAAAACAAAGTCGCCCCCTCTAAACCATGGCTCCTAGAGAAAGCTGCTGGGAACCACTTCCAATCAGGCTGCCGATACTGGGGCATCGCCTCTCATGAAACAACATGAGATATATTTCTTCTTTGGTCACTGTTAGTGGTTAGGTAGGAGACAATGATTAAGGCCTTCAGTCCAACACAAATGGGGCTTACTCTGCCCTGGTACCGCGCAGAGGAGAGCGACCAGTGACGGAGTTCCTCCAAATGCGGCTAGCACACCCACAGGTCTCCATGAGTAAAGAAGGATGCCCAGAAGAACATCTGGGAGAGCATTTGGGAGAGCATTTGGGAGAGCTAAGGGAGCTTCATGGGGGTAACGGGAACCTGGAGAAGGAGAGGCAGAAAGTTGGAACCCTGTTCCTTCACCAGATGCGTGAGGGGTAGAGATGTCACTCACACACACACACACACACACATGTTCGAGTGTGTGGGAAGTGTCAGTGTGTTCATGCATGAGTGTGTAATGCGTGAAACAATCTCACACCTGTTAGGATTTAAAGGGGTATTTATTTTGGGGGGTAAAATCCACAAAGCACCAACTGTCAGGAAAGGAGCCTAGTCGCCTGAACAGGAGCTGGAACCAAGCACTGGAACCAAGAGAGCAGGCTGGGGCTTGCCGCTCTTTTTTAAAGATAAATAGACCACACCCCAATGGGCTGGTATCTTAGCAGCTATTGGCTGAAGGAGCGGAAGGTCCTCCCACAGCAGGTGTGTGCTACAGAGTGGAAGGTTGTGTGTGTGTGTGTGTGTGTGTACGCGTGTGTGTGTGTGTGTGTGTGTGTGTGTGTGT
>NC_022016.1:83080855-83093388 GCF_000317375.1 Microtus ochrogaster | reverse complement strand
TCACTCACACACACACACACACACACACACACACACACACACACGTGTATGTTCGAGTGTGTGGGAAGTGTCAGTGTGTTCATGCATGGGTGTGTAATGCGTGAAACAATCCCACACCTGTTAGGATTTAAAGGGGTATTTATTTTGGGGGGTAAAACTCACAAAACACCAACTGTCAGGAAAGGAGCCTAGTCGCCTGAACAGGAGCTGGAACCAAGCACTGGAGCCAAGAGAGCAGGCTGGGGCTTGCCGCTCTTTTTTAAAGATAAATAGACCACGCCCCAATGGGCTGGTATCTTAGCAGCTATTGGCTGAAGGAGCCGAAGGTCCTCCCACAGCAGGTGTGTGCTACAGAATGGAAGGTTGTGTGTGTGTGTGTATGTATGCGTGTGTGTGCACGTGTGTGCGTGTGTGTGTGTGTGTGTGTGTTATTGCCAACTCTCTGGGAGGCCGCTGGCTTTGCTGTACCATCTTCACACAGCAAATGATGCTACCAGGAAGAGACATCCACCTTTACGATCCCCAGGAGGGGGATGGGTAGGTTCACGGGAGGCCTCATAATCTCCATTCACCTGCCCCTCTCACATGGACCCCTCCTGTTGGTCCTGAAAAGCCAGCTAAGCTTTGGCCACTCCACTGCCTCCTCCCCGCACAGTCCACCATCACCCCACAGGAGCGGCTGTCTCCCTCGCATTGACTCTTCTGTGTCCCCTTCATTCATGCTGCAGCAACGGAAGGACTGAATGACGCTCTCGGCTTCCGTGATGTGGCTACTCCCAGCCACTGTAAGGACAAGGCCTTACCCTGCCTTGTTCCCAGGGCCCGCTCAGCACCTGGCCCTCAGGAGCACCAGCTGAATGAACTGTCTAGGCAGTGAGGATGGGAAATGCTGTCACTAGAGGATCTGAAGCCCTCTCCCCAGCGTGGCCAGCACTGGGGGACAGACATCTTCCGGCTCACTTCCCTACAGTTCGCAGTAGAAATAGCTCCCTCTTCCCATATCAGAAAACAGCTGTTCCACTGGCTCCCCCGGCATGTGCCAGCACTATAAATACCCCAGGCCTTGGCACAGGGATCGGGGGAACTTGGGAAGCCGGAGCCCTGAGCTGTGTGGGCAGTGGGAGGGAGAAACATTGCCTAACTTCCCTCCCCTCGGCCTCCAGGCACAGGCTGGCTCTGCTTCCCACGGGCTAGGAAAGCCGGCAGTATTCCTAGGAATCTGGCAGGCAGATGACCAGCCGCCCTCTTGCCCTGGTGGTGGCTACCACACTGTCTAGGGCAGACCAGTCAGCTCCCACTGCCCGGGACAGTGGGAGCCAAGCCTCTGCTCCAGCGGGATTCTTGCAGGATGGGGAATGACCCAGGAGTGGCTGTCGCTCATATTTAAAAAGGATTCCTAGCCAAATGTGGCTGTACTATAATCCCAACACTTGGGAGACTGAGGCAGGAGGATGGCCTCAAGATAGGGGTTGGGTTACGTACTGAGCTCTGACCAGCCAAGGCTACATAGGGAAACCCTGTCTCAAAAACCAAAACCAAACAGCATGAAAGCACAAAATCCTTCAGAAGGAGCCCAGGAAAGGTAAGAGCTGGGGGTAGTGACACAAACCCAGAATCCCAGAACTGGAGAGGTTGGGGCAGGAGGATCGGGAGTTTAAGGCCAAACTCAGACATGTAGTTCAAGGGCTAGCCTGGGCTATATAAGACCGATCAAACCTAAACAAACAACAATCATATCGTCTGCTCTATGACTCCTAGCATATTCTTTAGCCCCAAATGCCACACGCTACTTTGACATGAGCGTGTAGAACTCTCTAGCGTGACTGAGTGGGAAAGGGACCTGGGAGGGGAGCAGGCGTGTGAGGCAGATGTATGGACAGAAGCGGCTAGCCCACCTTCAGAGCCCATCTTCAGATTGCTTTTCTTAATCATTAAAAAGATGCATGTGTTTGTATGGGCGCTTTGCTTGCCTTGTGTCTGTGCACAAGTATGCAAGGGGCCCAGAGGCCAGAGGAGGGTGGGGCACAGCAGTTGTGAGCTGCTGGGTAGGCGGTGGGAACCAACCTCTGGTCCTCTGCAAGAACAGCGTGGGCTCTTACATGTTGAGCATCCAGCCCCAGAAAGCGGCTTTCCTTGGGCTTTCTGCCCACTTCCTCCCTCCCACTCCCTAGGCTCCTAGGTTTGCTTAGTGCTTTATCCTGGTGGGCTGCTTGGGTCAGCGCTTCCTCAAGGCCCACAGAAAACACAGCTGCATCCTTTGTCATCCCCACCCCATCCTCTCCCGCTCCCTCCCCCACCCCCCGCCAGTCCCTGTGGGTGGGTGGGGCTCAGGGCAGCTGCCCTTCACCTTTCTCCTGATTTCAGGACTTCATGATCTTATGAGACCAACATCAGGTGTCTGGCCCCTGTGCGGCCACATCTTCCTGTCGTCTCTTTCTGCCATCTTCTGCAGGACCGAGGCAGGAAGGGAAGAGCTTCAGCATCCACGTCGCCTTGCTACCCTCCACCTGTGGGCCGCCACCGGGCACAGACATATCTTGGCCGGCTCTGCTCAGGGGATCTGCAGCTCCATGTTGGAACATCACTGGCTTGCTCTCTGCCTCAGGACCTTAGCGAGAATTAAAGGGGGAGTGATTATTCCTTAACATCTTGTTTTGTTTATACTTGCTGAAGGCAGGAAACCGGCAGTTAATTCTAAAGGCACAACATGCCCCCTTTGACTTGCTGGTGTTCTGGGTGTTCCCCACACCCTATAGTGTTACACTTGGGGAGAGAAGGGCTGCAGGTGGAGGTCTTTGTGCACTAGGCTATCAGGGGCTTTAGGTTCACATCATGGTCATACATGGTTGTTGTTCCGAATAGTGTGCCCATAGTCAAGACAGAACCAGGCAAAAGATTCTCCTCCAACCTGTTTATTCATTTATTTATTTTAGGGGGAGCATGTATGTAGAGGTCAGAGGTCAACATCCGTGTCTTCCTCAATTAACCTCCACCTTATTTTTTGTGTGTATGGGGTTGTGTGTGGGTGTTTACACGTGTGCACATGAGTATGGAAGCCAGAGTCAGGATCAGCTCCTCCTGCATCACTTGCTACCTTATTTTTTGAGCCAGGATCTCTCACTGAACTTGGAGCTCACGATTTGTCTAGAATGGCTGGGCAGCAACTCTACATAGCCTCCAGTTTCTGCCTCCCCAGTGCTGCAATTACAGGCATGTGGGGTTTTTTGGTTCCAGGAGGCTAAACTCGGGTCTTATACTGGTGCGGTAAATGCTTTAGCGATTGGGTGTCTCTCTAGCCTTCCCCAGTCCATCTTTTCAGGAAGAAGAACCTTTGGTAGGACTCTGCCAGGTGGACTTGGCTTTCCCAGGTTCTCAGTGGGGATGGACAAGGGAGGAGGCAGAGCGATGATGTGCTTGGTTGCTGAGCAACAGGACCATGCCATCGGGCAACCACAGGAACCAGGCTGGAGATGCTCCCTGGACACTCTTCCCATCGTCATTACCACCCTCCTTGTCCTCCTTGCCCGCGGGATGCCCGTGGGACGCCACGAACACAGGCAGGTGAGGCTCTGTATCCCTTTCCTCTCACACCTCTGTGCAAACATGTTCATGAGCGTCACTCTTGCCCTGGGTGTTGCTGTGGTGGGATTTCAGCCTTGGCCCCGGAAATCCAGATAGCACTGAGCAATCACAGGTGTAGGGTGAGGCGTGCAAGATTAGGCATGCCGTCAGGACTGGCTTTGAAATACCCACTGAGTACTTGAGGCCTCTTTGGTGCCAGCTCCCATTTCATGAAAACTGAACTCTAGTTTCGGTTATTCTAGGCCAACCTTCCTAGACAGATTTTTTTGGTAGTTACTGTTTTTGATTTTGATTTTGAGCCACTCAGACTGGCTGCAAACTGACATCCTCCTGCCTCAGCCTTCGAAGTGCTAGAATTACATGTGTGAGCCCCTGCACAGCTCTTCTAACTTCATGCTGGTTCTAACTAATTGATTAATGGATTAATTAGAGATACTGTCTTGCTATGTGACCACTGACAGAACTGGAACTTACTAGGTAGCCCAGGTGGGTCTCAAACTTTTACCCCTCCCTGCTTCAGCTTCCAGGAAGCTAAGGTGACAAACAAGCCCAGCTCTTTCTCATATTGCCAATTAGTAAGTGGCTCTCCTTTCCCCGGGAGCAAAAGGAGAGAGGAAAGGTGGCTCAGTGGGTAGAGGCACTTGCCTTGCAAGCCTGACCTCCTGGACTTGACCCCAGGACCTGTATACAGATGGGCAAGAACTAACGAGACCAAGTTGACCTCTGCCCTCCACGTGTGTAACTGTGCCCCCAACAATAACAAACAAACCAACAAGTTAAAATAACATAAGAAGGAAAGAGGAGGGAGGGAGGCAGGAAGCTTAGCTTCCCAGCATGAGGCTGTGGTGCTCCACTCTGCCGTTCTTACGGCGAGCACAGCATGGACTTGCACACTGCACATGAGTCAGGCTCCCTCTGTGCCTCTTGGTTTACTTATCGAAGCCAGAGACGGTAATAACAGCCTTCATAGTGATGGCGTTGCTGTGTTCTGAGCCAGTGAGATAGCACAGCTGGTAAAGGTACTGTTGCCAACCCCGAACACCCTCGTTCAGTCTCCGGGATACACATGGTAGAACTGACTCCTGCAAGGCGTCTTCTGCCCTCCACGTGCACACTGTGGCTTGTGGGTGCCCACACATGTACACAAGCACATACACAGTCTCCTAGAATAAATTTTAAAATGTCATTATTAAAATTAAATTAAACTTTATTAAATATAATTAAATTAAATTTAAAATTAAAAGTTATTATTATTAGGCCAAATGTTTTTACTTTATTGCAGCTTTATAATTCCAATATTTAAATATATATAATATCAAGTTCTTTATTTATAATAAAATAATTATTATTAATAAATTATGAAACGCATTAAAATCCAACTTCTTTGTTTTTGTTGTTGTTGTTGTTGTTTTGCTTTACTTTAGGCTCACTGCCTCACAGCCATTCACTCTTAGGATGTGTTTGTTCCTTGCTAAAAAACTTAAAAAACAAGAAAGAAAGAAAGAAAGAAAGAAAGAAAGAAAGAAAGAAAGAAAAAGGAAGAAAGAAAACAACTCAGCTCATGGGGGGCTGGAGAGATGGCTCAAAGGGTAAGAGCACTGGCTGCTCTTCCAGAGGTCCCGAGTTCAATTCCCAGCAACCACATGGTGGCTCACAATCATCTGCAATGAAACCCGGTGCCTTCCTTGCCAGCAGTACATTGTATGCTTAATAAATAAATAAATCTTAAAAAGAAAGAAAGAAAACAAGCCTGGCTTCTTAGAAATATATAAAACTTGCTACATCGAGACAATGAATTATTATTCCGTGCTACAGCAATGTCAGAGGTCCAGCCATGAAAAGATGAGGAGGAAGCCAGGTGTGATGGCACAGACCTCTGATCCCAGAACTTGAGAGGCAGAGGAAGGCAGATCTTTGTGATTTCAGAGTCAGCCTGGTCTACGTGGTGAGTTCTAGATCTGTCAAGGCTACATAGTGAGACCCTATCTTAGAAAGAGAGAGGAGGAGGAAAAAGACAGAAGACACGTGGTACTAGTGGCGGAAGCCAGTCTGGACAGGCTACCCACAATCTAATCCCTACTCTGAATTTCTGGAAAAGACACACTGCAGAAACAGATTGGGAGTGGCCAGGGTTGGGATGGAGCCTCGGCTCACGCAATTTATTGGTCATGAAAGCTTCCTTGTAGGCCATAATAAAAGCAGAAGTAAGTTATTCAGGTATTGTGCAACTCTGACTGTGACCCCTAATGTGGCAGAGATTTCAGGTGATAACAGTGTGGCCACATGGTTTCATGGGCAAGGGATGTCCCTGAGGGTGCAGGATGTTGATGGCCAGGAAGGCCATGTGCAGGGTGATTAATTGAAACCTCCACTGTCTGCTCCGCTTGTCTGTGACTCGGAAACTGCTCTAGGTGGCAGGCTCAGTTGGTGGAGAGCTGATGAGTTGATGCCATCACATGGCATCAACCCTGTGTGGTGGCACTGTAATGCTGGCGCTTGGCACTCGGGAGGTCGAGGAAGGAGATCAGTAGTTCAGGATCACCCTCAGCTGTGTATCAAGTTGGAGGTCAGCCTGGGCTACATGAGACCCTCCCTCCCCTCAAAAAGTAAATCTGGCTTAAGTTTGCTCATACACAGATAAGTATAAGTGGAGACAGAGGGCTGGGCACATTTTCTTAGAAAAGTTCCCATTTGTCCCAAGGCCTGCCACCAAACTTCCTCAGTGTTTGAAGGGGGCTGGGACAGCGGAGGAGGGACGGCACGGGTGTTCTTACTAGGACACTGTTTTCTTGACATCTTCCTCTGGGTATCCAGGCCTGTGGGCAGCCAAGGGCTCCCCTTTCCTCCCACTGGCAGAGGACAGGGCCAGGTCAGCAGTGCACACCAATCCTTAGACACAGGGAGTCTTATTTAGTCTAGAAACTCACAAAGGAAATATCTGCTTGCACGTGAAAAATCTCTGGAATGTCTCTGCGAGACCACCGTGAAGAGCCCGGTGCACAGCTATACCACACCGTGAAGAGCCCGGTGCACAGCCCACAACCACAGCCATCCAGGCAACCTGGTGGCCCTACTGTGTCCCTCAGTCACCCTTGCTCTTCTGAGCCCCCAAGGGTGAGAGACTGAATGGGAAGAGGGAGGCAGAGGAGGGGGGCCTCTGAAAGAGAGACCTGGAGAAACGAGGGGAGACCTGGGACGCTGGGCAGGAGTCCTTCACCTTTTAGGACTCTAATTCAGGCCAGAGGGCTCTGCTCCCCCACCCCATCCTCCTCCCTTCCCCCTTATCTTGTCTCCCTCCTCCCTTTCTTTCTTCCCTCTCTTTGTTCCAGTTAGACAAGGTCTTCTGTAACCCAGGGTGCAACCCTGCTCAAGTCCAGGGTGACCTTGAACTCCTTGAACCCCTGGTCCTCCTGCCTCCACTTTCTCAGTCCTGGGGACATAGGCCGGCGCCACTGTGCACAACCTCCGCTGGCCTTTAATTCTTCTCTCCTCCAAGTTTCCTTCTTTTGTTTCCCCCAAGTTTTTAAAAAAATGTACTTTAGTGTGTGTGCATGTGTGTTGGTGTGTGTGTGTGTGTGTGCGTGCGCACACACACACATATATGTGTGTGTGTGTGCACGCAGAGGTCAGAGGATAGACAACTTGCCGTTGTAGGTGTCAACCGACGGATAGGTTGTGGAATTCATTCTCCCCTTCTACTTTGTGGGTCCTGAAATTGAACTCGGACCTCCAGACCATTGCAGGAAGGGGCCTTCATCTGCAGAGTCATTTTGGGGTTCCCTTCCTTTCTCAAGACCTGCTTCTCCAGAGGCCATTGAGGTTATAGACCTGGGTTTATTTGGATAGGCATGCTGGGGTGCAGGGCACTGAGGGAGTGGATATGGTGTTCTCTCTGGGTGACAATAGGGACACTCTTCATTCAGCTTCCTGGCCCCTCTGTCCCAGCACTCTTTTTAGGGTTATCTAATCTCAGGTGAGACCAGTTTCAGCAACAGAGGCGGAAGGCTGTGCCCTTGTTGTTTTTCTAATGGTCTTTCCTTTCCAGTCAGCATGCCGAGTAAAGCTGCTGGGACATGGAAAAGGGGACCTGACGCTGGAAAAGAAGCTCGGGGCTCTAGGGCACCCACTGGAAAACAAGAAACATTCAAGCACCAGGTGTGAGGATTTTAAATAGAATACTGCCTACAGAGTGCTTGGAATAACAGCAGCCGCTCTCTGAGGACCGGCCTCTCTCAGAGCCTAACATTTAACTTCCAGACAGTTCCAGGCAGTCTCAACAGCACATGGGTTTCCTGGGGCAAGCGCAGCCTCGTGGCCCATTCTGTCCACGCATCTCAAATTTCAAATTTCAAGTTTAAGAGTTGATTTCCTAAGGACTATGCTAAAACTCTCACATTCCACCACACACACACAGACACAAACACACACACAGACAGACACACACACACACACACACACACAGAGACAGACAGACACACAGACACACAACAACCACTGTTTTTCAAAATGTTGTCTTACTTGGGAATGTTATGACGTCAAACACTTAAAAATGTGGACAGTTTGTTTCAAAAGACTTGATGGGGCAAATTTCAGAACTTTTGATTTTTTTCTTTCAAAGTCTTTGCTTTGGGTTCGTTTCTGCAATCAGGCCTGGCAGTGGCTTAGCGGACGTGGCTAAGGTCACATAACGAAGGACTCATAGATGCCGAGTCTGGCCCCGCAGCCATCAGATCTGAAATATTTTCCCTTCAAAAACAGAAATCAAGAGGTTACTTTGGGGTCACTCGAAACTCTCAAATGAAGACAGTTGGGTTTTCTTGGAAGAGCTCCTTGGCCCCTTCACGGGTTCAGGTTTTGGGTATTTGTGCTGCTTGAACCCGTGAGGTGGCAGCAAGGGACAAGAGCCTAGGACTGGTGCAGTCGGGGGGCTTCAGGTGACTAGCCGAGGGGACAGAAGAGACTCTCTGGGCAGGCTCTGGCTGCAGGATGGCTGGCTCTTTTCCGGTGGATTCTGTGGGGGTGCAAGCTCCAGTAGGGCTGTGTGCATTGCCTTAGGGAAGAAGGCAGAGGGCAATAGCCACAAGGTTGAAGAGGGCAAAGGCACAGTTTTGCCTAGAGTGTGCTAGAGCTTGGAACACATCCCCCAAATCATACATTGGAAACTTGATCTTCAATGCAGAAGTGTCGGAGGGCGGGAAACTCCCAAGTTTTGAGACAGGTTCTCGCGATGTAGCCCAGGCTGACCTTAAATGCACCATCCTCCTGCCTCAACCTCCTAAAGTCTGGGGTTACCGGAGTGTCTCACCACATACAGTTAGAGGGGGGCTTTTAAGAGTGTGTAGGTCACAAGTGCCCCTCCATCACGGTGGATTAATGCTGTCACTGGGAGAATGGGTTCTTTTAAAAAGGAGTCCGAAGGAATCTGGGGCCAGGCATGGTGGCACACTGGGAAAGCAAAGCCGGTAACTGCCAGTCAGGACCTACCGAGTGAGACCCTGTCCCCCAACCCCCAAAAAAGGCAAGTCTGGACCCTGTCTGTGCGTCTCTGTGACATTTTTATTTAGACAAAGTCTTGTGTATTCTGGGCTGCCTCAAACTTACTGTGTAGCCAACTGAATTTCTGGTCCTCCTGCCTTTGTACTGAGAGCTGGGAATACAGGCACTGGCCCTGGGGTTCCATCCCAGGTTTCGAGCCCTTCAGGCAAGTGGGTACCAACTGGGCCACATCCCCAGCCCAATGGGTGTCCTTAAAAGGCACGTTTTGAACCTTCAGAGCTTTTCGGTTTGTTCTTGTCTGTGGGAAACAGGCAGAAAAGACACTCTGGCCTGGGGACTTCTTTACCTTTGGAGGTGGCTTCCAAGACACTGAGTCACTCTCATGCCACCCATGTAGAGCTATCCTGGAAAAAAAAACCAAAAGCACTAAAATAAACTTACCCTGCTTCCTGGCAATTCTGCAGCTCATGAGGGGATGGCCAGGAGCACAGCGTGGCAACACCAAAGAGGCAGGTGGTGGAAGGAAGCACAGCGTGTGGGAAACTTGACTGTGATTTCATCGTGTGGAGGCTGCATCAGGCCACAGGGTCTGTTTCTCCAGGGAGCAGACCCCAGAAAACACGCAGGGGTGTGGCTAAACCAGCTGAGCCACAAGCTGGCTGCCCTAAGGCTAACACCCGAGGGTGGATTTGCGACCTGGCTGTGGTCTGCTGACCAATCTCCGCTCCTGAGCCCCAGCTGTGCTGGGAACTGACCTCATTCATGAAGTAAACACTGAATCAGATACCAGTGGGCCTAACCCTGGTGGAGTGGGAACAGCTCAGATCTTTTCACAATTACGAAGCGGCCCATTGCACTTGGCGTGAGCCCCTCGAAAGATGTCAGTCAGAATGAGTTCACGAGCATCTCTTGCCAGCTTCGTCAGAAGCCAGTTGCCTTGCTGTGGCTGAAGTGATCTGTATTAAAATGTACTTACATTCTGGTTCAGACACCTCGGATGTCGTCCTGGGTAGCAGTGCAGGTTAGCAACTGGAAGACGGTACTGGGAATCCACCAGCTGCTGCTGAGGTCTGGATACATCTGGAGCTGGTCTCGGGAGCCAGATGTTCCTGAGGGCAGGGGCTGTATATCGTAGATCTGTCTCATGATGATGTGGTCCAGGCTGGGATTGGGGGGCTGGCGTTGGCATGCCCTGCTTTTGGGTCATGGACGCCGGGTGTAGGTGTACAGGCTCCCCTTGGGTTAGTCAGAGGCTGTGGACACTTGTGCTTTCGTTCCCTTGCTCATTCGTGTGGTTTGTCCAGGAGATGAGAGGTTGTGCTCCACTGTATCTGGGCCACTTTGCAGGGCACTTTCAGAACCTGGGAGAGAAATAATTTCTTTTGTTTTAAAGATTTATTTTTTAAAAAATTGTAGGCATGTGTAAGTTACCTCCGAGGCCAGAAGAGGCCACTGAGTCCCTTTGGGTCCAGAGCTATGGGTGGCTGTGAACTGCCCAAATGGGTGCTGGGAACGAAAGTTGGGTCCTCTGCAAGAGCAGTATGAGCCCTTAACCTCTGAGCTATCTCTCCAGCCGACAAACAATTCCTAATCATTCCTTCCTTAGCCTCATTTACATGTAGAACAGTAGGATGTAGTGTCTGCCACTTGGAGCCAGACTGCTTAAGTTCAAGTCCCAGCTCTACCTCTTAAAAGAAGGATGGGTTTGGGAGGGTCATTCCCTTCTGTGCCTCGAGACTAAAGGGCTAATTCCAGGGCACAGCAGGAAATTAACAAGCATTAGCAGCCTTGATCCCAGTTTGCTTGTCCTGGCTGAAACAAAACAAAACCAAAACAAAACAGCACCAACCGAGTAATTCATAAACGTTAGAAATCTATTTCTCCTAGTTCTGCGGGCGGGGAATGGAGGTCGCCTTGCAGCATTTGGCGTCTGGTGAGGCCTTCCTGCTGCTTCCCAGTGGGACAGCGGGATGGAGGGAAAGGCCATCTTGCTCAGATCCTCCAGGCCTTCTCTACAGCATCTCACCCCACCTCCCCATAGTGGCAGACCTCCCAAAGGCCTAACAACTCTGCAGGATTCAATTCCACGTGGATTTTAGGAAGGACACCGCCCCTCAGGGCAGGGCAACCTTTGTTTTTGTCATTGCCACCAGTAAGCTAGAATAAATAAAAAGAAATTTCGGACATCTTGTACTGTTACGTACACACAGTGACCAGCAGCACCAGGTATGTCCAGCCTTTGGACATTGCAACATGATGTTGACACTTGCAGCTGAGTCACAAAAACAAACAAGCAAGCAAAAAAAAAATCATAAAAATAGCATGTTGGAGCAAGTTTACAATTGCTTTAGGTGGCACTTCTAGCTACCCTGTGCCACGTGTGGCCTCGGATTGGATTGTTTCAGTGTGAGCCAATCGCTGCTCTCCAGGGATGGCGATAAGAATCCAAGACAGGGCTGGAGAGATGGCTCAGCAGTTCAGACATTGGCAGCTTTCCAGAGGACCCAGGTTCAGTTCCCAGCACCCACGTGGCAGCTCACGTTTGTAATTCCAGTTCTAGGGGAGCTGCCTCTCTCACTGGGCTTCTGTGGAAACCAAGGACACACGAAGTATGTGCATACATATACATTTAGGCAAAACATTCATACACATAAAATGGAAATAAATAGTTAAAACAAGAAGCCATGAGGCTAGGGCGATGGTGCCCTTATGTCTGTTAAATCAGGAACCTAATTTCCCCTTTAATTCTCGTGTGTTATATGGAGTGAAGGCTTCCTGTTTTTTCCTGCAAATATTTGTGTCTGGCCTCCATACTGAAGTAACTCAGGGTGTAAAACCACTTGGGGGTGACACTAGTGACAGAGAATGACAATAATTTTGTCTCTTGGAGGGCTGTGGGAGCTATAATGTCAAGGCTTCTTGTGGTTTCCTCTCTCTCCCTGAGAAGAAACCATTTGGCAGGGCTTCACTTTGTAGCCCAGGCTGGCCTTGGACTTACATAAACCTGTTTCAGTCTCCCAGTGCTAACATACAAACATGAACCACCCCTCCCATTTCCCTCTTCCTTCTGCACCTTCCTCCCATCACCCTGACCCCCATCTGCCTGGAAGAGAGGAGCTTTCTCATCTGTTATTCGAAAGGGGGAGGGTTAGGACGGACAAGCCTTGGCGGGGGTACTGAGCACCCCTGAGACTTCAGGGCGCTGTGAGGAACCACGAAGGCCAAAGGCGACAAGTTGGATTATTAGGATGTTTGTTTTTGAGGCAGGATCTCATGGATCTCAGGCTGTCTTTGTCAGGTTTCTATTGTGGTGATGACCAAAGCAACTTGGGGAGAAAAGGTTTATTTGGTTCACATTTCCACACTGTAGTTCACCATTGAAGGAAGTCAGAGCAGGGACTCAACCAGAGCAGGGGAACCTGGAGGCAGGAGCTGGTACAGAGGCCATGGAGAGG
>NC_022016.1:83037904-83080720 GCF_000317375.1 Microtus ochrogaster | reverse complement strand
TCCTCCTCCTCCTTCTGTTTTTGGGCGGGGAGGGCAGGGTTTCTCTGCTTAACAGCTCTGGTTGTCCTGGAACTTGCTTTGTAGACCAGGCTGGTTTTGAACTTACAGGGATCCACCTGCCTCTGCCTTCCAAGTGCTGGGATTAAAGTCCTGCACCACCACAACCTGGTTCAGCCTGTTTTCTTATAGAACTCAGGAGCCCAAGCCCAGGGATGGCCACACCCACAATGAGCTGGGCCCTTCCACAGCCATCGCTAAGAAAATCCTCCAAGGCTCTCCCACAGCCTGATCTTGATGGAGGCATCTTCTCTCAGGTGACTACAGCTTGTGTCAAATTGACATAAAACGAGCCAGCACATCCCACACAGCTGAAGACAACCCTGGACGTCTGCTCAGCCTGCCTCCACCTCCCCAGCACTCCCATTTTACACGGTGCTGGGGATCCAACCCAGGGCTTACTGCATGCTGGATAAGCACTCTAGCAACTAAGCCACACCCTCACACAATTTAAAATTTTTAGATTTTAAAATCACGAATGAGACCAATGGAAGGTTGATGAGTTTAGGGTTGATTCTAAGGCAACAGTGGATGGTCAGGCACGTGGCTGGTTGGCCCACGGAAGGTGATGATAGGGTCGATGATGACACCCAAAGGATGCCTTTGATAGTTTTGTTAACAGAATGAACGCCATGAGAACCCATGCTGCTTATAGTTCCACTACTTCTCACAGATTTTCCTGTGGACCAAAAACAGTGACAAAGCCTGCCGAAGCTTGAGGCACGTCTCCCTGGAAGGCGACACCATTTCACACAGCAAATAAGGCCTGCCCCATGTCCAAGGTAAAGGCTCCTTATGTCGCTGGAACTCCAGAGCATGGTCATGTGGAATCCTATCAACAGATGGGGCGCTGTCAGTCCAAAGAATTCTCTAGTGGCGTGCCAAGAAATTCTGTCCTTGGCTTTAATCTCTTCAGCCTTCTATCAACAACTTGGATGGGACCAAAGATAGCTGCTTATCAACTGTGCTAACAGCCCCAGACGGGGAAGGGTGGCCAATCTGTTGGAATTGCAACGTCGAGGTCCAAAATTATCTCAACAGGAAGGAATGCTCGGTCAATCCCAACGAGATAAAATTGAACGGGAATACAGGCAAGGCCCCGCATTTAGCTCTGAAACTTGACTAAAGAAGTGTAGGAAGTGGCTGGAAAGGAGGCCAGTCTCACTGGTAATCAAAGAAATGCAAATGAAAGCAACCCTGAGATAATCGGTTCCCTCTATCAGATTGGCAGGAGTACAAGGAGGAGCATTCCTGGAGTAGCTGGGGCGGGGGAAGACTCCAGGCGAGCTTGTAAATTGCCCATGGGCCTAACACATCAGAACACCCTCTCTGGAAGGTAGTTAGGAAACTCAACAGCAGAAATCCTTCTTCCCAGAAGTCTCGTTTATAGAAACGCTTCTAAAGATAAGTCTGGAAGATTTATGTACCAAGATATTCCTCAAAAGCGCCATTAAGAAAGAATAGTCTTTTGGAAGAGGGAGAGACGTACGGGTTGGGAGCAGAAGACATGGAGGCCATGGAAGGGTACCATACCACATGACTACTGCCAAATGCTTCACTCCTTGAGGAAACAGACTCAGCATTCCTGTAGAGCACCCGTGTTGGAAGCCAAGCAAGCCTGGTGGGATGTAAGAGACATCTCTTTGGCTGAACACAAAGCACATTCCATCAGTTAATTCTGTCTCCAGTCACTATGATTGTCTTGGACACTTCTCTGTCAGGGGAATGGAGGGGACGACAAGAAACATTAATCATGAGTTTTTCTATCAAACATTATACAATTTGTGTTTCTGACCAGGAATTAAAATTTTGGCATATCACCAGGTGGCAGTGGTTCACACCTTTAATTCCAGCACTCTGGGGGCAGATTCAGGTGGATCTCTGAGATTGAGGCCAGTCTGGTCTACAGAGTTCCAGGACATCCGAGGGCTATACACAGAGAAACCTTGTCTTGAGCCCCCACCCCAAAATAAATAAGAGAAATTGTATCTCTGTAGTGAGCCGGACAGGATCGCCATTACAAGATGGCGCCACATCCTGTCTTGTTGGTTATAAACAACCCCATATTTGGCTATGCCTTTGAGAGCTGCATGTCCCCCGCTTCCCGCATGTGCGGTGGATAAGGGTCCCTGGGCCTATCTTGATGCAGTCTGGTGGCAGCTGATGGTGGCAGCCAATCACAGGGCGACCCGTGTGCCAATTCCCTATATAAGCAGCCGCCATAATGCCCCCGGGTCTCTCGCCTCTCTCTCTTCTCTCTCTCACCCTCTCTCTCTCTTGCTCTCCCTCGCTTTCTGCCCCTCTCTTCCCCCTTTCGCTTCATGCTCTCTCTCAACCAAGTGCACTCCAGTAAAGCGTGATCTGAGAAGAATCCTTGTGTGGTGGTGTTTCTTCCTCGCCGGTCGAGAAGCCCGCCACATATCTCCCCCACCTGTATGCCAATGTTTCTACACTCCTACCCAGGAAAACCTTTGTTCACCAAACTTAAGGGAGCTAAGTAGCCAACCCCTTCCTGCCTCCCTTGTGTACTAATCTTTAAACTAGCCAATCGTGAAGACTGTGAAGTTGGATCCCAGCCAATGGGGAACAGATCCAGCCACCACCTGTAGTCCCAGGGCCTTGCTCTCTGGCTTTTGGGAGTAACAGCACTTCTTGGTTCTGAGTAGATGTGCCTTGCCAAGACACATCACTACCACCTCTCTTTGAGAACCCCCAAACTTATTTTTGATGGGGACAGAGATTGTTTTTGTTTTTTGCCCCATGTAGCTGAGGACGACCTTGATATTCTGATGCTCCTACTGTAGCCTCCTGAGTCCTGAATTACAGGCATGCACCCCAACCCCAGATTTATGGGGTGCTTAGGATCAAATTGAGGACTCTGTTCACGGTAGGCAAGCATACTACCAATTGAGCTACATGGGCAGCTCAAGGGTTTCTTGGCTGCTGGGCTGAAACGCTTGCATGGTCTTCCACACAGGGATAGGCACCAGGACATTTCTGTGTGAAACTGTTGGAAGTAGACCTGCCAATCTAGGTGTGGGGCAGAGGAGAGGTTAGGGGAGAGTTCACATGGGAGGCCACGCATCTGAACGTTAATTAAATTTTATTGAGATGAGAAGGCTTTTACTGCCTCCCAAGCCCCATTGCTAAGAGCCAACAGGAGGTGAACTCCATCTCTTATTCCTGCCCCTAATTGTTCAGGAGTTCTTCTGTTTTTCAGTACCCTGACAGTGAACCTGGTTATTTACATCTGTGGTTTTGTGGTGGGACCTGGGCACCAGGAGTTAGGTCATTGGTAGTGTCTCTCTTTTTTTTTTAAATATTTGTTTATTTATTATGTATACAATATTCTGTCCGTGTGTATGTCTGCAGGCCAGAAGAGGGCACCAGACCTCATTACAGATGGTTGTGAGCCACCATGTGGTTGCTGGAAATTGAACTCAGGACCTTTGGAAGAGCAGGCAATGCTCTTAACCACTGAGCCATCTCTCCAGCCCGGTAGTGTCTCTTGATGTGGACATCTGGTCTTTCCTTTGTTGAGTATATTGTAACATGAGGGGCCTGCTAACTGGGGTTTCTGTCCTGCCCAGTTCCCACAGCCGGCAAGTCCCAAAGAAAATCATACAGAGAGTCTACATTAGATATAAACTGATTGGCCCATTAGCTCAGGCTTCTTATTAGCTCTTGTAGCTCATCTTAACCCATTATTCTTATTTATGTTAGCCACATGGCTCAGTACCTTTTTCAGCAGGGCAGATCACATCCTGCTTCTTCAGTGGTCTGGGCAGGACTGAGGAGAGAGCTTCCTTCTTCCCAGAATACTCCTGTTCTCATTATCCTGCCTTTACTTCCTGTCTGGTTGTCCTGCCTGGCTACTGGCCAATTGGCGTTTATTTAAAATGTAATTGACAGAATACAAAATTCTCCCGCACCAGTATATGTTTAGATCTGTTATCCCAGCCTGTCAGGTTGTATCACATGTACATGAACTCATATACACACACTAATAAAAATCTAAAAACTTTAAAAATTAAAATAATAATATATCAGCAAAGCATCTTCCTGAGTGGCCAGTGACTTGAGTGGAGCCCCATGGATGTTGGAGGGTGCATTCCTTGCAGAGGTAGAAGCAAACCTGGCAAACGGCCAGCATGGCTGTAATTAGAAGAGCAAGGGGGAATCAAGAAGAGAGAGGCCCTTCAGTGTGCTTGGAGACTGGCCGTATAGGACATGGCTGGCTATGACAAAATTTTGACTTTTATTCTAAGCAAGATGGCACCTCTAGAAGGATTTACACTGAGATGCTACAGGATCTGCCTTTGAACACAATTACTGAGGTCATATGAACACACATGGGGGAAGAGACTAGGGGCAAATGTAGAAGCAGGGCAGTGATGACTCTCTGGATGAGAGATAAGGGAGGTGTCTTCTAAGACTCTGTCAGGGGAAGTTGACATTTGAAGACTGACCTCTGTGCTGGGGATCAACCCCATAGACTCGTGCATGCCAGGCAAGCGCTCCCCGCTGGACTGTGCTCCAGCCTCTATGTCTGCATCTATTTGGAAGAGACAGCCAATAGGATTTGGTGACGGGTGGGTTGAAGAAGCAGTCAAGGTTTGGAGCCTGAGAAGCTAGAAGCATGGATGGGCCATTCTCTGAGACAAAGTAGCATTCTGGGCTGGAGCCTGAGAAGCTAGAAGCATGGATGGGCCATTCTCTGAGACAAAGTAGCATTCTGGGCTGGAGGGATGTAGATAAGTATAAGTCATCAGTATGAAAATGGTTTTGTACCCACCAATGTAGATGAGGCCGTCATAAGAGCCAATGAAGAAGGAACATTCTTCATTGAACAAACATTCAGTGCTATGTGTCTGTCTGATGTATGCCACATCAATACACTTACAAGAAGAAAGAGTCTGAGCCAACAAATGAAACGGGGAAGAAAAACCAGGCGTGGAGGAACAAAGTCAGGTGTATGATGCCAAAAGTCAACCACAGAAAGTTTCACAGAGAATTGCTGTGGAATAATCTTTTCTACACTGTAAAGATGTGTTGCTGTCACTGGTTTAATAAAAAACTAAATGGCCCATAGCTGGGCAGGAAGAGGTTAGGCGGGACTTGCAGACAGGGAGAGAGCCCTGGGATGAAGAAGGTGGAGTTGCTGGGAGATGCTGGGAGAAGGAAGATGAACAATCCGTGTTAAAAAAAAAAAAAGTATTGAGCCATGTGGTAGAGTGTAGATAAGAAATATGGGTTAATTTGAGTTGTCAGAGCTAGTTAGTAACAAGCTTAAGCTATTGGCTGAGCATTTATAATTAATAAGTCTCTGTGTAGTTATTTGGGAACTGACTGGTGGGACAGGAAATTATGCCTGCAGAGAATGTTCCTGTAGAAAAGAGAAGAAAAGGACTGAGAGGAGACAGAGAGATTCAGTCAGGGAGGAGGTGGAGGCTGGAAGAGGGATATAAGTTCCAAGAAGTCATGATAGCCAGGAAAACGAAGATGGGGAGAGAGATGGGGTCACAAAAGAATGCTTTCGGGAGCTGGGCGGTGGTGGCGCACGCCTTCAATCCCACCACTCGGGAGGCAGAGGCAGGCGGATCTCTGTGAGTTCGAGGCCAGCCTGGTCTACAGAGCTAGTTCCAGGACAGGAACCAAAAAAGCTATGGAGAAACCCTGTCTCGAAAAATCCACAAAAAAAAAAAAAAGAATGCTTTCGGGAGGTAGAGGCAGTGCGTGTCCATGCTGAGGGGGAAATCCTGTCAGTGAGTTCAAATAGACTTTGGTAAATCACGAATACAGTATAGTTTTACACTTCAGACTCCCGGCACTTGTCTTCCTGGTCCTTCTTTCTTGTTTTGGGTTGTGTATATTGTATGTGTGTGTGTTTCATTTGTGTATGTGCATGTGTGTGCCGTTACCTTGCCTTCCTAAGTGATTTTGGTATTTTTATCCTGGGTCTGTAAGTTGCTGGAATCATCCTTATAACACCACTAGATACAAGTTAGCATGGAGCCTGAGTAGAATGTGCCCTAGGGCAGTGGTTCTCAACCTTCCTAATGCTGAGACCCTTTTATACAGTTCTTCAAGCTGTGGTGACCCCAAGTATATTATTATTATTGTTGCTACTTCATAATTGTAATTTTGCTACTGTTATGAATCATAATGTATGTATGTATATATATATATATATATACATATATACATGATATGATATACAGGATATCTGATGTTTGACTGCCCTCTAAGGGATCAGGACCCACAGGTTGAACACCAGGGCCCTAGAGAGAGAGCTTCTACCGGCTTTTATTTTTTTTATTTTTGAGACAGGGTTTCTCAGTAGCTTTTTGGTTCCTGTCCTGGAACTAGCTCTTGTAGACCAGGCTGGCTTCGAACTCACAGAGATCCACCTGCCTCTGCCTCCCTAGTGCTGGGATTAAAGGCGTGCGCCATCATCGCCCGGCTCTACCGGCTTTTGAAACCTCAGCCAATCCCTTCTAGGGGGCAGGGTTAGACACTCGCATCATCTCCACGGCAACGACTTTGTCCCTGGCGCTTTCCGATGACGCCATCACCTCACGCTGCTCGGGTGACTTAAACCCAGTCTCAGAAGCGGGACTCCGTAGGTGTGAAAAAGAGAACGGCTTGGGATACTGCGCATGTGCCACTTCGGGTCTGCCGGCGCTCAGTTTTAGTTTGCAGTCTAGGACGAGCGTGTCTGCGGAAGGGGAGCCGGTTCGTTTACTCTTAGCCGCAGAAATCACCCGAGATGCTTCAGCTTCTCTCTGGCTTGCTTTGAGCCGCCTGCAGGCGATACCCGATTAGCTGATGAGTGCTGTGCTCACCTTGTCTCTTCTATCTCTTGGCGGGCCTCCATCATGCCTAGCCCGTCTGACTGCTAGACGGACTCACAAATCGCTGTTGCCTTGGCACGCTCTCTTTTGCAGGCCATCTCCCTAACGTGCTCCATAGCTCTGTAGGCTGAGGAGAGCCTTCGCTAGGCTTTATAGTGTCACAGGTAGCATGGAACTCGAGAACTTGCGCCAAGTAATGGTCCTGGCAGGAATGAGGATATTCAGACCGGCTTGTGCCGGCCAGAGGGGGCCGTTGACCCCAGAGAGAGATTTCACAGAGATCTAAGGCCTCGCAGATGTCCTTGCAGAAGAGACTGGAGAGGCTCACGGGTGGGACCACATCTTCTTGGGGACTGCTTATTATACATACCCCGTGCCTCTTGTTTAAAAAGAAATCCTACGTCCAAATCTTCAGGGTGGACTTCAAGGGGCACAGGACCTCCTTGTTCCTTCCCCGATGTGACCACGTTGAATGAATCTCCTTTTTCTGCTTCTCACTATTACTTGTTTCTGTAGCTGGCTCATTGAGGGCAGGATGCTGAGTCTACATTGTCAGGGTTGCCAGGATTCAGACTCTGCCCCGACAAGGCCAGTAACAACAGAGCATCCTTTCTGCGCTGTGCATTTGTGCAGAAATTGTGTGTGTGTGTCCGTCCGTCCGTCCATCTGTCCGTCCGTCCGTCCATCCATCCGTCCATCTGTCTGTCCAATGCGGATGGCACTGTCTCTGTCACAAATGATAGCGCAGTTGGTGATTAACACAAGAAGTATTTATTGAGCACCAGCTGTGTGCTGGGCAGCTGGGCAGTTTATGACTACTCATTAAAAGATAAAGCATAATCCCGGACCTGGCAGGGAGCTAGGGACTGACTCGCATTTGAATCTTAGTCCTACTTATTTCTTTTCCATTAAAAATAGACTTTTTCATACAATATATTCTGATCTCACTTCCCCTCCCCCGACTCCTTCCAGATCCTACCCATCCACCCAAATCCAAACCTTTTTTCCTCTCACTAGAAAAAACAAAAACAAGTACATAAAAATAAAGTAGAATTAAAACAAACAAACCAGAATAGGACAAAACAAACAAACATAAAAAAGAGCAAAAAAACAAAACAAAACCCTACAAGAAACATGCACAGATGCAGAGGCACACACATCCGCATACAGAAACAGTATAAAAACACAAAAGCAGAAACTATAATATGTAAACAATACAGCCTCTCCTTCTCACTTGCTGTGTGATCTCAGGTGAGCTAAGACCCTCTCTGTATGCCAGTGAGGGATTTGCGAACATTTCCAAAGTCTACCTCCTAAGGGTACAAAGACTCAAACCTTATGCTATGATTTTGGGAGTGTTTCCATTTCCTATATGTCTTTCCTTCAAAATATGGAAAGTGTTGTACCTTCGAGGTCAGCCTGGTCTACACAGCAAGTTCCAGGCCAGCTGGAGCTATATAATAAGACCCTGTCTCAAAAAAAGAAAGACAAAAAGGAAAAAAAGGAAGGAAGGGGTGGAGGCCCCAACAAGCCAGTCCTTACAGGGAGGCCACCATCACTAATGGGAAATCAGTCCCCTGCTCAGCACAGCGCTTCAGTGGTCACCCACAGATTCCCAAATTACCATAACAGCAGCTTTATCCAGACGCTGCATTTTGCGAGTCTGCACACGAAGGCCAAGTTATATTTAAGCAGAGCCCTCCCACCTCATCTCCAGACAGCGGCTTGAAAAACCACCTATGTCCAGAGTGAAAGGATGCCTTTCCTCTGCTCCTACGGTGACTTGCTGCTGACTACAGCTGGGAGTTGGAAGGTAGCCTGGAGCCCGGGCTGGATCCTGCCTGGGATACCGTCTGAGGAGCAGCCATGTGCTGTCGGGGTCTGGGAGCCAGTGTCTGACTCCTTGTCACCACAAGGCCTGTGGTTTCCAGCTCTGTCTGCATCTGAGTCCCGCTAACCAACAGCAGGAGAGAAAACAGACACGAACACAGGCACCCAGACGTGTGCAGCCTTCAGAGGAAGTGGAGCGCCAGATGTTCGGGGTTTCCTGTTCGATGCTTCCACAGCTGGTTGAGTCTGTGGCTGTGGTTTGTCTGTCTCGGGCTCATGTGAGAGACAAAGGCTGAGCTGACGGGAAACCTGGCCTCATCTCTGACTGATCAGTTACACAGAAATCTGGCAGATCGGAGATTTTTCTGAAACACTCAGACCTGGATTCTCCCAGAAAGACCTCCAATCCCCCTGTTCCCGAGGAGTAGCCACAGGCTGCTGGTTGGCCTTCTTAGGACCTGGGGACAATGGGAAACACTCCAGCTACGCCATTAATTTGGAGGTCCATCCCTGGTGAATAGAAGGGAGCCAAGGCCAGTTTGCCTCAAGCTCCAGTCCATAGCCTGTAATAGAGCAGACAGCCAGAAAACCCTCAAAAGGACAGGCATGGTAGTATTTGCCTGGGTTCCAGTACTCAGAAGGCTGAGGCAGGAGGATGGCTGGAGTCCAAGAATTTGAGACAGGTTCCAAACAGCAAGATATTGTTTATATGATAGAGCAGGGGCTGGGGAGGGACTTGGTGAGGAAAATGCTGGCAGCACGTGAATGGGAACTGAGTTTCTGTCCCCAGAGCTCTCATAAAGGCTGGGCGTGATGGTGCGCACCTCTGACCCCAGCATGGGGCTGGTGGCGTGTGTATGGCGGGGGTAGGGAGGATCCTGGGAGCTCACTGGCTACTCAGTCCAGGTGAAATAGTGAGTTTCAGGTTCAGGGAGAGACTGCCTCAATGAGTGATGAATGAGATAGGATGGAGAAGCAACTGAGGAAAGATGTTTCAGTGTTGGCCACCCACACAAGAAAACACATACACACACACAATGCATACCGCACATAGGTTTAGGCACTACACCACACACACATGTGCATACCACACAGGTGCATACACTACACCACACACACACACACACACACACACAAAGTTACAAGTAATAAAACCACTCACCATCTGAAGGAATAGATGAAGGAGGGCAATGATCTCTGGGAGTCAGTTCTAACCCCCAGCTTAACATCACACTGCATTTGCAGCTTTGGATTTTAACAGGCAAGGGTTTGAAGCAGTGCTCTACTGCTGGTCTCCTGTGTGCAAGTCATTAAAAGCCATGCATCCTATCTTATCTGTACAATAGATCCTGCTTCCTAGGGGTGCCAAGGTCTCTTGAGACATGGCACCTGTATTTGCTTGACAAAATGGTGCCCATAGCAACTGCTCAGTGATGCTGGCTCCCACTCTCTCCTTGCAATACTGTAGTGTATCTAGGGGGAGGCTACAAAGCAAACAGGGCGGAGCAGGCAGCAGCTGGAATGATGGTCGCAGGGCACCTGCCTGCAGAACAGGATGTACAGCAAGAGTACTAACGTTTGTGGGGTGTCATTGTGCCATTCGGGGTCTCTAGGCTCGATAAGGAAGCTCCCAGCGATCTCCTCTGGCCGAGGTGAGGTTAGGATGGGATGAGTATGGCTTAGTGTCCTTAATGATCACCAGTGATTGTCTTTAGCCACCACAGCCACTGTCCAGTAAGCTTCGGAACCCAGTGACACAGCCCTTTGCCAAGGGTCCCTCCCCCCAGCAGGCCCATAGGTCTGTACTCCTGTCCAGGATACGAATATCCACAGTTGAGAGCGACCATTAGGGTATAGCCTCGGTGTCACCTCCGGCATTTATCTGTGCAATGTTGGGCAAGTTCACTTCGTCCTTCTCTGCCTCTGTTCTTCCTTTTAGTAAAACAACAACCGAATAGTGGGGAAGCTGGGAAGATGAAGTGAATCTGTCTGAAGCATCCAGACACAGTAGCACGGGAGTATGTGAGCCCAGGGTAAAGGATAAATGACAGCTAATTACCCCAATTGGCTTCATGGAGTTTGAGGCCAGCTAGGATCCATGAAACCCTGTTCAAGAAAGACAGAGTAGGTCCCTCCTGCCTGTCCTGTCTCACATCCCTTTGAGCAACATGCTTAATGCTCACCCACAGCAGGGAAACACAAAGGAAAGCACAGAACTGGGCCCAGATCTCAGAGGTGTTCCAGAAATCATGGGGGCCCTGGACACGATCTGGAAACTACTCTTGGGGTGAAGGCTGGTGGTCAGAAGAGAACCAAGTGGATTGTTTATTTTTCTCATGTAAGTCGGTATTTCTCTCTCAGTGAACGATGTGGCAGACATCCCAGAGTGTGCCACAAGCCGAATCAGTCAGAGAATGTAAGACAATCCTGCAGTAACAAACAGCCCCTGGGGCTGTGTGGCTAGACACGTAACAGACTCTCCCTCTCCCACCCTCACTTCAGGTTAAAAGGTCCATTGGGTTAGCAGGCAATTTTCCACCACCGCCTCACTCAGGGAGACAGCACATGTGTCTGTCACTCTTCCTCAGATGCTGTCCAACTTCAAACAGATACTTCACTTTTTATTTTTGTGTGTTTGGATGCGTGTGTATGTGCATGTCTGGAGAGCCAGAAGAGGGTGTTGGATGTTCTGGTACTGGAGTTATAGACAGCTGTGAGCCACCATGTGTGCTAGAAGAGAAGCTGGGCCCTCAGCAAGGGCAGCAAGTGCTCTTCACCACCGAGCCAAATCTCTAGCCTCGGCCTTTTTTTTTTTTTTTTTTGAGATAGGTTCTCTAACTATTGAGGGCTCCCCTAATACACTAGGCTGGCCAACCCAAAAACCCTAGGGCTCTTCCTGCCCTCATCTCCCCAGTACTCAGATTACAAATACATGCCTGACTTTTCCTGTGGGTTCTGGGGATCGAACTTGGGTCTCCATGCTTGCATGACGAGCACTTTGCTGACCGAGTTATCACCCTAGTCCCGGAAGTTATCCCTCGTGGATCAACCTCCATAGGGGCAATGGCTGAGAAAAGACACCAGCAGGCAGGCAGGGCTTTTGAGAACACACATCTCCTGTATTTCCTTGGCCAGACTCTTCACAAACCCCAGCAGGCAACCACAGGGGTGGGGGAGATGGAGGGTGGGGAGGGAGTCTTGGACTTTCCCTGGGAGTCATCTTTTCACTCTCAAGATACTTCCAGGAGTGAAGAGGACAGTTTTGCTGTGTCCCAGGCTGACCTGGAAATTGCTGTGTGGTGTAGGCTGGCTTCTGCTTCAAATTCCTCCTGCTTCAGCCTCCTGAGTGTTGGGACTGCAGGTATATGCCACCACACCTAGATGAAAACTCTTGGTCTAGATTTCCAGCTTGGGCACAGGATGGATGGTTCTTAGAGAGAAGAGGAAACCCTCTTCTTGTATTCTCAGGAGGCTCTAACACATTACTATTTTAACACGTTTGCCTCCTCCTCCTTCCCATTTTTCTTGCTTATGGAGAAAAGCCTTCTGTCTCGAGCAGCCAAACAGCTGGTCATCTTGCCTAGGCCTTCCAAGGAAGGGATGAGCGCATTTCTCGGTATGCCAAGAAGTGCCCCAGGCCCTCTGAGCTCCTGTGGGTCTGGGCTAGGAGGCTGCCTGCCAAAAAAGCCCAGGTCGGGGCTACACAGAGCACAAAGCCTTGTGCCTGGCCGCCCTCACCGCCATTGGTCCCAGCGCTCTACAGAGCACAGCCAAAACCAATCCAGATATCTTCGAAAATGGAGAACACCGGACTGGAACCCTGCAATTTGGGGCAGCATTTTTTTTTTTTTATGGAGCACATAGCTTGGGAATTTGCCTTAAGAAATCTTTCGTTCCTAGATTGTCAGTGGAGAAACGGAACCTATTTGCTTAACCTCGAATCAAGCCGCAGCCCCCACTTCTGGGCTGTTTGTGAAGGGTTGACATAAAAGAGCTGAGCAAGCTGAAAAGTCTGAGTTGGCTTGCTGGAAGGCTCTGAAGCAAGCAGCCTGGCACAGGAAGTTCTTGATTTTTCCATAGCATGAGACGGGTAGTGGTTGAGGGCGGTGGGCTGTCAGCAGAGGAAAGTATGGGCCACTCTTAGGCTCCATGTTGGCTGGATTGTCTTTGGTTCAGCCTTGGGTGGACCTGTCTCCTTGACATCTGGGAATGGGAGGAGACCACCATGGAAGGTTTTGTGTGTGTGTGTGTGTGTGTGTGTGTGTGTGAGAGAGAGAGAGAGAGAGAGAGAGAGAGAGCAAGTGAGAGATACATGTTCATGTGTGTGTATGATACATGTTCATGTAAATGTGCACACATGCACACACACACACACATTTGTCAAGGCCAGAGGCTAATGTCCATCACTCCCCATCTCACTGAACTTGGAGCTCATCAGTTTGCTGGACTGGCTGGCCAGTGAGCCCCAGGAATTCCCTCTGTATGGTTGCTTTTCTTTTCTAATTATAGTGAGTGTGTGGCTCGTGTGGAGGTCAGAAGACAACTTTCTGGAGTCGCCTAGGTCCTGAAATTGTAAGCTTTGCTTATCAACTGGATATAATCTAGAAGCAATCCAGGAAGAGGGGGTCTCCATGAGGCTTGTCTAAATCAGGCTGATCTGGGGAGGAATGTCTTGGTTGTTGACTAACGTGGGAAGGACCCAGTCCACTGTGGGCAGCATCATTACAGAGTTGGGTCCTGGACTGTGGAAGACTGGTTGGTGATGGGGAGCTGAGCAGTGGGCGTGCCTGCATCCCTTTGTCATTGTTCTTGACTGGCTGTGACAGCTACTCTAAGCCCCTCCCACCTTGGCTGTGGAGGTGATGAGCTACTCTAAGACCCTCCCACCTTGACTGTGGCTGTGACAGCTACTCTAAGCCCCTCCCACCTTGGCTGTGGAGGTGATGAGCTACTCTAAGACCCTCCCCCGACTGTGGCTGTGATGATGAATTGGAACCTGGAATTGTGAGTTAAATAAACCCTTTCTCCCCTAAATTTCTTTTTTTTTAAAAAAAAGATTTAACACATACACACATATATATGTATTATGTATATGTACCACACATGTGCCTGGGTCCTTGAGAGGCCATAAAGGGGACAAGGGGATATGAAGTTCTTTGGAGTTGAAGATTTTAGATAGATAGATGATTGTGGGCCATGTGGGTACCGAAACTGTCCTCTGCGAGAACGCAAACCCTCTATTGGCAAGCCATCTCTCCTGTTTTCCACCAAGCTGTTTCTGTTGTTTTGGTGCAGGGTATTTTCACCATAGCATGTAAACTGTGATTTTTACCATAGATAAAACTGTGAACCCCATTTCCACAGCCTTGGGATGACAGGTTCCCAGCGCTTCGTCCTACTCTTTACAATGTTGGGATCTAAACCCAGGGCCACACGTTTGCAAGGGGTCTGACATTTTACCGACGGAGCATCCTCCTAGCCCACAGGATTCATGTTAACAGCCTCTGCAGGTAGCTCCACACTCAGCAGACCCGAGCACCTGTCAGCCTCCATTTTCCTATCCAGCCTCCACCCATCTTCCTCTCTTCCTGTCCAACCTCCACCCATCTTCCTCTCTTCCTGTCCAGCCCTCATCTCTCGCTGAGAGGACAGGCTCCTCCCACTCTGCTGGTTTGAGATGAGCTGACTCAGTGTCTGTGAGTTCACAGAAGCTCTGTCAAGTTCCAAATCTCCCACCACAGCCAAACCCTGCCCCCACTGCTCTGTCACCCACTGGTGGGCACGGGGTTGAGAAGATATGAGAGCATTATGGTGGGGATTCTCCCTCATCCAAGGTGTCTTGTTAGACTCTTCTGGCTGTTGGAAAGGATTGGTTCTTTCCTTTAACCTGGCCTACCTAGATAGGATGGTAGCTGAGGATTGCTGGTAGCCATCTTGCTGACTTTAGAGGAAAGATGTTTGGGAGGGGTGTGCGTGTGTGTGTGTGTGTACGTGTGTGTGTGTAGAGATCATTCATGACATTACTTGAATTCCTGGATCCAGCCGTCCCTGAGGCAGGACTATTCCATGGGTTTTACAGTTATACAAACCAATATTTCCATTTTTGCTTAGATGTGAATTCCTGCTACATGCCAATTAAAATTCCAAGACTAAAATAAACAGGTTGCCCATGAAGGGAACTAACAAAGAGATTTGATGTTGGCCTTGTGTTGACTTTACAGATGTCTACATCTTTTAAAAGCATAAAACTGGGGCTGGAGAGGTGACTTAATGCTTAGGAATCCTACTGCTCTTTAAAAAGCAGGCAGGTTTCATCCCAGCACCCAGCTGGGTGGCTCACAACTGATGTAACTCCAATTTCAGGGAATCTGATGCCCTCTTCTGGTCTCCTTGGGCAGCTGCATGCACGTGATATATGTACATACAATCAGGCACACACACATACAAATTAAATAATAAATAAACAAACCCTTGAATGTGCATATAGAAGCCATCTATATGTAATAGTGCCTGGCCGTACTCCCCGCTACTTGTGGGGGACAGGAGGGCCCAGTTCACAGCGGGAAACACCATTCCCAGGCAGGTAGCCTGGGCTGTATAAGAAAACTAGTTAAGTGAGCGTGTGAGTGTCCCAGGTAGCGACCTGTGTCCTGCGCAGTTCTTGGTGTGTTTCCTTGGCCGTGAATGAGTTACCTGGTCAGAGATGTGGTATGGGACAGTACGCAGTCCTATGGTTAGGTGCCGTCTTAACTTCTCCCAGTGACGGACTGTTACCTGGGAGGTATAAGATGAAATAATCCCTTTCCTCCCCAAGTTGCTTTCGGTCAGAGTGTTTTAATATAGCAGCGGAGGCAAATTAGAACATATTCCTAATTCTTCCAGGCAGAGATACGGATGAGGAAGTACAACAAGAACATGACCGTCTGCCACCATTTCAGACAGTCCTGTGAGGTCTGGCCACTCACACATCTGCTGCCTGTTGCTTAGGAGCATGCAGGCCCAGACAAAGTCTAGTTCCTGCACTGCCAACTGCTCCACCTGGCGATGCCAAAAGCCCTGGTTCTTCTGCCGTGGGACTCTGGGAGCGCCCACCTCACAGCCAGCTTTACAAGCTTGGGCTCAATTTTCCCATTCCTAGACGTTAGCTGCCTGATAATCCCCATTACACATAAGGAAAACCAGGCACAGAGGGGTTAAACTCCTTGCCAAGAGGCATGGTGGGGCCTCGAACTTAGGACTTTCTGTCCCCAAACCCAGATTTCCTGTCTGTTCAAGGTGGAGAGAGATGCACTTAGATTTCTCATTTAGTGGCACTAAATTTATAATATCCAGCTACAAGGTACTGGTTTGAACTAGTTTGAGCAAGACTATCTTGCTTTTGATTTGGGATTTAAGCCAGGGCTCTGCAGGGTACCAATTAGCTATACCCTCAGCCCGGCAAAGTGAATTTTCAACATCACTGACTGTACAAGAGGCCTGAGGCATCATGGCTGGTGGGACAGGCTTCCCATTTGTGCACAGAGGGCCCAGGCAAGTTGGAGTTGGAGGCTGGACGCTTAGTGAATAAAAGGTGAGGAAATGTGGGGATACTCCAAGTGAGCCATTTTCCTCAGACCCACCTGGCACCCCGCTGCTGCTTCCCTCCTGGGTTCCTCCCCCTCTTAGCGGCTTATCTGATGGTGGTGACAAAAGCCACCGAAGGTCAGTAAAGTGTTTGTCGCAGAAGCGCACAAGAACGGAGACTTGGGTTTATCTAAAGCGCCCTCATTTTCAAATGACAACAAAGGCTCTGGGCGTGGCGGTGCGTGCTTGGAATCCCAGCGCCGGGGAGGCAAAGACACACGCCCCCGGAGGCTCTCTGGTTAGTCAGCACAGTCTAGTCAGTGCTCACGCTCCAGGCCAAACAAAGGCTCTGTCTCCAACAAGACAAAACAAAAACCAAGATAAATATGCCCGAGGAGCTACACAGGAGGTCAATCTCCACACGTGCAAACAGACGTGCGTGCGCCTCCACACGGGCCCTTCCCCTCGTGCTTTGATTTGAGGAAGGGTTTACATGGTTCATAGGTGGAGGGAACAGACACAGAGGAGTTGGCGGGCGGCAGGCGGGGGCGGGAAGCAGAGAGAGATTAACCTGGTGCCCAGGTCATTTTCTCATTTCTATACATAGGTCCCCAGCTCACGGGAAGATGTTGCCCACTTTAGGGATGGGCCTGTCCTCTTTAGTTAAAACTTCTCCGGAAAAACTTCTCCAGATATGCCCTCATAGACATGCCCAGTGTGAACCTCCTGGGCAATTCTAGATGCAGTCAAGTGGGCATGCAGTTTGGCTGCCATGCTCTGGATGGGTCTTAGATGCCCACCAGGGATGCAGGCCCCTGCCCTGGAATGGTGCCCTCCACTACCCTGCCAGCGGGAAGCCTGCCCACCCCCAGGAGACAAAATGCTGCTCCCTTCTTGATCTAGGCACAAGTTGCTTATTTCTACAATTCTTAGCCCCCAGATTGTCCTTAAGTGACTTACAATTCTCTGTACCCACCTATTTGATGTAGACGGAGCTGCGCCACAGGCAAGATGATCTGTGTCGATAAGAAGTAGGCACACTGTGTGGACGTGTCAGAGGCAGGAGAGATCGCATGCCCATCCGTTTCCAAAGAAACCTCCTTATCCCCCTCCTCCCCTCTCGCCCCCCTCTTCAGAATAAAAAATTGGAGAGATGGAGGGAGGGAGAGAGAGAGAGGCACAGTGCACCTCTGAATGCCACAGAACAACTTTATAGAGTGTTTTTCCCTTCCACCTTTTACATGGGCTGTGGGGATTGCGTTCAGGTCCCCAGGCTTGCAAGTGCCTTGGCCTGCTCAGCCATCTTGATAGCCCCCACATTCTTTTAATAACATTGGGCACAATTAAAAATAGGGACTTTTGTTGTTGTTGTTTTAGACGGGTTCTTGAGATATGGCCCAGGCTGGTTTGGACTGCATGACCCTCCGTCTCAGCCTCCCAAGTGCTGGGATTATAGGCGTGCACAGCCATGCTCAGTCAAGATGGGTCTTGGTTTAGAGTAACTCTGTGTCTTAGTCCATTCTGCTACTGCCATAGAATCCGACTGGCTGCGTAGATTCTAAACACGAGGCATTCCTTTGGCTCCCAGAGACCAGGAAATCACAGATATAGGAAATTGCTTGGTTTTGGTCAGGGCCTTTGCCCTCTACTGTCCCCAGGAAGGGCATAAGGGCGAGGGAGCGAATGAGGAGGACCGGGTGGAGCTGAAGGTGGCCTTTGATGGAGCCGTCTCACCAGTACCCACCTTACGCTTTTAGTCACATGCCTTCATTTTATTCTTGAACACGTTTTATTTTATGTGCGTGAGTGGTTTGCGTGTGTGTGTGTGTGTGTGTGTGTGTGTGTGTGTGTGTGTGTGTGTATCATGTGCTTGCTGGCTGCCCACAGATGCCAGAGCAGGCATCAGATCCTCTGGGACTGGGGTTACGATGCCACCACATGGAATTAAACCTGGGTCCTCTCCAAGAGCAGCACATGTTCTAAACCATGGGGTCTCCAGTCCTCCCCACCTCAGTTTTTGAGACAGGGTTTCTCACTGAACTTGGAGATCACCAGTTCAGCAAGGCGAGCCCACCAGCGAGCCCCTGGGGTCCTCGCCCCCAGGCCTAGGGTGGCAAGGTGTGCAGGACCCCACAGGCTTCTCCCGTGGGCACTGAGGATCCACAGTTAGGCCCGCATTGTGACAAAGCAAGCATTTTATCCACTGGGCCATCTCCCCACCTCCCTAGGTAGACATTTTAAGACTGATGGCTTTGTGGTAACAGAAAACTCTGCGAGAACATTAACTACAACAGCAATGCTGAAAAGTACCTCTCTCCGCCCAAGACGCAGGACAGGAGAAAGCGAAAACAAAACAGGGCAGCAAAATGTTCCTGATTAACTGACCCTGACAGCTGATAACTTCTTTTTTCCACTTTTTAAAATCCCAAATATGAATAACTTCTATCAAGATTAATGATAGCTTAAAAATATTTTTTTTATCTCGAATGTCCTATTTTTGGCAAAAACAATACAAACAAGGGAAAGAAGAAAACAAGCAAGCTAACATTCATGTTTCCATCCAGCCCTTCCTGCATGTCTATTTCCACGACTAAAAATAGACAGTCTTTTGACTGGGGAAGAAAAATCCCAAGGAATTTTGGAGTCGCTCTGCCTGGCTCTGAGGTTCCCATTCCCTGGGAGTTCCCTGTGGCCTGGGAAGGATGGCTCCTAGTCCAGGCTTTGGGGATAGAGTCTGCTGTTAGCTCAAGACTCCTGGCCAACATGGGCCCACCACCTCATGACCCTGGGCCAGGATGCTGTCCCCAGGCTCGGCTTCCCCAGCCCAGCCTCAGGCCCTGCTCTGGCCTTTTTTATAATCTCCATGCAATCAGTTTATTAACTACCCCAGACTCTGGCAGACTCTGGCAGACTCTGCCCAGGGACTTTTCTACTCAGCACCTGTTGGCTCCCCTGGGAGCTTTATTGTCTGGAATCATTGGGTTGGGTAATCAATAGAAGATCAGGCTGGGTTTGGTGGCTCATTCCTGTGATCCCAAGGCAGGCAAGAGAACTGCTGTAAGGCTAACCTGGGCTACAAAGTGAGACTTTATAGAAAGAAAGAAAAGAAAAGAAAAGAAAAGAAAAGAAAAGAAAAGAAAAGAAAAGAAAAGAAAAAGAAAGAAAGAAAGAAAGAAAGAAAGAAAGAAAGTAAGTTTGGGCCCTAACAAGCGTGTGATGGGCTTGCTGGCGCTTGCCCTGTCCAGGTGGGGACAATGCTACAGGCATCTCTTGGAGAATGTGCTGGTACTAGGGGCTCTATTGGGCTACTGACTCATTCCTTCCTTCAGGCCATGGCAGCTCCCCCTCAAGGCCCTGGGATAGCTCCCTTTGATTCCTAAGAAATGCCACTCATTCTGAGGTTGGGGAAGTGGGGACGGGGACTCCCCGTGTCTGTTTCTGCTGGCCTGTCCTCAGTCTACAGCCGTGACGCCCTCGACTCCCATGACTGCCTCTACCCCCAGTGCAGTGCTGTGATTCAGAATTTCTCCATCCCTGCCTGTACCCTGCCTCCTGCCTCCCCCGCCCCCCGCAGCTCACTGCACCACAGCTGCGTTTCTGTTTTGGTCAGAGGTGAGCATGAATCAGGAGTCAGCAGGGCTGCCCAGAGTTGCCTGTTTCATTAGAAGGCAAAACAGGTCAGGATGGCCAGGCCCTCCTTGTTGGGTCGGGGTGAGGACGTGGGTAGGGGAAGGAGGCCGGCCTGGGGACCAGGCCAGGAGTGGGTGGGAGGGGCTGGGAGCTCTGGGATGGCCATCTGAGGAGTCATTGGCAGCACCCACAGGCTAGCCCCTCTCTGCCCTAAATCCCCAGGGGCTGGCACAAAAATATGCTCAGATTTTGTTATTCAGTGATAGCAGAGGTACTTGCTCTCTTCTCTAAACCCAAAATCTACTCCCTGCAAAAGAGGGCATCTCCTAGAAACCTTTGCATGTACAATATGCTTTTATTACCGCTTTTAATAAAAAAAATCACCTTTATTATATTTATTTTTATTGTGTGTATGTATGTATGTGTGTGTGAGAGAGGGGAGGGAGATGGAGATAAGACAGGAAAGGGGGAGGGATAGAGGGGGAAGAGAGAGAGAGGGAGAGGGAGGGATGGAGGAAGGAAAAGAGAAAGAGAGAGAGGGGGGAGTGAATTTACTTGTACTGGCTCTGGCCTGGGGAAGACAAGTGGGTTTTCCTCAGCTGTACCCCTCACCCCCAACAAGCCTTGGTTTGAAGTCGAGAACACTTTCAAAGTCATGGTTTAGACACCAAGGCCCTACAGAGCTGAAGCCCTACAAGAGTTGCTTGACAAAGAGAAGCCAGTTGGGAAACAAAGGCCCAGCTATTAGTTATAGTTAGATCTCTGGGGCTTCAGGCCCACTCAGGCCTCCTTGGAGACAAGGGAATGGGGTGCTGGAAAGACAAATGTGGGGTGGGGCTCAGCCAATGGGCATTGATGCTTCCGTGAGACTAACCAAGACCCAGTGTCCCTCCCTTTCCTCATGCTCTTTCAGAAATTGCTGAGACAGACACAGCTATAGCTCTGACTGCAAGTCTGCCTTAGTGAACAAGCTCAAGGTGCAGGCTGGCTCACGGAACACCCTCGGGCTGTCGAGTGGGAAGATGGGAGGCTTCCGGCTTTAGCTGAGCCTCCTGCTGTGCAGGAAGATGGAGGCCTGGTCTTTACATCGCTGAAGCTCGCCCATTTGTGAGCAGTCCTGAAACAAGCCACGCCGGAAGAAACCCTCCATTCCTCCCAGCTGTGTAGCTGCAGAGCTCAGGAGAGGGAGTCAGATCCCCTGGAACCACAGTTACAGGTGGTTGTGAGCCGCCGTGTGGGTGCTGGGAACCGAACCCAGGTCCTCTGCAAGAGCTGCCAGTCTCTTCATCACCGAGCCATCCTGGCAGCCCCTCGAGCTGAGTTCTTGTACTAGACATGATAACCAGGTGCCGTGGTTTGGTCATAGGTCCCCTCAGCATCTTTACGTTCTCCAACACATTCACACTCACATCTGCCAGCAGAACCCAGCGTGGTAGATAAGGGCCACCCTGTCCTAGCCTCTTAAACTAGAATCCTTCTGGAACCTTCACAGCAAAAGGAACTTTAAAATATGTGGTTAAAGAGCCGGGTGGTGGTGGCGCACGCCTTTAATCCCAGCACTCGGGAGGCAGAGGCAGGCGGATCTCTGTGATTTCGAGGCCAGCCTGGTCTACCAAGGGAGTTCCAGGACAGGCTCCAAAGCTACAGAGAAACCCTGTCTCGAAAAACAAAAACAAAAACAAAAACAAAAAAAAAATGTGGTTAAAGACTGAGAAAGAAGGATGGGGAAGGAAAGCTCGGGCTATGTTTGCCTTGCAAATGTGAGGAACTGAGTTTCATCCTAGAACTCATGCTAACAACAAACAAACAATGGTGTGATGGCATGCCCTGGGACCTCCAGTGCAGGAGGCAAAGACAGGCAGAGTCCTAGAGCTTGCTAGCTAAGCAGGATAACCTACCTGGAGAATTTCAGACCAAAAAGAGGCCCTGCCCAGGGAAGGTGGTGAGGGTTGGAAAGCTGAATGGGCAGTTAAGATGCTGGCTGCTCTTCCAGAGGACCAGGGTTCAATTCCCAGCACCCACATGGCAGCTCACAGCCATCAGGAACTCCAGTTCCCTGGGATCTGATGCTCTCTTCTGCCTCTAGTGCACGGTCATACATGCAGACCAAACACCCTATAAAGGGGATATGATATAGAGATGAATACTTTGCAATGGTATGGATCTTGGTTTATTGATACAAATTTAAAATCAATTTTGTTATATGTTATATTGCTGCTCTTGGTTAAGATGTTGTGTTTGTGCAGCTCATTTAAAAATGTAATGGATAGGGGCTAGAGAGATGGCTCAGTGGTTAAGAGCATTGCCTGCTCTTCCAAAGGTCCTGAGTTCAATTCCCGACAACCACATGGTGGCTCACAACCATCTTTAAAGAGGTCTGGTGCCTTCTTCCGGCCTGCAGGCCTACACACAGACAGAATATTGTATACATGATAAATAAATAAAATAAATATTTAAAAAAATGTAATGGATAATTAAGAAATACGGGTTAATAGATAGCCATCTATAATAGTCAAGTTCTAAAATCCATGCCCAAACCCAACTTTCTTCTGTCTTGTTTTGTCTGAGATCAAGTCTTACTATATAGACCAAGCTATGCTCAAACTCACAGCAACTCTTGTTAGCTTCCCGAGTGCCAGGATGAGAGGCACAAGCCACGGTGTTGGGCTAATAATGCCAACACCAGGAATGGTGGCTCATGTCCGTCACCCCAGCCCACAGGAGGCAGGCCCCTCTCCATGCTCTAAGCTAGCATGCACTATATAATAAGACCATGTCTCCAAAACCAACCAATACTCTACACAAAACTACCTCAAGGAGCTAGAGAGATGACTCAGCACTTAACAGCATCTGCTGCTCTCACAGAAGACCTCGTTCAGCTCCCAGCACCCACCTGATGGCTCCCAGCTGCCTCTAACTCCAGCTCCAGCTGAGCCAATGACCTCTTTTGGCTTTTATGGGCACAAGTTACAAATATGGTATACATACATGCTTGCAAACAAAACTCTCATACATATAAAAGAACACAAAACAAATCTAAACAACAGCAAAAATCCTAAGCCAATGATCTTACCTCTTGGAGATTTTGCTCCAGGTGAGGGCGGCATGAAGAAGGATCTGGACCTTACTCCCCCGGAGGTCTCAGGCACGTGGCACAATCAACACCAGCTAAACACATGTCAGACTGTGGAGGAGGGAATGGGTACCTCTGAAACAGGCCATGGCTCCAGGCTGTAGTGATATTTTGTTGTGATCTAACAAATAAAGCTTGCCTGAAGATCAGAGTGCAGAGCTAAGCCACCAGTTAGCCATAGAGGCCAGGCAGTGGTGGCACACACCTTTAATCCCAGCACTCGGGGAGATAGGGGCAGGCGGATCTCTGTGAGTTCAAGGACTCCCTGGGCTACACAGGATTGATCCAGAAACAGATCCAGGTGGTGGTGGCTCATGCCTTTAATCCCAGCACTAGGGAGGTGGAGACAGGAAGGATATGGCTGGGCAGAGAGAGGAAAATAAGGCGGGAGGAGACCGAAACTGAGATGCAGTCTGAGATGCAGTCTGAGGATTCGTGGAGACAGGATCGCCCCTTCAGTCTGAGGATTTGGTAGACGTAAAAGGTCTCTCTAGCGGCCGACTGCGCTGCTTCTCTGATCTCTCAGCGTTCACCCCTAATATCTGACCGGCTTTTATTATTAAAAACAATTAGATTTCAAGTTACACCAGGCCCTGGCCATTCCAGGAAAAGCCCCAAGTTCAGGGTTCAGGGCTGGTAAACGAAGTGGCGCAGCCTGCTCTGGCTCTTCCCTGAGCCCTCCCGTTCTCGCCACGCCCGAGTTTCAGACAACATCCCAAGGTCAGCTGTGGCTGTGGCTACTCTGAGCCCCTTCCTCAGCCTGCATCTCCAGGCATCCGCTCCAGACTGTGTGGTCCCTGACCTTCCTTTCCTGAACATGATGTTGCTTCTTGGCTAGGGGGACTTTGCTCTCCTCCTCCTCCCTGCAGGGAGTGTTTTTGGTCATAAATCAGAGTGGGCAGGTTGGGGAGAGTGCTCAGTTGGTAGAATGCTTCCCTAGTGTTCCTGAAACCCTATTTTTGCCCTTTTAGCACCACAAAAACTGGGTAAGGTAGTGACTGTAATCCCAGCACTCAGGAGGTCGGAACAGGAAGATCAGAAGTTCAAGATCATCCTTGACTATATAGTGAGTTCAAGGCCAGCCTGGGACACCTGAGACTGTTTTATTAATCAATCAATCAATCAATGAAGGTAGTCTCTGACCTTGGATATGAATTAACACAGAGATGAATTCATAATCTGGCGGGCTGCTGGGAGGCGATGGAGATTTAGGAAGGTGAACTTATGCAAGGAAGCAGGTCCTTCAGTGCTTGTCTGCGGGAGCTATTCACTCTCCCCTGCATCTTCCCTTCTCTCTGCTCTCTCTCTGCCCCCGCTCTTTGGCCACCAAGAGGCCATCAGCTTGCCCCCCTCCCTCACACATCTGACACTCACCTGTATGTGTGTGAGTGTGTGGGGGTATGGTCAGAATGCATTATATGTATGTATGACATTCTCAAAGAATCAATACAGATATATTTTAAAAAGGACGAGGTGTGATGGGATTTAGGGTTGGGATTTAGGGGAGGGGCTTATAGAAGAAAGGCAGAGTTCAGGGAAAGTGTTCTAGGCAGAAGGACCAGGTCCTGGAAATTCCAGACTAGGCTGGGGTTAGTGATGGAGCTGGAGACTGACAAGCCCCATCACGGAGACAGATCTCAAGATCGCTGGACACAGGGCTAAGCCCCGCCGCCGAATGTCATAACCGCATGTCAGTTGAGTGAAGAGAATCAGGAGACAGGGAGCTTGCAGCTGACATGTGGGGGAAGCATGGGAAATGCTGGTTGGATGTCTGAGTCTGGCATGAAGGAGCATAGTCTCTCGGAAAAACTGAGCTTCAGAACTTATGCCAAGATGGCTGGGGGCATGGCTCAGTGACAATACAAGCATTAGGGACCCATGTTCAAGCTCTAGGGTCCACATAAGAAGCCTGTGCAGCTGTTGTCCTGGCACCCAGAAATCTGAACTTCCTGTGAACGACAAGGACTTCTTTAATATACACAAGCACGTCTGTCCTATGCACCGCGGGGTAACTCCATTCCTTAGCCAGCCCGAACTGGCTTCAGGCTGTGGCGCCTCTCCCATGCGCTGAATGGACTGGCTGCTGGCTACCACTGATACCAGCATGAAAGGAGAGGTCCAGGGTTAGAACGGAAAGAGGAGTGAGTCCAAGATCCAAGCTCACAAGGATGGAACTGGACTTGACCAAGACTTTTTTTTTTTTTTGGATTTTCAAGACAGGGTTTCTCCGTAGCTTTTCGAACTCACAGAGATCTGCCTGCCTCTGCCTCCCGAGTGCTGGGATTAAAGGCGTGTGTCACCACCACCCGGCTTGACCAAGACTCTTAACTGCCACCAATCTTTAGAGGTAAGTCGAGGCCCTCAGAGGATATATGAAGGATCACAGGCTCCAGGTCAAAGTTGTTATCCTGACCCTGCTACTTGTAAACCACGACCCTGGACAGGCACTTGGATCCTTTCTCTGAGTCCCTGTTGTCCTAACTCAACTGAGGAGAATAATATTACATACAGCTGGCTATTTGGGTTACAGAAGGCCCGGGGCCTCTGGTAGAACGCTGGGTGTTTTGCCAAATGCTCGAGGAACAAGTCTATATTTATGCATATGTGCAGAGTTATTTACATTATTATTACCATACTCCTTGTATTGTTTGTGCTTATCTCTCTGGCATCTGAGTCGCTGCCTGGAACACAGTAGCTTAATAATCTTTATGTGCCGGGCTAGTAGATGACCTCAGATGAGGTTCAGCTGCAGGTAGCCAGGAAGGGAGCAGATCTTCAGAACCCCCGAGGTAGGCTCGTCTCACTCCTACTTGTCCAAGCTGCTCTGATGACCCTCATGATAAGTGAACAAAATAAACGGGGATGTAGAAAAACCCAGATCGTGGCTTCCGGTCTGTTCCTGTCTTACCTGGGATAGGAGGTGGAGAGCCTCTGGGGAGGTCTGTGGATTCTGGCCTTGCATTCAAGTCTGTGGATTCAAGCGCCTTGGGAACAGTGTCCTCATCTATCCCAAGGGGCAGAGCGAGGGCTGGGAAATAAGATCAAGATGAAGAAAGGATGCAATCTCTGTCCTCACTGAGCCTTATATCTGGGACATCCCGTGTGCCTGGCTGGCACTGCCAAAGGACGTGGTGCCCCCACACTCATGTCTGAGGACAGAATTCACACTCCATGGTGCTACGGGCCAACGCACCTCCAAATTTCTGGAGCTCTGAGAGGTCCTATTGCTACAGACATTTGGAAGCTGGGCTTTTAAGAACAATTTTTTTTTTTAGCCAATAAGAAGTTAGAGTTAATGGGCCAAGCAGTGTTTTATATAAATAAAAGAACAATTTTATTTATATTTTATTACAGGTAGAGGAGGCACATCCATGAAATGGAAGTCAGAGAACAGCTTTATGGAGTCAGCATTCTGTTTTGACCGTGTGGGTGCCAGGCTTGGTGGCCAGCACCTTTAACAGTGAGTCATCTCACTGGCCCTGAGACTTCTGTTCTTGCTAGGGTCATTTCTGTCCTCCTGGGTCTACATCAGAAACCAGAAGTTCTCTGTCCTTCCACACCATCCCTTCTACCTTGTAGATTCTACCTCCTCAGACCTCACAACCATGCTCCGGAGAAGTCAACTATTGTTGTCTGCTGGCCATTTGCAGCCCAAACCTCTCTGCCCTTTTCCCCTGGCTCAGCTCCAGCAGCTGAGTGAGCCCCTCTCTACTTTGCACAGTGACTTGGGACTCAGCCACGGGCACTTCGCCATCCATATACCCCTAAGCATTCCAAAGCCACGTGCAGAGTGAGACACCCTCCTTCTTTAACACAGCAAGCACCTTGCAGGATCCAGGGCGGTCTCTTGCACGCCCGGCTTCAGGAATACCAGTTAACACACTCTCCACAATGAATATCTCAACAGCTCCGAAACCGAGTCGCTGGCCCTATTTTTGCTTTCAACACAGGTTCCAGCCAGAAGTCCCCAACCCCAGGGCTCGGTGGCTTGTCCCGTTAGTCCTCATTAGCTACTCCAGCAGCCCCAAGCTTCCCCACCAGAGCCCCACGCCTGCTCACTGACATCTTCCCCTCCTGCCACAAGCTCTTGTTAGGAGAGAGGACACGGGCTCAGGCTTGTCACATCCCCAGTGTGCCTGGCCCACAGAAAGCCGAACTAATGATGCTTCTGGAGTGGAATGGAGGAGATGACACAGATCCTGTATGCTCATAATTTCTTTTCCTCTCCTGCTAAAAATCTGTCGTCCTGAAAAGGGGGTGCACTCAGTATGGAGAGCGTGAAGCAGGGACGGAGGCAGCTAGCGTCAGCTAAGTGTCTGTGTTGGGCCACAACATGCATCCCCTCTCCCCCGTCACCAACATGGAGGAACAGGGGACTTGAGGTGGGCTGTGGGGACAGTGCAGGCTGGGTACCTTTCTAGCTCTTTGTGCGCCAGGACCTCCTGGTGTCACTCACCCTCACGTACCCAGAGATGTGAACTCTCAGAGGGCTGGAGCTTCTGCTTAAAATGGGACCCCAATCTGGGACACAGACACAGCTTTCTGGGTTCTCAGCCTGCAGGGGTCATTCTCTCCCTCAGGATAGCTCGTGGCTCAGAGGTTCACGTGCAGACTAGAGTAACAATGGCCGGGACAGGGTTCTGGAGGGGCAGGAAGGCCCAAACAGCCCTGCGAGACGGAGAGGTCACTTGGTGTCACCAATATTTATTGACACAGCCATGACTGTTCCTGGGACAGCTGTGAATCAGAGGAACTGCCGGGAAAAGCATTCAAAGGCCAGACACACACTGTCTGACCCGTGCCTACCACCCCACCCGCATCCCTGGGGCAGGAACCCGGAAACCCTGGGGCCTGGGATAGCACAGCACAGGTGAGCACGGGACACTGCCTGCTAGCTGTCACTTAGTTTGGCTCTTTAAACTTGTATACTGAGAGGCCACTCTACCCCAGACTGAGTTCCATGCATTGACCGTGGTTATATTTAGATTGGGCACTGACCGTGGATAAGGCATTGCCTAATCTAGATTTTGGATTCAGTTATCTGCTTTTGGTTGATTTGAGAATGCTCAGGTGAGGTGCACAGCCAGTCTCTGGCCTCAGGACCTTGGGATCCTTAGCTGTACCAGCCCTGGCTGGGAGCTGGCAGTTCTAGCCCAGAATACAGGTTTCAGCTGTGCCCCCTGTGGGGTAAGACACCAAGAATGAACCACCCAGTTTCAGCCCAGGACAGGTGCCCCAGCCGGGCTATTCACAAGCCATGCAGTGAAACTAGCTGCTGGGCTCCCTAGCTCCTGGGGGTACCCCCTCCCCATAACAGTGGCCCATGTTGCTAGGAGACGATGTACAAAACATTGCCATCTGCTCTTGAACCTGGCATAGCCCCTAGCCCCTTCGGCCATTTGAGCAGCCAGTCCTCTGATCAGAACCAGCAGGATTGGCTCACACCCTCCCCAAACCTAGCCTGACTTCAGTGGCCACAAGCCATGCGAGCTCTTTCCTGTGTGCTTCTGGGAGATGCTGCCTGTAGGAACCTCACCGGCAAGTCACTTCCTGTGGCTCAAGGCCAGGCAGGTGCAGCGCAGTCATCCAAGGCATGGAGCCCGAGGCTTTCCAAGCAAGCCTGGTGTTCCCAGGCCTGGCACACCAAGTACCAGGAAGATTCCAAGAGCCAGGGCCTGGGCTGCTGCCTCCAAGTGCCTCGGCATCCTTGCCTATTCCCTGCAAAGTCAGCCTCATCTGGACAGCCCCACGGACCCTCCTGCAGGTGGCTGACCACCAACTGTTTTCCTTGGCTTCTGCAATGTTGGTTCAGACATGCCACGTTGGCCTGATTTTACCTGGTTGCCTCAGGATCCTATAGGGCAGGGCCAGCCAGAGTTGGGTCTCTTTCTGCATCTCAGCACCCACCACGCACTTTGCACAAATCTGGGTTCAGGGATTTTTCCAGGAGACGGGATCAGAGCTACCCAAATCCCTCTGAAGCCGGCTCTGGCAGGAAAGAGTCCTTCCCTTTACCATGGGAGCCTGAGATAGCAAAGCCAACGTTTCCCCATTGGACTCCTCAAGGCTGGTATGGTTTAGACCTGTGTTGTCTCTGGCCAGGTGAACCAGGCTGATTCCAGTCTTCAGCAACTTCTGGCCCAGTGTGGACTAAGCTTTCTACCTGGAGAACATCCACATGGCTGAGCTGGCTCTCCAGCCTGGAATCTCTGAGGAACCCCAGCTGTTGGATCTCCAATCCCTGGTGTGAGGGAGCAGCTGGCATAACGCTTCCTGTCCCAGCTTCTGTTCAGGCAGAGATGGAGGTGGCTGGGCACCTTGACATCTTTGATGCCCTCTTACACCTTCGAGGCGACACCAGTGTGCAGAAAGTCACTCTCCCAGCCCCGAGATTGGCGCGCAGTGGTTTCTGTCTCGGAAGGTTTTCATCAGCCTCTCCCTGTGCTGGGGCAAGGCAGGGTCCCAGGATGCAGTAACCCTGCTGGGACTCATTGCTCCTGCCAGTTCCTGCCCATGATCTAGCTCCTAACCTGTGGTCTGCTGGTCAAAGTGGTGGGCGGCAACCTTCAGTGTGGGGGAAGCTGAGGAGAGCCAGTGGGTGTTTCCTGAGGCCAGGGTATGCTGGGATTGGTGCTAGACTTTGGGAGATAGAATGAGGGAAGGTGTCAGTATCTTAGAAGCTGCAGGCAGGGACAGGACAGTGGAAGGGGGAGGGGTGAGGAGTGAAGGGAGCACTTCAGTCAAGACCTTGGGCTTCTCTGGATCATCTGGGAACAGGAACCTCAGATACTTCCCTCACACTCAGGGATGGGATCAGCCAGTGTTTCCAGAACACAAGATCTGTGGGGGGGACTGCATCTCTGGAAAGGAGGGCGGGCTGAGGGGAGGAAGTGGTGTCTAGCCTGAGGCTGCAGCTGTATCCTCTGCTTGTCTCCTCTCCACAGCCACCATTCACAGGTCTGGCTTGCTCTCCCTCTGTGGTGCCCGGATTGTGACCCTGATAGGGGCTGGGAAAAGGCCCCCTACCCCCACCCACCTGCCTCCTGGTCTCAAACATTCCTGTGTGACTCAGGAGGGTGGAGATGAAGCCTGGAAGCTTCTCAGAATCCTCTGTTGTCCCCTCCCCGGCTGGTGGCCAGATTTCCCCACCTTTTCTGTGGGACCCGGATGGCCTGCCCAGTTGCTCGAGCTCACAGGGCACATGGATCTGAACCTGGCTTCCACTCAGGAAAAACCTGGCTTATCCAAGGGTGTGCCTGGCAGGCCTCAGCCAGGGGCCGCGTGCCAAGAGAGTAGCTCGCAGAGGGCCCTGGCTTGTGCAACCGTGTTCAAGGGTGCTTTGAGACCCCCTGGCTTAATTGAGAAACATTTAAAGCCTCTGGTCTGGCTGGGTCATCAAGGTCTGGAGAGAGCACGGGGCTCTGGAATCCCTCCCAAAGAGAAGCTTGAGTGACGACAACCGCTCAAGCTTAGGGGAGGCCTCTGTCCACAGGAGCCCAGTTCTACAGGGCTCAGGGAGGCCCTGGGCTTTTGTGACGTTTTGCCTGCAAGATGGTAGGAGATAGAATGACAGCCAGCCTTGGGGAACGCCAGCACTGCCGGGCATGCTCTTTGCACAGCCCTTGTCTTATGGTCCCCTTCTAGGCAGCTGCTGGGGACATTCCAGGACCTGTCGGCAAGCCTAGCCTCTTGACCACGAGGGCCTCTTCCATACTGTCCAGGGAAGGCGAGGACTACATTGACAGTCATCAAGGTCCAGTCCCCAGGGTGTATGTCAACCACACAGATGCCAGTTCTGTGCAGGGACCGCCACTCTCCCGCCGCAAGTCAGCTACCTGCTTTTTTTTCTCTTCAATTTTTCTCTCCTTCCTTTAATATTTGTTTAGTCTTTTGATACAGGGGCTTCATGTAGCTCAGGGTGACCTTGAATTTGCTATGTGGCTAAAAATCCAGAATTCTGGGATTACAGACATGTATGGGGACATCAGGGTTTTCTCTTTCTTCCTTTTAACCTTAAAACTCTTCACTGGGTCTGGTTGGAATTTACCCCTGAAGTCCACACAAGTGTTGCTAAGGACAAAGGGGGCCTTTTCTCTCTTTTGCAGACAGTGGTTGAAACAGGGGTCAACAAGGCTGAATTCTTCTGGGGCCTGCGGAGAAAAGAGTTTTCTGGAGTTTTCCAGCTTCTGGAAGCACCTGCATTCCTGGCCTCCCTCGCTGTACCTTCTGGAGGCTTCCCAGGATGCTAGGACAGTGAGCGATCGACAATGACAAAATCCCTCTGTGTTTGGCCTCTGCCCCACCACTCCTGTTGACTTTTGGGGAGGGTTCTCGGTTTGCCATTGAACTGGCTGCAGGGCCTCGTGTGCCCAAGTCAAAGGTCAGCTGGAGCATCCTTGACTGCAAGGGGCTGACTGGGCAATGGCCCTGGGAGGAGGCCCGAGAACTGACCCTGAGGAAGGCAGCACTGCAGTGTAAGTGTGTGGGGCTGACCATGGCGCTAGTTAGAGGGGATGTCACGGGCAGGATAACCGCCCTGTGAGGATGTTTAAGTCATCCTTATGTTTTCACAGGGCAAAGGACTCTGAAGATGGTATTAGGGACCTCCAAGTGGTAAGATCAACCTGAATTACCCAGACAGGCTTGGTGTACCAAAGAATCCTCAGAAGCAGACAGGAAGGAGCATCAGAGACAAACCAGAAAGTCAGAGACAGAGATATAAAATGAGAGAGACAGGAAATGTCAGAGAGAGAGAGAGAGAGAGACATAAACAGGAAGACATGAGACACGCACAGAGGGCCAGGAAGAGACACAGAGATGTTCCCGCCTAGGGCTTTGAAGAAGAGACTGTGTGAGCCTAGGAATAGAGGCATTGCTCAAAGTTAGAAAATGAAAATAAACGTCTTCCCAGGCTCCAGGAGTCAGCTCTTCTGAAACCTGCTTCTATCAGTCTGGCCTCCAGAGCTCTGAGGTCACACACCCATGGGTTCACGGTCATTTCTCAGATTTGTCGTCACAGGAAACCCACAGGGATGGCCTGGTGTTCCTTCCCCTCCTCCTGTCAGAAGTCCCCCGGTTCTGTTGGAACCCCTGGGCGGCTTTCAGACTGCGCCTTGTCCTTGGTGACCCTATTTTACAGGCAGCCCTTGGCTCCTTTTCAGTGCAGATACAGGCAGGCTCACTCTGCATCCTGCGCGTGTGGACGTGACTTGCCCGTCCTGCAGCAACTATGAAGCACAGACGGATGGCTAGCTCCTAAAAGGAGGAAGCAAACCGTCAAGAACTCGTCAAAATAGACTGGGAACATATGGGCACACGGATGCATTGAAATACCAGGAAGAGCAGGCTAAGAACTTCCTGAACACAGACTGAGGGTGCAGCACCCTCACCTGGATCCAGAAAGCGGAGGACACTTACCACTTAGGTATGGAAACAGTCCCTGCCATTGTCATCTGACCACCCAGGGTGTGTGTCAAAGGACTGATAGGCAGAGGATTCCCTATGGTCTCTGGGACTTCCATTTGTGCCGAGCACCGCGCCCCCGTGTCTGCGCTCTGTGCGCTGGCACCCAGTTACTGAGCTTCGGTCAAGGGAGCTGGAGGTTAAAATACACAAACACACACAGACAGAGAGACAGCGACACGGATTATCCTTGAACTCCCCAAGAATGCCCCCTTTATTGTGCTCAGGGGCAGATTATATAGAGATAGCCACGCCCCAGCCAAACCCACCAGAAACCACTCTCCTGCCATCAGGAACTCCTGAAGGTCTCGTGCTCAGAGCAGCTGTAGGCACTGAGATCAGGGGATTACAAGAAATTCAGGATCTGGGGTCTCACTGCTCCCAACACATTTGTCTCCACTGTGGCCTTCACTGTGTCTGTCTGTCCTTCTGTCTAGTCCAAATGGATCCCTATACCCTGCCCTTGTGCTGGAGTTCACATTCCTCCTGCGGATGTCCAATCAGACACGAACCTGACGCAGGGCCGGGACATGGCTCTGTTGGTAAAGCGCTTGCTTTGCAAGCATTGAAACCTTGAGTCCAACCCCCAGAACCCAAGAAGAAAGGCAGGTGTGGTGCACACACTTCCTGGTTCTACTTCCATTGCTGCGGGGAGGTGGTGGAGACAAGGGGATCCCTGGGGACTGCTGCTCAGCTGACTTCACCCAATTGTTGAGTTCCAGGCTGGTGAAAGACCCTGTGTCCAGAAAGCAAAGTGGATGGTGGCCTGGGGAACAAATGCCAAGGTTTACCTGTGGCTTCCCACGAGTGTATTTCCACTGAAGCACAAGCACACGCATGCACACATACATGCACCATGCATTGGCATATCCAAGTGTCCCCATGATGTTTCCCTGGAGAGTGGCTGCAGAACTCTGTTCTTCCTTTATGACACCCCTCTGATGCTGAGCAGGCGGGTGGGGCTCTGAAGAGATCTAGTAGTAGCAGATGCCCACGTGATTGGCATCCAGGAGAGAATAGATCAAGGTGCCACAATGGTTACTGTCATTGGCACCAGGAGCATGGTGAGTGCTGCTTACACCAGTGAAGGCAGATCTCCCTATCTTGGTCGGCTGCCTTTGGGACAACGGCTGTCTCCTCTAGTCTTCCTCTGATCCTTCAAGACCTGGCTCCCCCTTTCCCCTGCTTCCTGTCTGGAAACTGTGTTGTGCAGATCACGCCAAGAGACTTTCATGCCCTCTGCCTTAGGGCTAGACTCAAGACAGGCCAGAGGGAAGGAGGCCTGCACCGATTTCCTGGAGCTAATAGCACACGTGCATGCTCTCACAGTTCACTGTCACGTCCCCAAGCCCAGGGCCCTCCCCAGGCTCTGGGAAGATCTGCTTCGGGTGGCTCATTTTCCTGGGCTTGGAGAAGCATCTCCCCCATCTTCACGTCCTTCGTCACATGGCCTTTGGCTCTGTCTATCTGTCCACGTTCTCTTCTGATGGGGATACCCGTTACTGGATGTTGACGTCACCTGGCGGTACTTACCTTGTTACATCCACAGAGAGAGGAGGGCCAGCTTTTACGTCAGCTTATACTCTGAGCGCTGGGTGGGCATGATGTTTGGGGTTCAGTCCAGACCACTGCCAGACCCTGTGAGCTGGCGAGGTCCATGCGTGAAAGCTGCTGCTGCCTGCAGAGTGGCCTGCTCTTCTGGGTTCCAGCTGTGGGTCACACCATTGTCCTTTGGAACGTGGAGAGAAGGCAGCTTTGCTGTCACCAGCTCCAGATGTCCTCATTTTCCCCCTTTTTTTCTCTGAGGCCCTACACATACCATGTGAGGAAACCATCTTTGAATTATCCCGAAAGAGCCATCTGTCTCTTGTTGGAACACCGAGATATAGTGCCAACACCGAGCATGTCCGCTCTCTCCCATTCCTCTTCCCACTGAAGAAGAACTGGGGAACTGACCACAGGGGCTGGTCTGAGATAGCTCCCAGAAGGCTGCTAGGAGATCCATCCCGCTACAGGCTTCCCCTGGGAAGCAGGCTTCTTTCCCAGTGATGTTAACAATGGTCTTAGGGAGACGCTGATGGCTAGGGCCACAGGCTGGACAGTTAGCTCCCCAAAACTTGAGTCCTGATGAGACTTTTGGAAAGAGTGGGTTTAACCAGGTTGCACAGGAAAGCTTACTGGGTCAACTTTAGTGTTGAGGGAACACAGCAGCTGGGGTTCATCTTCTATAATATAGGGTCAGAAGGGCTAAGGAGAGGGTGATCAGAGGCTGTGGGGATGGGGCAAGTTTCATGCTCTTTGATGTCCCGTCGGACTTAGGACACCCTGGGCTGCCTGCCACACGTTTATTCTGTCCCAGACGTCTCAACACCACAAGCCTTCCCAAGGGATGGTGACTGAGACCCTGAGCAGACGGCAGATCTGGCTGGCATCCTGGGCCCTCACCAAGGGTCTAACGAAAAGGATCTACTCATCCTCACTGCCCTTCTCCATGCTGGATCTTGTTTCCCTACTACCTTTTTGAAGGGAGACTTTGATGGGCTCCAGAGATGGCCAGGAAGGGCCATGTCCCCATTTCACATCCCCTGGCTCCTGACAGCCATGAGGCCAGGCTTCTGACTTTGGACGTCTCCCTTTGTCCAGCCCAGTCAGCGGCCCCTGAAGGCAGGGTGGCCGGTCCAATGATCCCCTTGTTTGTTCCGTGGCCTCAACAGACCCTTGTTTGGTAAGCTGCCCCGTGAAGCTCTGCTCTGAGCAGGGCGGGGAGGGCTCGGATCTTTCTCGGCCATGCACTGAATAAACACGCTTGGTGCCAGCTCAGTGCCAGGCGGTGCGGGACACAGAGGGGCTGAGACGACAGGGCATCAGAGCCATCTCTGTCTGGAATGCTGACTTCGTTCTTGTCAGCTGCGAGGCACACTTGAGTCAAGACTCCCCTCCCTCTGTGCCTCAGTTTCCCCTGTAAAGTGATGATGGGAACCCAACCTTCCAGAATCTCACTGGGGTTCAGATAGAATATCCTGGTGCTGCACAGTGGACTTGGGGCACAGACACAGCCTGAAGTTCTAGCGGGCCTTTCCTGTTGCCTGTCATACAGATATTTGCTCATGTCCCATTATAAAAAGCATCCACATGTAATTTAGACGGGCTAGAGACGCAGCTTGGTTGGTGGAGTGTTGGCCTGGCACGCACCAAGTCCCAGGTCACTGTTTAGCGCTGCAGGAACCTGGCAAGGTGGAGCATGTCTGTATTTCCAACCCCGAGGAGGAGACAGTGGAGGGTCAGGAGTCCAGGTCATCCTCTGTTACGTAGTGAGCTAGGATGACTAGCCTGGACTCCAGGAGACCGTATCTCCAAACAGAAACAGAGGAAGGGCTCTGCCTGCTTCCTCACCTGTCCCTTCTGCTCCTTTGTGAGGTGACCAATCACCTAATAAGACACAGGGACCCATCCTGCCCTGGTCCTCTCTAGGTTATTCAACCTTCCATCTCTCCCCCTTGTCCCTTGTTTCGGGAAGGGGCTGATTTCCTTGCTGTCAATGCTTCCTTTTCGCATGGACCTCACAGCAATCACGTGTTCCCAGCTGACCCCAGCCCCACCCACCATCTCTCCTGGACTATCTTTAAAAGTCAGGTACGTGCACCAGTGTCCAGAGGATGAGAGCGCTGTCACCCTTCCCTGACTTGCTCTGGCCTCTCAGAAGCCTCTGGGTCTCTTTCCTGTAGCCAGAATGGGGGTGTGCCTTAGGGATGACGTGGACCAAAGCTGCTTGGCCGCCATGGGTGAGGGAGGGAACTCCTGGCCTGGTGGCTGGAACCTATCACAGGGACGGTGTTATGTGGGTAAGCCCTCAGCTTTCCTCTTAGGCATCGCTACCGTATCCCCAGCTCAGCGAAATCTCTCCTGATTTTGGACTCTCTGTGGATATAAGGGGTGGGGAATAAAGAAAGGGAGATGGAGGGGTTGATCTGGGGGAGAAGACGAGAGCAGTGGAGGGAGGGGACACTGTGATTGGAATGTAACGTATGAGAGAAGAATAAAAGCTCAAAAAAGAAGGGGGCTGGAGAGATGGCTCCGGGGTTAAAAACCACTGGCTGCTCTTCCACAGGACCCGGGTTCAATTCCCAGCACCCACATGGCAGCTCACAACTGTCTGTAACTCCAGTTCCAGGAGATCTAACACTTTCACACTAATGTACATAAAATAATGTTAAATAAATTTAAAAAAAAGAAATAAAAGTTGCCTTTTCTGCTGAGTGTGAGGAACCTGAATGGTGTGGTTTTTAGAACTCCTTACTGGGAACTTCAGCTCTAAGACGCCATTTAGAGCAAATAGGTTGACAAAGATGTAAAACAAAAGGACCCCCAGTCTGCGCTGGCTGTGGCTGGAGGGATGGGGAAGGCTCAGTGCATCGTAGGTGTGCTATATCTGGGTGCTGCTCTTTCTGCTGTCCCGGGGCCCCATTCCCTGAGAAACAGTATTTTGTGGAGACCTATGAGCTCAGGATCAGGATGTCAGCATGGATCTGCCAAACCCCTGGGGGAAGCTGTGCTCCCAAGAACGGGTGTTTGGCACCTGAGCACTGAGATCTAGTCCCCAAGTCTTTAGCAATGAAAACAAGGTCCACCCCATAGGCATGTGTATAACGCACAGTGTCGCACTGACATCTGTCTGTGGAATCCAGCCAACGGTCTCCTTCCCACCTCTCCCACCTCCAGCCATACCGAATATCCAGATTCTATCCAAGAACCGTCTTTGTCCTCTTAAATCTCCCATGATACCCCACGGCTCTCCTATCTCCTCGGAGGGGCCGAAAGGAACATGCCACTGACCCAGAGAAGAACCAACGTTTTATTCCAGAGACTTAATTCCCTGGCCTGGGGAAGTGGCATAGGGTAGGCCCTGTACTGCCCAGCCCAGGAGGGCGCTGTTCTCAATGAAGACACCGACTAATCTACACGAGAACAAGAGGATGATTTGGGGACCTGGAACCGTGGCTGGACCTGGAATAGTGGGCTCATTTGCACACCTCCATGCTGGCCTGAACACACTCGTGGATGCTTCTGCACATCTTTGGCACATCTGACCCATGTGGCCGCAGTGACCAGCTCTCTGAACTCATGGGGCCTCCCAGTCAGCTCCTCTCAGACCTGAGTCTAGCCCTGCCTTCCTCTGAGTCTCAGGTAGCATTCAAGGAACGAGAGGGAAACAAACCAGCAAATGAACACTCAGCGCAGGAAGCAAGGGGGCCATGGAGCACACGGATAATAAAGGTGAGGGCTGGGAATTGAAACTTCCTGCTGTACCTGGATTGGTTAGGCTGGTTGGAGGCCTGGGCCTGGGGAGCCGTGGGCAGAGCACAAGCTCTGGAGTTCAAAGTTAAATCAGCAAGTGACTGCCTTGCGTTCACTGTCTAAGCGGCCTCTCAGACCACACAGGCAGACAGAGCTGAGAAAGCGTCAACGTTCAGCGCCTCCGTCCTCCAAGACCAGCAGGCCGCTTTCTGCCATCTTGGGGGCCTTAGGTACTCTATTAGACGCCCAGGGTGTGGGGCAGGGGCAGACAGCAGCTGGGTGAGCCCTGTGGCAGCCAGCCCGCTGGGGGCCTGCTCACCCCTCCCTGGGCTCAGGCGCGAGGGAGCCTGGAGCACAAAGCTCCTTTTATTTATGGTGGTGTCGGGGCCAGCCTCTGTCTAGACAGCTGCTGTTATCATTCTAGGCCATCCTGGAATGCGTGTCCTCATCTACTGGGAACAGAGGACAGTGAGCAGATTAAACAGCTCGTAAAAATAAGCTGGCAGCCGACCCAGAGCTCAGGAGACCAGGGTAACCTCGGTCGGGTCAGGTGTCCTCGTTGGTCTTGGACAGAGCAATGTTTATGGAGAAAACAGGGAGCGATGTGGCCCTGGGGAGGCCAGCCTGGTTGTTTTGGTGCCCCTCTGCAGAGGTGCCCTGGGGAGGCCAGCCTGGTTGTTTTGGTGCCCCTCTGCAGAGGTGCCCTGGGGAGGCCAGCCTGGTTGTTTTGGTGCCCCTCTGCAGAGGTGCCCTGGGGAGGCCAGCCTGGTTGTTTTGGTGCCCCTCTGCAGAGGCGCCCTTGGGGAGGAAACAGAGCATGCCCTCTGTAAGTGCAGGAGGAAGGGACCACCTTGCCCAGGACAGGTTGTAGAAAACACCCAGGAGACAGTCTGTAGAAAGCTTGGCCTCCCAGACCTGGGAGCCAACAGGCGAAGAGGTCGGAATGGTCCTGTTAGCACCCCCTAAGGCTGTGTGTGCGCGTGTGCCTCTCCATGTGTTTACGTGTTGGTATGTGTGCACATGTACAAACAGGGACACGTACACTTGTGAGCGTGTGGAGGCTGATAACAAGGCGCCTCCACCTTATTTTCTGATACGGCGTCTCTCACTGAACCTGCACCTCACAGATTCAGCTACATTAGTGGTGCTCACTCTGTAGGACAAGACACCTTTGTGTGTATGGGGGTCACATATCAGATATTTACATTATGATTCATAGCAAAACACAATGACAGTTATGAAGTAGAACAAAATAATTTTATGGTTGGGGTGGCCATGATGTGAGGAACTGTATTAAAGGGTTGCAGTGTTCGGGAGGCTGAGAACCACTGTGTCAGACTCTCCTGGTTTCTGTGTAGCCTCAGGCTGGGGTTACAGGTGTACTGTCATGCTTGACTTTTTATGTGGGTGCTGAGGATTTGAACCCAGGTCCCCATGCTTGCACAGACACACTGTATCCACTGAGCCATCTTTCTAGTCCTGTGGGGTCAGTCATTCTAAATGCCAAACAGAAATGTTCTAGAATTCTCAGAAAAGGGGAAGAAGAGAAGGCAGAGGAACTGTGACTAGAGCCACTGAGCCCCTCTGAGCTTCTCGTTGTAGCAGCCACCAAGTGATCCTGGGCACAGATGTCCCAATACTGTGCCTGGCCTTGGTCTCTAGTCCGGGCTCTGTGTGTGTGATGGTAGGGGTCCTCTGGCTTTGCAGGATGCAGGCCTTAAGGCTAGCATCCATGTTTGAACCAACCCCAGCTCCTGATGGGCTCTGGGCCCAGGACCATTTCAGGAAAAAGTTCCCACTGGCTCTTGGCTATGCTTAAGCCTGCTGCTGTCCTGAGCCCTCATGCCACCACAGGGCAACAGCCTTCCTGGCCTGGCTCATGGCTACCCCTCGGATCTCCGATGAGCAAGGGGGCCAGATGCAGAAAAGGGTCGGAATTCAGGGCCTTTCTCAGGACAGTTGCTCTGAAGGGATCAACTCAGAAAAGCCAGAACCTGAAGGGACTCAGAAGGCCTCAGAGATGACCCTGGCTCCTGAGGGTATGGGGCTAATATTCTTCAAAGGATTTTCTATGGCAGGCATTGACATCATGTACTTGGATGACGTCATCATCATCGTTGTCAATGCTACTATTACTAGATCTGCACTGACCAAACTCTATTAGCTTACAAAGAACTACTCAGTAACAACCAATTTTATACAGAAATGTGCATATGGAAAACTACTACCCATCTTTCCAAATGTCAGGAAGGCATCCCTGCCCAACTGAATGGCAGGGCCCATCCCCCTTGTCTGTGTCCTCCCATTGTGCCCAGCTCAGGGTTTCTGAGTCTCTATCTAGTGTCCACATGTGTGTGGCACAGACCCGTGGTGGGGTGTGTCTACGAGTTGTCTGTCAAATGGCATAATGGAGTCTGGGTCTTTGATAACATTTTTGTAGGCTATCCCGACGGGGACCCCCAGTCTCTGAGGCTGGCATGTTCTCGGGGTGACTCTGGCATGGTGGTTGCACGGCTCCCCTAATCTATCCTTCCAGGAAGTCAGGGTGGGCGATGCTGGAAAGGCCATCAGCTTCCTGGAGGGCTGCTGCAGATCCAGGAGGAAGTGCTGGGCCAGAGGGAGGGGCTGTCTGGGAGCGGTGGGCGTTCCTAGGACGTGCCCCTTTCCCACTGTCCCGGAAATCAGGGGTGTGACGATCTCCCGGCTTCAGGGTGTGGGCTTCACGGCCTTTCAGGTCCTATCTCCGTATCTACACTGCCTTTGATCTTGGCACTGCTGTGAGCTTGGTTGGAGGTCATCATTATCTCCAAACTATTGAAGGCACAGGCAGGTCCCTGGGAAGCTGACAGGTCCACATGATGGATGCTCTGCATCCAAACTCAGATCTTAGGTCTGAGTCTCTGTACTTCTGCACTGGCATTGCCCCTGCTGTGGACCAGCCTGAGAGTATCTTAAATTCTGCCATCATTCCAGGGCTGGTAACACAGGTTGTAGGGAGAGACGAATTGTTGGGTATTTCTCTTCCCTTTTTTTTTCTAATTCTCTGCAGAATTCAGGAGAAAAAACAGGGGCTGGGTAACAGTGCAGAGGGACATTACTGAGCGCTGCAGGCTGGAGGACACCCCTGGGACCTCAGGGAAGCAGGGCTCCCCAAACCCTCCAGTCCTCAGCTACATTCCTCTCAGATGGAGCCCTCCCAGGCCTCTCCCTGAGGCAGAGCCAAATTCTAGCTTAGGCAAAGGGTGTTTTCCTTCCCGGCGGACAAAACATTGCCGGCGCTTTCAGGAGGGGACTGAACAGTCTGTCCACATTGGCGGCCTCCAGCCAGGATTCCTGGACGGACACAAGCAAGCTTTCACAGCAACAAGATTAATCATGCGTCTCCTTCCTCCTCCCCACCCTTCCCCTGTCACCCACTTAGCTCTGCTGAGCAGCTAAAGTTTCTGGGAAAACGCTTCCTAGTGGCCCCAGGAAGTGATCATGAGCCTGGAGTCTGCACCTCTTGCCTCAGCCTCCCGGACGGGAGGGTGCAGAAATGTAGTCCAACTTCCGGTGACCCCCGACTAGTCTCATGCTGGGGAAGAGCCTGCCCACCCCTTTTAGGGCTATCCAGGCTTGACACAATTGTCTCTATGAACAGGTTGGAGTCACTAGTACCTCCCTCTCTCTTGCACTACGTGAGGAACCTTCTAGAACCTCTTGGCTGAGCTGTGGTTCCAGCCTTGGTCCCTTGTGCCTTTGATGTCAGGTGGCCAAAGCGGGAGAGACCAGGACGCAGAACAAGCAGAACAAGCGCCAGACTTGTCGGTACGCGTCTCTCAAGCCACGCCCCACGTGCTTGAGCTCAAACAGAACATTCCAGAGCATTCTTAGAGCTCCTGAGAGACATCCTGAAATCAGACCTGCCATACCTCCTCAGGAAGGTGGGATGCTTTGGAAACTGGGCTCCCAGCCTGGCTCCCCCTCAGAGTCGCAAGAGACCTAAACAGGAGGGCGCCTCCAGGCAGCTGAGCGAGGCCTGTGGGGTTGGCGCCAGGGCCCTGAACCCGCTGGGGCCAGCTGAACTCCAGCAGGAGGTGGCTGCTCACCAGTAAGCAAGTTGTAAAACCCGGCTCAGACACAACATCTGGCAGCTGCTTCAAATAGTTTCTGTCTGCAGTCGGAGCTGCTCGCGGCCTCTTGTAAATCAAACCATGTGCACAGAGGAGAACGGTGCCGGCTGACCACGGCACCCCAGTTTGGCATGGCACCAGCTGTGCCTTCTGTCCCCCAGTAGCCTGGGGCTCACATTCCATGTCCTTGTAGGTCAACTCAGTGCACAGCCCCGAAGCAAAAGCCGCGGGGATACGTGGCACCCTTGTCCCATCAGATGGAGGGAGATGAGCTCTCAAGGTCCCTACGGGGAACTTGGCACTTGAAGTGTGATGTCTCAGGCTCACCCTCTATTTCTAGAGACTTCTGAGCTGTGGTCATCCTTTCCAACCTCTGGTGCATAGTGGGCTCAAGGGGAAAGAGCCTGGCCCTACAGCTCCTGAGCCTGCCCTGAGCTCTAACCATGGAATACAGATCAAGTATGCAGAAACCTGGAGTCATAGAACTGGCCTAGGAGGTCAGGGAGGGAGGACAATGTGACTCTTGATGCTGGATTGTTTGGCAGCAGCCCCTGTGGGCTAGCCTGGGCTGCATCTCTCACCTGCTGCTGGAAGAGCCCTCCCAGCCATTCCAGTAACTGTCTTTAAGAAGCAGGAGGATTGAATGGTGGCCCCAAATGATGTGTACATATTTTGAGACCAGAACCCGTGGATGTGACTTTATTTGGGGAAGGGGAGGGGTCTCAGAAGATGCTACTGAGTTAAGGACTTAAGATAAGTTCACTTGGGTCCCATGACAAATGTTTAAAGAAGCCAGGAATAGAAAAGAGAGAAGGGGTAGGGCTAGTTAAGCTGGTGAGGGGGCTAGTTGAGCTGGTGAGGGGGCTAGTTGAGCTGGTGA
>NC_022016.1:83011702-83037659 GCF_000317375.1 Microtus ochrogaster | reverse complement strand
GAGGGGGCTAGTTGAGCTGGTGAGGGGGCTAGTTGAGCTGGTGAGGGGGCTAGTTGAGCTGGTGAGGGGACTAGTTGAGCTGGTGAGGGGGCTAGTTCAGTTGGTGGGAGGAAAGTCCATGGAGGGTCTCGTTCAGCTGGCTAGTTCACCTGGTGGGAGGGCGAATTCAGCTAGTGAAATCCTTGTCTTAGAAGCATGAGACCCTGTGTTTGAGCCTCAGAACGTAAGTAACCAAAGCCAGGAGTGGGGTACATGCTTGTAGACCCAGAGCTGGGCAGAAACAGGTAGATCTCTGGGGCTCACTGGTCGATTAGCCTTGTCTGCTTAGAGCTCTGTAGGTCTGTGAGAGACTTTGTTTTTCTTTTAAAAAAAACAAACAAGAACTCATGCGGGGGGGCAACAGCCAAGGTTGTGCTCCAGCCTCCACATGCGTGCGCACATGTACATGTACATGCACACGCATACACACACAAACCAAGTGAAAGTTCATGGGAAGTCTGGAAGCATCTGGAGCTACAGGAGGTCAGGAGGCTACTCCCCTAGACTCTCCAAGGAGAGTACATCCTTGTCTACATCTCGATGCTAGACTTCTGGCCTCCAGAACTGTGGGAGGAAATGGGATATTTTTAGCTACCCAGTGCAGGGCACTTTGTCATATAGCCTGAGGAAATGAATGCAACGTGGAAGCTGGAATCAGAGATACTGAGCAAGGCCCAGAAGCCCTAATCCCCTGGTCCTTTGTTGCTCCTGGCTCCCAGACTATAAATAAGTAAATAAATAAATAAGTGTTAGTCCTCATTTCTTCAAAGAGAAACTGAGGCTCCTGGGTCTTGGCAAAGACCCTGAAAGATGCTGTTCTAGGAATGGGCTGACTTTGGTAAACACAACGTGAGCACAAGGGATTCTGGGTGGCTGGCAACCATGTAGTTACTCTCCTACATCTAAGACTTGCAAGTGTCAGAACAGTCTGTAGATCCTGGCTCATGAATCCCGAAGGGAACCCGAGGAAATGTTGTCCCCTTCTGAGGACCCAGGAGAAAGGAGTAGTCATAAGGGAGGTCGTGAGGGACAAAAGGGACAAAGCCCCTTCACAGGCCATTGGGAAGCAAAAGAAGCCAGACACAAAAGGTCCCACGGTGTCATGAGTCCACTGAACAGAAAATCCACGGAGGTACTACAGGCAAGAGGAAACAGGAGAGTGACAGAGTGTGTGTGTGGGGGGGGGGGATAGTAGGTGTTTTAGATGGAGGTGGAGGCTAATGTTCAACACTGGGAGTGTGCTAAACACCACTGATGTGTGTACCTTAAAATGGTGAATTAATGTCACGTGACCTCAGCTTTATTGCAAAATAAAAGGATAGCTCCTGAGGGGGTCAGTCCTGATAGAAAGGCCTTGCCTGAGCAGAGGCTCGGAGACCTGATAATGTCACCAGGCTCCTGGTGCAGCTTTCCAGGAAGGCATTTCCTGGCCTCAGCTCCAGTAGTTCCCCACGGATCACTTAACTGTATCCTCAAGACCAGATCTCTGAGCCTGGGTGGGGTGCTGGCATCGCCGCCTTAAGCTTCAGCTCTCTGGGGCTTTGTCAGGAGCCAGGAACAAAGCAGACGGACCTGGCAGAGTCTTCACACAGTAGCTTCTGCACTAGGGGTGTCACCAAGCCCCTTCAGGGCCGTCTGCAGGTTTCTGGAGGACCATGGGGGGCTGGCAGAGGAGTCTGCTCAGGTAAAGCTATGTGCAGAATTCTGGGTTCTCAGGGACTCTGGGGCAATCTTATCAGAGTCACCAGATCCTCTGTCTTGGTGTAGCAAGTTTGCTAGGATTCTGTTTTTTTCCAAGTAAATTCCCCTGGGTGACTCAGATGCAAGGGGGCATCTGGAGACTTTAGCTGACACGTCCGGCTAGGACCTGTTATAATGGGCATATACGAGCCCATAAATATATAGAGACATAAGTCCACCATGAGATGACATCAGGAGGAAGAAGGGACCTTGAGCCTGCCTTTCTGCCTAGAGTATAGACCCAGAAGGGTAGCAGCTGGGCCTGGGCTGGAAGACAGACCTGGGGCAGGTCAGCGCCAAGGATACTTCAGCTAACGGCTAAATTCTAGCCACTGCCCTTAGCCTGTTTTATCTTACTTTATGTTTTAACAGAGAGCATCCCCTCTGCTGAGACCTTCCGGGCAGTGGCAGATCTCCTGTGGCCTAGCAAAGCCATAGCAAACAGCTGAAGTGGGTCTAGAAGAGGGTCACGAGCTTGGAGTGCGTGGGGAAGATGGACAGGCTTTTCCACAGCCCTGGCTTCCCACAGCGGAGTCCTGAGAAGCCCTAGGAGTCATGCGCTGCTTCCTCCGGCTTGCTGGGCCAGGACATCATCTGTTGATCCTCCAGCCTGATCCGAGCTCATGATTTCCTCTCCGGTTGCCATGGCCCCATGCAGAAAACACAGCAAACTCCTGGCCCTGCGCAGTGCATTTATTTCAAATATTCCTTGTGGCTGGAACCCGACCATGTTTGGGTGTCTGGACTGGAACATGAACGAATTGCTCTGTCCTCAGCCCCCTCCCCAGCTTCCCCAGCATAGTTTACGGTTCAGCGGAGTCCACATTCCTCATCCCGCCTAGGAGCGGGAGGGAGGCTGCTGCCCAGGATGGAGACAGAGGCAGCTTCCCAATATGGCCAAGCCAGAGAGCCGGCTACCTGCTCGAAGGCAGGGGATTAATTGCAACCAGATGGGCCAAGTCTGCACAGATGGTTTTATTAAAACCGTTCCCTTCAGCACAAAGGCCGGCTCCCCCAGAAGTCTCCTGGCAGCACAAAGACCCTCATTTTGCCGATGCCTCCCCTACCTCATGCCTGACCCCTGCCATCCTTTCAAGGGAGGCCCGGGTTCCAACTGCAACCCAGACATGAACTCCCGCCTAAAAATAACTCTAGTGCCACCCTCTTCCCTCTGCCTGCATCCGGGGTGGGCGTGGAAGTCTCCCCCAGCATCCACCTTGATTTGTGGCTGACTACCTGAGAAGAAAGACTAATTAGGAGGTTAGATCAGGAATGCTTGGCTTCCCCAGACACCAAGTCCCACTATAGGAAGCCATAGCTTTCAGGGAACGAGAGTCTCTACAGCGCTTGCTGGCACATGGACTTCATTCTGGGAGCCCTATGGCCCCTGGTTACATCTGTGTACTGCCATTTTACAGAGGCGCATCTGAGGTTACAACATCAGTGTCAGGACCTCAGTGTGACTGGGATTCCATGTGTAAGTTCCTGGGCCAAGAGGCCGCCACACTGATATGAGTCCCTTTACCTAGCAGCTTTGCAAGAGAAAGCATGAACACAGTTCCAAAGAGCATTGGCACATCCCTTAAGCAAGGTGACCTGGGGAGCGTGGGGGAGTGCAGGTTCTGGGGCCTGGTGAAGCCTAGGGGGCGGGGTTGCTGCACTATGCATCCTCCCTCCCTCTATCTCTTCTTTTTTTTTTTTTTTTGGTGGAGACAGGGTCCCAAGTAGCCCAGGCTGGCCTCAAATCACTATGTAGCCAAGGATGGCCTTGAACTCTTGCTCTTCTACCCCCCCCCCCGTCCTGAGATTACAGGGATCTGTCATTATGACAAGCTGTGCTTTGTTTTTACAATTCTAATCGTCGTATGCTTCTTTGCAGGCACCGCAGTGTGCACTGGGAGACTAGAGGACAATGTGAGGCAGTCGGCTTTCTCCACCATATGGGTCCTCGGGATGAAACACTTAGCAGCGAGCATCTTTATCTGCTGGGCCATCATGGAGGCCCATGCTAGATTTTCTATGATTCTGGGGAATCCAATGCAGGGCTGCGTGCATGTCAGGCAAGCAAGCACTCTGCCAACCAAGTTACAACTGCAGCACAGAAACTTGTATTTAACAACACAGGATCTAAGGAAAAAGGGTTGGGAGACTCTCAGAAAGGGACATGCTGAGTGGCTTGTGCCCCCTGACCAGGCGCTTCCTACAGCATCCCTAGAGACCAACATGCCCTTCAAGACAAAATCCCCTCGACACGCTTCACATCCTCTCAGCGGTTCTCTGGAAACCAGTTACGACGTATGCGCTCGCTCAGTGAGCTTCTCGAGGCTCACGGTATTGTTCATCGTTCCTCTGAATAAGTCAGAATTCCCTGTTCTTCCCACAGGGCCTCCATCTGCAGCGGCTGGCGAGAGGGGCTTGCTGGGCAAGGTTCTTTCAATGCCACTGTGTACTCGATGGGACGTGAGGGACGTAGGCCTAAAGTCTTCTGCTAAGTGTTGAGATTGGATTCCACGGGGGCTGTGCCGGCTGCTGCTCGTCCTAACTAGCTCTATTCGACTCTGTGGACTGGACTCGGTGGGTGCTGTGCAGGCTGTTGCTGGTCCTAACTAGCTCCATTCGACTGGAGTACTCCTCCTACTTCTTGTGCATGTGCTGCCTGTGTGCACATACAAGCAGGCAGAGGCTGGAGGCTGACATCACGTGTTTTTCTCAGTCACACTCCACCTTAGTTTTTGAGACAGGGTCCTCTCATTGAACCTGGGGCTCATGGATTTGGCACCACTGGCTGGCCTCCAGGGGCTACAGATGCATACCGCTGAGCCCAGCTTTTTAGGCTGGTCCTCCGACCCTAACTTAGGTCCTCGTGCTGTGTGACTGCACTTGACAAGCTGAGCCATCTCCCCAACTCCCACCCTAAGCTTTTAAACAAGGCAATGAGAAGGCCTCAGCGGCAGGTGGAATCACTTCCTATTAGGCTTGGTGAGTTGCTACGGTTACAAGCTTTCTGCAAAAGTGAGGTGTATCCTAGGATGATCCCTGACTCTCTGGCAAGCATCCCACTCTCAGGCCAGGTCAAGGAGTGGCAAGCAACACAGTAGGCAGTATCGCTGGCCAGCCTAAGGCTTAATCATGCCCCTCTCCCCTCCCACAAGGCACAAAGGACTCAATGGTTTCATATTTTAACAAACTTTCCTTTATTAGGTTACTGTTATGAATCATCATAAAATAGAACAGAACAGGGGTTTCAAACTATACATGCCACGAGGCTTTATGCTGATGGGACAGCAGGGAGGGTGGCAACCTGGGGTGATGGAGCATGGTGGATTCAGGAGAGCCTGGCAATTCACCAGCGTCCATCGGGTCCAGCTGCATCAAAATGAGAAGCTGGGATCTGTACAGATGAACACGACCCACTCCAAAATAGGAACAAGTGAAATTTTACAATCTGACCAGGCCCCAAAGGAAACAAACAAACACAAACAAACAAAAATACTCCAAAACTGCAAAATATGAAGGGAATAATTTACATTCTTTATCTAGTCTTGGCACCAATTTTGTGCTTTAAAAATTAGACTTCACTGGAAGACTGGGGGGAAAAGGTACCTACAGCAGCTGTTTAAAACGATGCTTACAAATATATATATATGTAAATATATTAAACATTTTCAACATAAAGTCATTTATTGTACCTGTGCAGAAATGAGCAAAGCTCAGACTCGATTGGAGTTGGTTTCTTTTCTTTTTCTGTTTTTAAGAGGACAAGTTTCACACAGCCCTGGGCAGCCACCAACTCAGCACGCAGCTGGATTCCTGGTCTTCCTGCCTCCACCTTCTGAGTACTGGGATCAAGGGTGGTTCACCATGCCTGATTTTCCTTAGTACGGGGGATGGAACCTGAGCTTCCTGCAGGCTAGGCAAGCACGCTACCAACTGGGCTACATTCCCAATTTAGGGAGCTGATTTCAAAGTAAAAGAAAGGGCAAGAGATCAGAAGCAGGTGCTGGAATGCTCCAATAAGGTGCTGCTAGGGACAGGCAGCCATCAGCTGCTACCATCCTACACCCCACTCCTGAGACTCAAGGGTGTGTGTGGTGGGGTCATGAGTGCTGCTCCATACGGCTCTTGAGCCTCGAGGCGCGGGGTTTCACAATGCTCCACTCTGCTCTTGGTCTCTTTCATCCTGCTTTGCCTATAGCTTCCCTAGCGGCTGGGCACCCCAAGTCGCCCTGCTTATCCTGACGGCCCTCCAGGCCCGGAGTTCAAGGATGCCCATAGGAAACACCGGAAAAATCAGGTGCGAAATTCAAATCTCATGGAAGACAAGAGACCCAGACACACGCAATGATGTATGAACGCCCAAGGTAAGCAGCTACCTGGGGACGTGCGGACTTGTGCAGTCTTCTGATTCTCCTCGGGGCCTGATCCCGTGCTGGTGCAGAGCCCTTTGGAAACTGGGTCAAGGGATCTACACAATGACACCCTTGTGTCTGTGCACGCCAGTTCATATGCCAAAGGCATGTCCCAGGAAAAGGGACAGGTGTGGCATACACATTCCTGGGAAGTGGCAGGTGTGTGTGTGTGGGAGCAACAGAACACACAAAGGGAGGTGACCCAACCAGGTTTCCTTTCTAAATGGAATAAATAAATGGTCTTTGTTACTGCTTAAAGAATAAATACAGGGCATGGAGCACCGACAGCTGGCACTGAAGCCGGGCACACATTGGCCCGAGGGAGGTCCAACCTGGGGTCCTGTCTCAGTGTCCACGGTATGTGACATCCTGAGCTTCATCTGAGTGCCTTGTCCTGGCCATTCCTGCTTTGGGAATCTGCCTGGAGCCCTGGCATCTCCCACTAATCTCTCCTCCCGGGACCCCCCAGGGGGCTGCAGGGTAGGAGCAGCCCACTCCGTGAGAGCAGTCAGGAGTCTGACAGAGGCTTCCATAGAAGTTTATTCTCTGCATCTGTTCAGGGGAGGGCCTGGATGCTGCTGCTTCAGCCAGTGTTGGGAAGGGAGGAGAGAAGTCCGCTGGCATTGGTCCACCTAGCAGAGGCAGCTGGTCGGATGAGAGAACACATCTGCCCATGGCTGGGGGTGGACATCCATCCCAGGCGCAGGGGTCGGTGGACTCCAACGGCCCGGTGAGTTGGCACCAGGTGGCTGTGGTGTGGCGGTCCTGGGATGTGGGTCACTGGTAGAGGAGGTAGGCCTTGAGCGAGGCAGGTAGCGGCAGAGCGGGGATGGCACCCAGGCGCTCCTTTCCTAGAGCGAGGCGCACCGAGCGCCGACACAGGTCCATGAGTGGCAGGGGCTCAGCTGGGAAAACCAGGAAAGAGAGGGAGAACCTTAGCAAAGTTCAAGAAGGTTCTAGAACAGACAAGACAACCCTTACAGCATGTCCAGGGTTAGCACTGAACTGACTGGATTTTAACAAGCAGATCATTAACAAATGCAATTTTAGATTCTGACTTGTGGTGGTGGCTGCAGAGAAAGCTGCATTAGGCCAGGTAGGCTCAGAAGCCCTCTGCGGACAGGGATTCATCTGCTCTCCTGACAGTGACCAACTACAGCGGAATAACCAGAGAGGCCTCTGCTGCTCACGTTCCCTTTACAGAACAGGGACCTGAAAGCATCTAGAGAGCTTGCCTAACGCTTGCCCTGCTGGAAGGGATGGGGCTGGACCTGAAGGAGCTGTGCCTGGTCACATGCGGGGCTATCTGTGCCCTGTCTGGACAAAAAGTATCTTCAGTGTGAACGGCTCCAGGGCAAATGAGAGTCTCTTCTCCTCAGCACTCTGCCATTCCAGTGCCAGGGCCCCAGGCAGGATCTGGAAGGGAGGTCCTTGTGTGCCCCTTAGCTTCTGCCTTCAGAGCCTCTCAGGTACTGTCCTTGCCTTCGTTTTAAAGCAGAGGACGATACGGAATAGAAAAGGTAGAGGTTCGGATCCAATTCTGGGCACCCTGTGTCCTGTATTGGCATCCATGTTCTGTATTGCCTGGGACATACAGAGAACTGGCCTGGAGCTAACTCAGTGGATAAAGACTTGTCACCAAGTCTGATGACCCAAGATCAATCTCTGGAGGGTGAACATGGCGGAAGGAGATTCAACACCCACATGTTGTCTTCTGACCTTCACATGCATGTGAGATAAATAAAACAAACGAGCAAACAAAATTATTAAAAAAGAAATGATAGCCAAAGTCATGTGTACCCAGTGGCAGAGCCAAGGTGGTGTTCAGAGTCATGGTGACCAATAGGTCAGAGCTGGAGGAACCCCAGGTCTCTGGGCTTCCTTCAGCCTGACAGGGAAAATTGGAAACACCAGCTTAGCTGCAGCTAGAACACCAAAGTACTCGAGGTCACCTCTCTGCACTGCCCCAAGCATAGTCAGGATGCTTTCCAGTCAGAGCTGTTTCCGGGGTCCAGATTAAAGAGGAGACTGCCGCCCCTCGTGGTCTCCGAGGTCCCTCTGTCCTGCCCGCTGAGAGCCCAGGCCCCGCGTCCTGCAGAGGAGGCCCTGGCCAGCTGGCACCCCAGAGAGTTCTTCAGCCTTTCTCCCAGTATTCTGAATGTCCCAGGGGTGGGCAGACCCTTCTCACTCTGCTTGGGGACCAGGCACAAACGCACACGTGGGACTGCTCAGTGCTCCCCCAGATTCTGGGGTTAGAAAGAGCACAAACAAATGGACTGCGGTTTGGTTCACGCCCACCCCTTGATGGCAAGTTGTGAGCCAAAAAAAAAAAAAAAGCCCAGAACGAAAACTTCCCCTCCATATCTCACTCCACTGAAAAAGTGGGTTCTTTTATCAATGTGTGCACTTATTCTTTTGTGTATACATATATGCTCATGTGTGTGCAGATGAACATGGTGGGGGGCACACATGCATGTGTGTGACAGCCAAAGGGCAGCCTTAGCCAGCATTCCTGAGGACAATCACCCACCACATTGCTGTCTGTTTTGAGACAGACTCATTGGCCTGAAATTCACCAAGTGGATAGGCTGGCTAGCTAGCCTCAGACATCTGCCTGGTTCTCTGCCTCCCTAGTGCTGGGATTACATGTTCACACATCATACCTGGCTGTCTTACGTGTGTTCTGGGGCAGTAAACTCATGTCCACATTCTTGCAAGGCACGCATTTTACACAGCCATTTCCGCAACGCTAAGTGCATTCTTCTGAATTTCAACATTCACCAATGTGCCTCAAAACATTAAAAAATAACCCCTCTGTGGGCTGGAGACATAGCCCAGTGGTAGGGCATGTGCTTATTTAGCATGTACAAGGCTCTGGACTCAGACCTCATCACCAAATGAATAAATAACATTAAACATTATTGAAGGTTGGGTTCTCTGTCTGAGAGAACATGGAACCTGCTAACAGGCGTAAGAATCTTTGGGAGTCAGAGAACGGTCTGACGCTGATTGCAGTGAAGCAGCTGGGTGCTTCGGACAAATGAATTAGAATGGTACCTAAGCTGTACCTTACACCAGCCGTACTGAAAAAGAAAAAACTGGGCTGGAGAGATGGCTCAGTCTAGAAGGTGATGGCCATCAAAGAACGAGGCCCTGAGTTCAGTTTCCAGAGCGCGTGAGAAAAGCTAGTCATGGCGGCACACACTCTCAATCCCAGTGCTGGGGAGGCAGACAAGGGAGGATCCCCGGGGCTCACTAGCTAGTTTAGCCAACTGGGGAGTCCCAGGTCAAGAGAGCAAGGTGGAAAGTACTCAAGGAACGACTCCTGAAGCTGCCCTCTGGCCTCCACATATGTGCATAAGCACCCACTCACATGTATGTATGTGCATATGCACCCACTCACATACATGTGTGTCCATACACACCCACCCACACTCACACCCGCCCACAGAATACACCTGAGCTGACGGGATGGCTTAGTGTGTACAACTGCTTGCTGCAAACTTGACGACCAGAGTGTGATCTGGTGGCATGGGTGTGCCAGCACTCATACACATACACACATCACTCATTCGCTCGCACATATGCACATGCCCGCACGCATGCATGGAAAACTTCAGCCACAATTTCTCAGGAGAGAAACTCAAGTAGCAATGGTTTTTAATGAGAAGCTTTGAAATAGAGCCTGTCCTAGACAACGCAGCGCCACCACCAGGAGCCTGGAGGCAGGAGGATGAAGTAAAGGAGCTCCATGTATCCATGGCCAACTAGGTCCTGAAACCAGAAGGCTTCACTGCAGCCTTTGGCCAGGACCTGGCAGTTACAAGGTAGCCCTCCTGCATGGCACAGTGGGGACCTCTGTGCTTCCTCCTCTGTCTGGGAACGCTACCATCCGGTGTCACTAGGCAAAGGGCCTGGGGCTGCCCAGTGTAGTCTGCCTGAAGGATGTGGCTCAGTTCCACTTGGGAGGTAGAGAGGCTTCCCTACAGGCTGGAGGGCTGTTGCGGGAGCACCGGGAGTCACTGAATATGAACCAAGAGTCTCACCAGCCCAGCTGATATTCCCACCATGCAGCCCTTGGCATTGTGATTTCAGGTCACCTCACAGATAACCCCCCCCTCCATGAAGAAAATTCCCAAACAAGAGGACTAGGACTCTACAAGACCCTGCTCCAACTCCTGTGTTTCAGGACCGACACTGAAGCTGCCACCACTGCCACCATGGGAGGTGGAGTACATGCTATGGGCCTGGGTAGAGATGGGGAAACAGACATCAGGAGCCCAAGGACAAGGGATCAAGGACTCTGACGGGAGGCAGTAGCCAACTCATTCACCCACGCAGAAAGCAGGCACACGGCGGGTGGGGGTGGGGAGCTCCTGTAATACGGTCATGGGCTGTGGGGCCTTCCAGGACTAGCTTCAGGAAGGGCAGCTAATGGCTGTGGTGATGCATTGAGCTGCAAACACAATCAGAGTGAAACAGGCACTCTAAACAAGAACAAGCAGGTCCCATTTCCCTCCCTTGTAGGAGAAGCAGTCCGTAGAGCTTGTTCTGGGCAGACAGACACTGTACCAATCTCAGCTGGTCACTACCAGGACCCAAGGAAGTCTTTCCACCTCAGTACTTCTGGCCAAGCTTGCTCCCTGCTCCATCCATAGCCCAGTGTCCACTGCTGTCCCACTGATCTGGTGGGTACGTCTTGCTGGCTGGGGCCTCTGGCCACTTATCTCAGGAGGTCACTGATATTTATCGTTTATAATAGATAAGGTGAATGTGCAACAGTGACACCGGAAATAAAACAAATACATTTCCAGGACCAGAAGGTTGAAGACCTGGAAGAGACCACATGCCAACTTCTGCATTTCTAAGAGGAACAGCTTCCTAGTGGCCTAGTCAGATCTGCACTGTCCCAGAGCCCCAAACCTGTGGCTCTTGGGGTACTCTGAAAAAAAAAAAAAACCTGACCCAAATGAAGCCTCAAAAACACAAGGCTAGCAGGGGAGACGGCTCAAGCAGGAGAAGCACTGTGCAAATGTGAGCCCCAGAATTTGGATCCCCGGGACAAATGCAGTCTGCTTGTAATTCCAGCCTTGGAAGATAGAGACGGGTTCCCCAAGCAAGCTAGAAAGATTAGTCACATCAGTGAGCTCTGAGTTTGACTGAAAAACCTGCCTCAATGATTAAGGTGGAATAGTTATTGAGGATGCTTCCTGATATCAATCTTGGACTTCCATAGGCACATGTACCCCCACACTTACCCCTGCAATGCACTCCCCACATGCACCCATGCAGTGCACCCCCACAATATATCACTGCACATGCACCACCACCCATGCAGTGCACCCTCCAAGTGCACCCTGCAGTGCATGCTCGCACGTGCACCCCTGCACACCCCTGCACTCCACACACTAAAGCAGTCATATGCACATGCACAAATGGGATTTTTAAAGAAAAAAGGCAAGTATTGAGTTTCCAGTCCATGACTTTAAGGATCAAGGAAAGTCACATTCTGAGGGGCCTCCAGGTCATGCTGCCCACCCCCACGGTACCTATGGCTGACCTGGGGCTCACTCCGACAAGCAGCTGGCAGTGACAATACCCATGGGAATATTCTAGAATGTTCTGAGTGGAAGTAGCCATTGTGTTTATTCTTTGTATTCAGCAGTTCTCACAAGAGGAACCAGGGAAGAACAACTGACATCTCTCCAAGTGAGAGAAGTGCTCTTGGTCCCTGTCCTCCAAACCCTGAGTACCTGTTGTCCTCACAAATCCAGTGTTTCTGAGAGAGGCACTAGCACGTCTCCTGTGAATGGGGTGACCCCCTGAAGGAAGTCCTGGCAGGGCAGGGTAACGTGTCTCCCCAGAGCAAGGAGAAGTCTCCACGGTGGTGGGGCAGCCAGAGCAGCAGCAGAAGAGAGCGGGTACACTGAGAACTGGGCAAGAGCAGAGAGAGGCCAGGAGGGCTTGACAGCCACAGACTGAGTAACAGCAGTCAGGTCTGCTGATGGCAGGGAACTGATTCTCCCCCAGAGCCTCTGAGAGGTCCGAGGACCCCGCTGGACAACTTCATCTTGGACAGCTGGCCTCCTGGACTGTGACAGAATATATCTCTGCTGTTTTAGATGCCTGGCTCAGGGTAATTTGTTCCGGCAGTCCCAGGAAATGAGTATAGCATCCTTCCTCCATCAGGCACCAGGCCTTAACCCTGCTCCACCCACATGACTCCTGGCGAGGTCCCTAACAACCTTCTTGTTGCCAAGACAGCTGCCAGCACTCCTGACCTGCCATTACTTTGTCTTTCTTGAAACCCTTCCTTCCCTTGGCACACAACAGCATCTCCTGGGATCCTCTGCACACATGGCCTGCTTCTCCTGGGCCTCCTGCTTCTAACAGAGTCCAGCATCAGCCCTCAGGCCTGGCTCTCCTATCCCTCTGAGTGCTCTCATCCAGGGTCACGCTGTAGTTATTGTTTTAGTGTGCTGGGGATGGAACCCAGAACCTTGTGCATGCTAGGCAAGCTTGTTACCCTTAAGCAACTCCCCCAAATCATCTATATATGGATGAACGCCCGGTGTCTCCAACTCCAGGCTCGTAGGTCCACCTGTCCATGGTCCTCCCTCTAGCTTTGTCCCATCTTTCCAATTGTGGACATATCCTTCAACCTGCTCAGGCCAAATACCTGGAGTCATATCTTTAGCAAGCTTTCTCATTTCTTACATACAATTTACTGAGGTGCGCATTCTAGAATACGGTTGCCTCTATCATCACTACAGCTCTTGCCTTGCCTCAAGCCCAGTCATCTCTTACCAGACAACTGTCATGGCAGCCGCTCTTGCCTACCATCAGCCAAGGGATCCTCGTAAGGCATGAGTCACCCCTCAACAATGCCCTGAGGTGCCAGTGTAAGCAGGTGCCATCTCTCCCTCCTCTCCCCTGGCATTAGCAGGGCTAATGATAACACGCCACCCTCAGATGTCCTGCTCAGCACCCCATGAAATGGCCACATCCATGTTCCTATCTGCATCTTCCAGAGTCAAACATATACAACCAGGACTATGGAAAAGGAGAAGCCAAGGGTTTGGTGCTTTCTGGCACTCAGATAGGTTGGAGAGCACCCAGAGTGTGATCACTGATCAGGAAGTAACTTGATGTGACGTTCCGAGTCTGTCTGGATCTTAGCTGCCATGATGGATGCTCCATTTCTCACACTCCCACCCGGCCAGTAGGGCTGGAGCTCTGGACTGAAGAAAAAAGAGAAAGCGGGCATTCACCTTCCTCGGCTTCCCGACTATGGATGTAATGTGACTAGCTGTCTCATGCCTTCTCCATGATGGACTGGACCCCTCAAACTGTGAGCCAAGGCTCTTTCCCTCACTTGTACTGCTCGGGTGTTTGTCCCAGCGACAGGGAAAGGAGCTAGCTTGGCGTGCAGCCCCCACACCTGATGCAGAGCTAAACAGAGTTCCATCTGCTCACTGGACATGTGTCTGGGCCTCTGGGATGCCACTGCTGAAAATGTCATGTGAGCTATGTGTGGATTGTCGAGGGCTAACTGAGGGCAAACACACCCCAGGCCCCTCCATGCAAATCCTCAGGGTTCATGAAAACCCTGGCAGGCCTGTTTGTTCCCAAATGACAAGGTTGGGGAGTTCTCATGGAGCCCAGATCCATCTGGGAGACAACAGGAGCCCGGCAACCCTCCATCTATCACCTGTCAGTCTGCAGTGAAGGAGCATAAACCTCCCTGCGGCGTTACTGACCACTCCTCCACAGGGAGGCGGTGGGCAGGCCCAGAGCCAGGCTTCCCTGAGAACCTCAGCAGGGACACCTGCACCCAGCAGTCCCAGACTCCGCCCACCCCTGCAAATTTGGCTGTGGACTTATGCCACCTATTTCTGTAATCGAGGGAGACTGATTCCCAGAACTGGCTCTGCCAGTTCCCGGTCCAGGCCTGAGATGACTTCCTCAGGGAGGTTCCCTTCTCGGTGCATGCTGGGCCACTCTGCCAGGAGTGCCATGCCCCTCACGCTGCGCTGCACAGGGAAAGGTGGGACAGGCGGGGACACTGCACTGCAGACGCTTCCACCCAGTGATGGGCTCCCTGTCATCGTCCAGGCAACACGGAAAGGAAGAGCAAGAAGTTTCTGGGTGCTCTCAACATTTCAGTGTGTCTCCCAAAGGTAGACTTTGGGGATCCTGCAGGGTCAGAGATGACAGGCCAGTCGAGGACTATCTCCTGACATCGGTGAGAGTCACACCTATCACCCACCACAGGCTGGGGCTAGGAATTGAAGGGTCAGGCAAATCTGCCTTAAAACCAGCCATGGGTGGTTGGCGCTTTCTGGCTTACCCCTTCTGGAGATGAAACACACAGACCACAGGAGACAACCCTGTAGGAAGTGAGCTCCCAGAGAGGGGGCTTGGCCTGAGGTAGGTGGCTCTGGAGCACCAGGACCCCAGTTAACACAGCTCCGGGTCCCACCCATGCTGTGCCATTACAGACCTGCACCTGCCGCCATCAGCACAGCTATTTCATGCTGCTGCATGCAAGCTACTTCAGCACAGAGAAAGGCCACACCCCTTTCCAAAAGGACAGGCAGAAGTCACTGCTGACTCAGCGCAGTCCCCACTCTGAGACTAAGCAAGTCTTTCTCAGGACTTCCGTGCAAAGGAGTGTCGAGCTCTGGGAGAGAACCTCAGAATCTGGGTCATGATTGAAAAAGGTCCTTGGCTTTCACTTATCTAAGAAGCCAGAGCATCCCCAAGGCTACAAAGCTCACCTTGGTGACACTGGCTACTGGGCTAGAATATGGACAACTATAGTTCAAGGCTGGAAGCATGTTAATCAGAGAATAATAAATAAAAAACCGTTCGTCTATTTATCTGCTCACTACACCATGACCTATTCATCCATTCACCTGACCGCTCCATCATCCATGCATCCATCCATTCGTCCATCTGTCCGTCCGTCTGTCCATCCAGCCATCCTCTGCTTATTCATGAAGCACTGCCAGGTACTTCAGCAGGCTCTGGACAGAATTTCTCATTTAGCCAGACATAGGTCAAGAATGGTGTGGTGTTTGAATGCATTTGGTGCCCATAATCTTATAGAAAGAGGCAGTATTAGGAGGTGTAGCTTTGTTGGCGTGTGTATGGCCTTGTTGGAGGAAGGGTGTCACTGTGGGGGTGGGCTTTGGTTTTCCAATGCTCAGGACGCCACCCAGACCTCTTGTTGTCTGTATGATGCAGGACTCTCAGCTATTCCCTCCAGCACCACGTCTGCCTACACTGCCACGCTCCCCGCCGTGATGATAATGGACGGAACCTCTGAAACTCTAAGTGAGCCACCCCAGTTAAATGTTTCCTTTCCAAGAGTTGCTGTGGTCCTGGTGTTTCTTCACAGCAATAGAAACTAAGACACACGGCCTGTGTGGATTCACAAACACTGGGCTATTGATTTGAAGACATTCTAAGTCCAATAACTCCATAACTAGCCAGGACCACAGGGATGTGTGGGAGGATGCCGCTTTAGACAAGGCAGGGAACACTTACGATCAAGTCCGTTCAAGTAGCGCATGCGGATCTCACAGTGGCCCCAGACGGCGCTCACTACAGGATACAGTTTTTTACCCTTAAGTCCCCGAAAAGCCACTCCCATGTACTGTCCATCCACAATGAAACTCAGGGTCCCATCATCCATGTCCAGGGCCACAAGAAAGGAGTCGGGGACAATGAACGTCTCATCCGGCCCCAGAAAGGCTGGGTACGTTTTACTTGGCTGGTTCTTGCCATCATGGTAGAGACGGTTTCGCCCCAAGTCCCAGCCCCAGGACTCGTGGTTATTTCCTATGAGGGTTGTGTACCCAACAGAGTGCAGAGGGGCATCCGCTGTGGCCACGCCCACCACAGCATGCGTGCCTCGTTGCCTCATGGCCCATGTGATCTGCCACACATGCAGTCCACGCGTGTACCCAATTTTGCCCCTGATAGCGTCTGTGCTCTGGGCCACCGGATGCCGGTGAAAGATCAACTTGTCATCTTCCTTCACGAAGACATTGAGTGAACGGTCATTATTGTTCCAGGAGTGGAGCAGCTGGACATCATAGGACACGGGGGGCATATCGAGCAGCAGGTCCAGCCGGGTGGGCTTGCAGTAATCCAGACCCTGGAGCTCCTGCTTCAGAGGTCGGTATGTGGGGTCCCGCATGTCCACAGTCTTGATCCCTCCCGTGACCTTCTGACCCATGTTGACCTTTGGTTTCACCTTTTCACTGACTCCCAAGGCAAACTCATCAATCTTGGGGCCTTGACTCCAGATCAGGGCCGGACAGAATTCCTAAGGACGGTTGCTAGGCGATCTCCGAAGGTTGTGAAGCATTCAGTATTGCCTAATGGATGGAAAGAAAAACAGGAGAGTGGGTGAGTGGGGTACAGAAGGGGAAAGATTAAAGAGGAACGCAGAGTTCACACACCAATTCGTCTCAGCAGCTTGGAACCCTGGTGCAGAATGAAATGCCCCCGTCCCTGTGGCTATATTGTCACAAAGGAAAAGGGGCCATCTGCCCCACAGCCTGTGTGGAGAGGTAGAGGCGGGCTTGGGAACTGGAACCTGCACTCAGTGTGCTGGGTCAGTCTGAGACGCCATTGGGGCTTCTAGGTGGTGTCTCACAGCCAGAAGGCCAAGGTGGTGACACAGATGCTGGAGTAAGCCTCAACCCAGTGACACCTCGGTCAGGACGAGGGCATGCACAGCTTTGCTTCCCTGTGTGGAACCCACAGTGCAGCACAGGCAGATGAGGACACCAAGCGCACCCTCCCCTCTTCTCCAGCGGAGTCATCTCTGATAGGGAGGAAATCCCGACGCAGACAGCAGGTCGGCTGAAAAACTGCGTGCACATACACACTGGGCCAGGCACTGAGGCCCAGAGGTCCATACCCTACCCAGACTAGCACCATCAACAAGGCTTTCCTCAAGGCCCTCGGCTGGGCCCTGGACTCGGATGGACATGGAAGGGCAAGGCTCATCCACTCACCCACACGTGGTTCTGGGCTAACTTGCAGATGGTTAACTGCTTTGTTAGAAGTCAGCCTTCACCTAGAGGGCAATGCTTCACGCTTGGGTCTCCCTGCTACAGCACGGTAACAGGGATGCTGTGGCAGGGGCCTAACTGCGCAGTGCCTCTTTCTTTTCTGACTTCATCATCTCCAGGGTCTGTTAACGAGGATGGGGAAGTGGGACCGAGGGGAGCCTTCACAACATCTGTCTACTCCATCTCTAGTGGTGACTGAGAGGAGGAGGAGGCTAAGAGCAGAGCTGACAGCACCTCCTCCACCTGTCCCTGCGCTGCTTGGTATCAGGGAGGACAGCACAGCAGTTGCATTCCTGGGTCCTCCTCATGAGTAGGTGCTCTTTGCCGCCCAAACCTGGAGGGTTGGAAAGATGGCTCAGAGGCTAAAGGGCCTGCCTCGCAAGTTTGAGGACCAGAGTTCAGATCCTCAGAGCCTACATAGGAGCTGGGTGGTTGTGGCAGCCCCTCCCCGTGACCTTGGTGCACCTGGAAGTGGAGACAGGCTCCCTCCAGAGCAAGCTGGCTGGATCACTAGCTAAAGCAGTGAATTCAGAGAAACACCCTCAACATACAAGGTGGACAGGTGAGAAAGAACCCACTGCCATCCTCCAGTCTTGAAACACATGTACACACACACACACACACACACACACACACACACACACACACTGCACATATATTTACAAACCCACAGAACCCTCCTCGGCCTCCAGAAGGGACTTCTGCTCCCCACTTTGAAGAGGAGCCTATGAACAACAGGATAATGAGGGCAGCCTCCTGGCTCCATAATCTACGAGCATCAGCCAAGATGGGTGAGGGCCACTGAGACTCGGCTGTTGGGAAACAGGGTCATGCTGAGTCACCTGTCCCAAGGGGCTCTAGGATACCCGAATAAAGCAGATGAAAGAAGGGGGAAGGAGTCTAGTGTGAGAAGGCTGCGGGGTGCCAGGTTGAGCATCTGGGGACCAGAAAGCACTGGTCCTCGTCAGTGAGCACAGGTCCAGGAGCTGGGACAGGTCTACTATGGGACCAGCATAAGCCGCTGTCCTCTTAGCTGGGAAAGACCGCCATGAGAGTGTTGCCTTCAGGGTGGAAAGGTCTCCTGGAGGCTCAGTCCCAGGGGATGGATCTAGGTGGACACGTCTGCCCATTGTGCTTATCCTGTGGCTGTCAATTCCTTCTTAGTGCCAGAGAGAGCACACGGCACACCCCACCCTAGTTCCCAATCCCAAGGACACAGACATCTCTACAGGGACAAGGCAGGACCTGTGCCCAAATCTACTTATACCCGAAATGTCCCTTTGCAGCTGAGGACTACACTGGTTCCACAAAGCCCCGTGGATTCTGTGACCCTACTTCACAGAATGTCTAGGTACAATAATCCTCATTTCTTTCATCTTTCTTTGTGATACCAGGGGATAAACCTATTGCTTTGTAGCCTCTGATCCCAGCACTAGGGAGGCAGAGGCAGGTGGATTGCTGTGAGTTTGAGGCCAGCCTGGTCTACAGTGTGAGTTTTAGGACAGCCAGGGCTGTCACATAGATAATCCCTGTCTTGGAAAAAAAAAAAACCAAAAAACTAAACAAATACAAGGACAACAAATCCCATGCTTTGTACACGGTAGGCAAGACTTCTGCCACTGGACGTCATCATCAGACCTTTTAAAGACTTTAAGTGACTCAGGGTCTCACATTGCTGGCTCCATCATTCATCTGTGGTTTTTTTGTTTAAACTCCTTGAGTTACGGCCCTGACATTTCTCAGTGACACAGAGCTTTCCTCACCTAAATTGCTTCTGGTCCGAGTGTTTTATCATAGCAGTAGAGATCAAGTGAAAATAACGAGAAATGGCAAATTTTCTGTGTAAAGGGTCCATGCTAACTGTCTTGGGCTTTGTGGGACAGACTACAGCTGTTCAACTTCATGAGAGCACAAAAGCACCTATGAAAGGCAGGCAAACTAATGTCCATGGCTGCATTCCAATAAAACTTTATGTATAAAAACAGGCCAGCCCACAGCCTGCCAGTCCCCAGCGAGATTATGGCTCCTACTCTGTCTCTTCTGAATGAAGTTTTGCGAAGGCCGCAGCAGGTAAGCATGCAGCAAGGATGAGAAAGGATGTCCTGGCAGCCTTAGATGAACCATCGAAAGAGTGACCCGAGGGTGGAGCGTCCACGATCTGTCCAGGTCAGTCCCACATGCTCCTCTACCGAGATGTTACCAAAGGGCTGTGTAGGGCCCACTGAGTCCACTACCAGCCACGCTGTGTAAGGGTGAGAGCCCCAGGCACGAAACGGCTGTGAAGGTGTGTGTCTGTGGGAGGGAAGGCATGGGAAGGAGGAACTGGAGAGGGGAACACCGGGGAAAGTATCCACAGTATTGTGAAATGACCCTGCGAAAAGGGCAGGCTAGAGGACACGGTCCAAGCCCTCTGCTGTACGTGCGCCACCATCTCGTCATCTGAGTCACCTTCTGCGTGGTCAGCTGCCATGGCAATCCCCGAGTCACTCCTGACTCATCTTTCCTGTGTGTCCAGGTTGTTGGCTGAAGATGACACTGTCCTATTGTGCATAGCTAGCCACCTCCGAGCCTACGCAAGGGTGCCAAAGCCATCCGGCTTCCCTTCTCTCGTCCACTTTAAAACTGCCCATGCAGGGAGCTGGGAGGATGGTTCAAAGGTTAAAAGTACACACTGTTCTTACAGAGGACCCAAGTTCTACTCCCAGCACCCACGCCAGGCGGTTCACAACTGACTGTGGTGCCAGCCTGGTACCTCTGGCCTCCGTGGGGACCCGCACTCACGAGCACACTGCCCGCCCCACACACATACACATAACTCTGAAAAACACTGCAGGCAGACGTACCCTTCCATTCTCACCTTTCCCTGGGCTGTGGCCTGAAGGACATGTCCCCGGCCCGTCTCCAAGGCTCCCAAACTCACTCAGGATGACTGTGCCTTGAATATACCAGCTAAGATTCACCCTTGGTTTTGCCAATTTCCCATTTGTTCATTTAGAACGTGAATGTCATCTGTGTGTCACATGCTTTTCTGAAACTCCATGGAGACAATGTCCGAGAGAGGGCCTGGCACAACTGGCATATTCCTTTTGATGTTCTAGAATGTGCTCATTCACTGAACAAAGATCACTGTGAGTCGCTCTTCCTGGTTACCGCACCTGGCCCAACAGATGGACCCTGCCTCAGGCCATGATCTGGGCACTGGAATGCCATCCTACAGAGGACTAAGATGAAGGACTCTACTGAGCCAGGTTCAGTGGGCCTGGTTTGTGAATGGTCAGATGGTAAACATTTTAGGGTTTTCAGACAGTGTGTAAATAAATGGGTGTGTCTATGTCCCAATAAAACTCTAAGAAAACAGAGCTGGATTTACCCCATGGCCACAGTTTTCTGACTGACCCCACTTACGAAGCTGTGAAAACCTGCTGACCTGCTCCCCAAAGCACCTGGACATGGAACTTGGGATGGGGTGGGTGTGTGGCATCCATGGGTGCTGAGTGACAGGAACGTGGGTGGGTCTGTAGGGCTGTGATTGACAATGGATGAGACAGGCTTCATTGAGCCAGCAGAGAGTCCAGCAGTGGGTACTATTGGTAGGAAGTGGGGAGCTGGTACAGGTGCCGGCTCTAGGTCACCCCCATTTCCTACTGTTCTAGGAACAAAGCAGAAGCTGCTCAAGGGGTTCAAGTGTGCCACATGAATGCCAGGGCCTAAGGTTACCAAGAGAGATGGCAGACCTCTATGAAGTGGGAGGACTCAGCCCTCGTCCCTACCCAGGAGATGCCAGACCGTGAAGGGAGGGAAGGGAGTGGGTATGTGTTTCCTGTCGGCTGAGTAGAGGGCTGAAGGGCTGGACCGCCATCACCTCGTTCCGCCACTCACAGCAGCCATGGATGCCTCCACAGACAGGCATGCATGCCGTACGCACGTGGGCGCCACTGAGTGTAGCGATGGTAATGGTCAGCCAGGCAAGGAGCCAGGACAGAAGCCTGGAAGTTGGACACCTACTTGAGTCCCTTAGCAATTCACCTTCTCAGAAAGCAAACTCCGGCATTCACCACCACGCCCTTCACACAGCACCTGCTGGCCATCCTCATGGCCAGCCAACTCCCAAACAAAGTCCTAGCTGGGACCCCTCTCACCCTAAGAAACTCTGGCCACCCCAAATAATGAACACATCCTACTGTGCTTAGTCCTCAGGACAGTACCGGCCAGCTGTCAGACAATTACAGTGCTGGTGATTCCCAAGGACCAGGGACACCCCTCAGAGAGAGCAGAGGACGAGACACGCCATGTCGCTACCCCATCCCAGCCAAGGGAGTGTGCACATCTGTGAGTGTGTGTGTTTGTGTTCTGTGTATGTAGGAGCTCTAACTACAGATCTGTCACTCTTACTGGGCAGCAGGGAACACGGCCAGTCATTCTCCTGGCAATGTTTTTCTCCACGTAAAATCAGATTAAAGATCAACCAAGGACAGCAGGGAAACCATCACCAGAGGGCGAGCAGGCTGTGTACGAGAGAAAGAATACTCTTCGCACAACACACTGAGAGCGTACTGAGTCACAGAAGAGAACTCCTTCCTCTGGAGTCAAGACCAGTGACAGCAGCCGTGTGCCACGAAAGCTACCTGGATGATCACTCGGGAAATGCCATGTGAGTAGCCTCACGGGTCACAGCAGGTGAGGCATGCTCCCACCATTGCCTGTACATTTTACTCTCTTGTTAGGGATGTGTGGCTGAATTTAAGCACACTGAAAAGGGGACCACAGACTTGGGGTAGACCCCAAGGCTATGGGTGGAATATCCCAGAATTTCACAATTCTGACCCTTCTGCTCCTCATATCCCAGCTCAAGCCACGCTCCACCTGACACAGTATTGGTCAGAGCCTGGGAATTCCCCATATCAAAGCCAAGCACATGTTGAGACCTTCCTCTCTGACTGGAGGGTGGGGTGGGTAAGAGAAACACAGAAGGAAACCAACATGAGAAGCAGGGTCAGGACCATGGCGAACAAGAGCAAAGACATTTGCACTCTAAACACTGGCCCTGTGAGCTGATATGCGACACTGAGGCCAGTTTACACACACACATGCACAAATGCACTCATACTTGCCGGTTTACACATGCGTGCGCACACGCACGCACACACACACACACACACGCTTACCAGTTTATACCCACACAGAGGCCCACATATACTTGCCAGTTTATACACAGAGGCCAGTTTACACACACACACACACACGCCAGTTTACACACACACACAGGCCCATTTACACACACACACATACACACACAGAGGCCAGTTTACACACACACACACACACACAGAGACCAGTTTACACACACACACACACACACACACACACACACGCCTGTTGTTTACACACACCCCCAGATTGATTCTATATTTCTTTACGCTAGCGTGAAGCAGAGCAGACGCGTAGGAGCTAAGGAAGGGGTGTCTGCATCCACCAGACCACACTAAACCTTGTGGTTTTAATTTCTTCCGCCTTCCACTAAGGAAGAACTCCCACCCCTCCCCCCACATCTGCCACACACAGAGTTGGGGGTCATCGCTCAGTCCTGGGTTCACTGTGAGAGGCAACAGCAGTTAGGGGCAAAGCTTTCAATGCAGACTCCCTACTAGATGCTGGAAGATTAAGTGGCCCAGGACACCAGGAGCCTACCAATGATGGTATTACAGGTGGCATGTGATAGCCGTTCAAACGCACAGCTTGGCTCTAACAAGACGGGAACTTCCTGAAGCCTCAGCTTCCCACAGCAGCCTTCTGTGCTCTTCTTAGTCAAGGACCCCTTGTTGCTATCCACAAAATCACAGAGGACAGAAGAGCTTGGCAGGAAATTATCAGCTAGTGTGATAGACAGACTCCTAAACGGACAACCTTCTCGGCAGGGGCTGTGTAGGGTGGCATGCCTCCAACCAGGTGTCAAATACTCTTTCAGGAGCCTCATCTGTGAGCCCCCCTTCTTCTCCCCACCTCAAACCAGGCTATACAAAGGAGCCTGCAGTGAAGACATCTCACACAGAGTAAAGTCCAGTTTGTCCATAGTGGGCAGAGGGACAGGCTGAGCAGTCCTGGGACTGAGGTAGCTTGGGACAGGCTGTGAAAATGTCCCGTGAGGCTGTTCCAAAGCAGATCATAAAACATGCAGTGTGTGCTCCCATCTCCAAAGAAACAGAATTTAAACAATCTCTTCACGTATGTGTGTCTGTTTGCAGGCATAGAGAACTACCCAGAAGAATAGATACCAGATATTTTACAGTAGTCACCCCGGGGTGCAGCGCTAGCAAATTCATGACACGTTCATTTTAGACCCTTGCTGTCTGTGACTGACAGGAAAGCAGAGGTAAGGCTAAGAATCCTGGTCAAGCTCTAGGCCACTGTACGTGGAACTGGTTCTCCGGGGTGCTGCTTGCACTCTTTCTAAGCCACCAATTCACTCTGTCCACCCAGAGTACGGCATCTGTCTAGTGCCACTTGCCACAACGCCACTCCTTTATCCTACGACTCAGCCAGGTGGGCTCTACTCATGTCCTGCCCATCATGGGCCTCATATTGCTGTTTCATAAAAGCCAGGACTGTTCTGGCCTCAAGAGACCAACTCTAGAAAAGAGGAGAAGGAGGAAGAACGAGGAGAGGGACATCGGAGGGGACAACTTTCAACACTTGACTCAGGCAGGATTTCAGAACTTGCCAGTACCGACTGGGAATCCTATCCTATCCCTTCAGTGAATGGCCCGGCAGACCTCACCGTTCCCCAAAGACCTTCCAATGACTTGGCTCAAGAGTTCCACCTCTGCGAAAAATTATCCTTTTACTGTAGGAGGCACTGCCAAGGTGGGGTGAGGGGGGGCGGCAGTGGATGGGTGTGGACAGAGGAGGGCCACCAGGGAGTAAGCAGACACATGCCCACCTCCTAAAGCTCGGTTCACCCTCACTACCTCTGACCCCAGAACAGTAAAACCATTGTTTTGACACAAGATGGAGAAAGAATGAAATTCAGGATGTGGAACAAGGTGACCTATTTATAAAAGCCTCCTTTCACCTGCAGATCAAACCGGCCCCTCCCTCCTGTGGCCTGCCTGCCCCACACCCGGCAGCAGTGGCAGTCTAGAGTGTGGCAAGAGCAATATGCCTGGGGCACAACCGCCTGTTATTCTGCCACAGTGCAGCCTCTGCAGGCAGGCTGAGCCGTTGTCTGACTGCCTGCCCCGGGGTGAACACAGGTGCTAGGATGGGTTAGGAGAGAGTGCTTGGGGCGTGCACAACAAGCTGGGCGACTGGGTGAAGTTGCCATCCCCATCTGGACTCCTGCCATGTGGCTGTAATCTCCCGCTCCACCCAATCTCCCGCTTGAGGGGACTTCTCAGGCAGGGATGTAAAATTAAGTCTGACTCTAGAACCATCAGAGTATCAGGCCCTTCTGGGAAGTTCTGATGGGCGATTTTGGAAAGAAAATCCCACATAGTCCAGAGCTCTAGCCTCTGGCCTCAAAAGAGCAAAAACGCACCTGCCACAAACTCCTACGGAAGGACCCAGATTACTCACGGCTCTTTCAGAAAGGGCTCACAGCAGTTGCACTGTGCCCCTGGGAAACCAGGGAGACATTCATACAGAGACCAAAAATTAAAATAACAGTTAGCTTGTAGTCTAGTTAGAGCTGGAGGGCTAGTCTGCAGCTCACTCAGAGAGGCTCCGCTGCAGGAGGGACAGCCATACCCTGTCGTGTGCACCTTTAGTGGTGGTGGGGACAGTCTAGACTCTGGGCTACTGGTCCATACGGCCCAGGAAAGTCAGTCACAGACTGGGCTGCTACTGTTGGTGCAGAGGGGGCTGAGTGCCTCCAATCCAGCCTCAGAGAAGCAGGGGGAGCCCAGAGAATGCCTAGCTGCCCCTTACCCATCCATCCCCTTACCAGCTCCAGAGGAAGGCAGGGAATGTAGGGTACTGAGGTAAGTCCCTACAGTCCCCAAGTAGGTTGGGTGTCTCCAAAGAGCCTATATACCCTTGTGAGAAGGCTCCCCAGGGGAACAATCCCTAGGCTCCCTCTTGCCTGGCTCCCCACCAGGCTGGCTCCAGGGCTGCCTGATCTAAGAAGAGGTTAACACAGCTCTGAGATAGGTTGCAGGCTTACAGCAAAGACAACTCAGCTTTTGGGGCCCAAGACCTAGTACAGGAGCTGGTGATACCTTGACCTCTTCCTTTGGAAAAGGTTATCTAGCACACAGCAGAAGCATCATACAAGCAATGTCCTGCCTCCTCCTAGCTCTCTTTACTAAGAGATCCCTAAAAACAAGGAACCTGAAAGCCAAGTGCAGGGGTTCATAGAAAGTCACAGGTCCATGGTTCACACAGATAACTCTAGTTGCCCAGCTCTCAAGAAGGTGTCTCAGAGGGAAGACACAAGAGGTGAGACCCTGCACAGGGCATGCAAAAAGCAAGGAGGCTGAAGGACCCCTCGCACAACACCCCCTTTGATTCCCCTGAATTCAGTCAGTCACATGAACCCCTTAGATCAAGAACAGCAGCAGTGGGAGTCACCCCCAAAAGAGGCTGTATGGTTGCTCCCTGTAATTACGTATGTGAGAGGGGCTCTCTAAGTGAGGTATCAGCTGTGGTAGACTCTGGGAACCGTACAGATTCCCAGTTCTCCCG
>NC_022016.1:82981176-83011496 GCF_000317375.1 Microtus ochrogaster | reverse complement strand
TGTGTGTGTGTGTGTGTGTGTGTGTGTGTGTGTGCCGTCCCTTTGTGTGTGCAGGGTCTCTCTCACTGAACCTGGACCTCACTGACTTGGCTAGGGTAGCCAATGTGCAGGAGTACCCTGTCTTCACCTCCCACGCACTGGGGTTACAGGGAGTCACTATGATCTGAACTCCAGTTCTCATGATAGTGTAGCAAGCACTTTATCCACTGAGCCATCTCTCCCCAACTCCTTTCACTTTCTAGAAAACTCTCGTTCTACCTTGATATGAATGAACTATTTCAAATGTCACATATAAGAAGTCATAAGACATGTATATCTGCCTTCTGGACCATTCTAGAGTGCAGATACAACGATAGTCATTTACAACCAAAGGTCAAACCACACCCAGCACACGGGTTGTTTTTCCTAGTCCTATCTTAGCTCTTGCATTGGTTTAATGTGTTAATGGTTGTATAAACAGCCCTTTGTAGATGCTTATCACGTCTGAGTGATACCTAGGTTCTTTTAAGGATGGTCACATATACAGTTAAGATTTTTTTCTTTAACAGAGTGACCTGGAAGGATTTCCTTTAGTTCACTCTCACCCTCAAAATCTTGGCTCTCAGAACCCCCATTTCACAGCCATCATTTGTAGAAGACATTAAAGACGCCCAACTTGCCTAGAGGTTTCCTGGTCTCTGGACTGCAGGGTGGCAGGCTCAAGATGCTGGAGAGTTTCTGCTGAGCAAGTCTGTCAAACAGACTTCTAATAGACTGCTTCCGACAAACTAGTTAAGGGTCCTAAACGGTAGCAGCCACAGCACCAGTCCACAGGACTGAACAGGAGGCCTCAGAGAGGCAAGTCCCTGATCTCAAGGGCACTGGGAAAAGCAACAACTTTAACTTCTCAGTTCCTATGGCCTCCAGGAACTTCTTACCTGTCCTGGCCTTCCTGTTCCAAGACCATTCATTAGCCTGGAAAGACCTTGACCTCTAGAGGAGAGGCCCCAGCAAGTCCAAAGGTGGTAAACAAATGAATCTGGCGCTTCAGACGAGGTTCTGGGGAGCAAATGTCCATGCACCAGCTTATCCCATGCAGAACGGAGCAAGGAGGGAGATAAATGACCTCTTGCCCAGTGCATGGACAGACTATTCATCACCTGTCAGAAACACTGGTCCCAAGTGCCCATCAACAGATGACGAGGTTGACTAACTGCAGTTCACACATACAATACAATGCTATTCGGCCATGAAAGAACAGTGTCTTGGTGTATGTCACCCTGTGACTAGACCTTGAAAACTTTAGGCTAAGTGAAAGCAGCCAGACACAAACCATCACACAGCCTATAGTTCCATCTTATGGAATGACCAGAGTGGGAGAATCCACATAGACCAAAGCAGATTGTAGAGGCCAGTAAATGTTTGGGGACTAAGTGGGATGCGGGGTGTGTGTGTGTGTATGTGTGTGTACACAAGATACCACTGAATTGTGCTTTCTAAAAAGATTAATAGTGGGTTGGCAAGATGGCATAGCATGTAAAGGCACTTGCCACCAAACCTGATGACCTGAGTTTGGTCATGGGACCCACATGGTGGAGAGAACTGACTCCAAGTTGTCCTCTGATCTCCACTTGTACATACCATAGTGCACACACAGGCACACACATGTACATGTACACACACATTTTTAAAAATACAGGTTAACGTGGGCTGGGGAGAGAGCTCAGTTCCTAAAGTGCTTGCCGCACAAGCATAAAGACCCTCATCCAACCCCAAGCACCATGGACAAAGCCCAGCTCTGCAGACGTGGAACAAGGAAGAGCCCTGGGGATCCAGGGGCCAGCCAGTCTAGGCTGACCAGTTAGTCCCAAGGCCATGGGACAGCCAGTCCAGTCTGATCAGTTGGTCCCAGGGAGAGACCCTGACTCCAAAAGCAAAGCAGCTAACTCCTGATAATACCACAACAGACTGACTTGTGTCTTCCACACATACACACGGGTACTCTGCCACACATGTATGCACACACACAGGTTAATGTTAGGCTATCTGAAGCATACTAAATGAAAGCATGCCACATTGCATGCTCACGATCACAGGAGGAGGGTAGGTCAGAGCTGCAAGGCTGAAGGACACCCAGAACCTACAGGGGACCTGGCTGACCGAGCACTGGCTTGCAGCCAATGCTTCAAACCAGCCACAGCTAATGGACTAATGGTATAAGATGTGGGAGTTAAGAGCCTTCTAGAGCCTGCCTGCTGTGATCCTCTGGCCCTGCACCCACATACTTCTCTCTCTGCAAAAGAAAAGAGCACCGGGCTTGGCTGCCAGCTTTGCATCCTTGAACAGGCACCGGTGAATCAAGCTTCTCTGGCGGAATCCGGAATGTGTACCTGTGTCTCCCGCCTGTGCTCAAACAGAGGACTGGGGAGTGGTGACCAGCACAGCCAAACTACAACAGTGTGGTGATGCTGGCATGGGATGTATCAGGAAATCACTCTGGCTACTCAGCTCCTGCTTGCTCCCCTGCTGCTGATGTCTCAGCCTGGCCAGCAAAACTATGCCACAGAAGTGCCACGCCCACACTCAGACGAACCAGGCTTGTTCCCACACGCAAACTCATTCTAATGGACAAAGTGATGTGTTCTTGGACCATTACCACCGAGAGCCTGAGCACAGCCCAGGCACCTCACACAGGTGCCGTCACTTCCCAGAGGCCCTTTCCAGCTGGGCTGGGCTCACATGAAAGCTGGCTGAGAAACAGGGTCAAGGGAGAAGGTTTAGCCAAGTGCCTGTCAAACCATAGAGGCCATGTGTGCAGTCTAGGGCTGGGCTGTCAAGTTACCAGCTTCTAAGTGGCCTTATTTCCTCACCTCTCTGTGCTCTGCGTCCCCCATGCACCTAAGTGAAGGCAACGATGCTCCAACCTCACCGGCTGCTTAGAGGGTAAAATGTAGATCCCATGGGAAGTTCGGCATGAAATGAGTGTCCAGGGCCAAAGAGATGGCTCAGAGGGTATAGAGGCTGGCTACCAAGCTCAAGGACCTGAGTCCTTGGATTCCTGGGACCCGCATGGTAGGAAATACCTCCCTGTAACTTTTCCTCGGACCTCCAAGCATGCTCTGCAGTGTTGCTGTGTAGCCGTTTCCTCCAGAGATGAAAACATTCCACCCTGCAGGGAAGCTCCTTAAGCAGGAAGGGAAACAACTCAAAACAGCTTCAGGAAGTCCTTGAAACTGATTAGATTCACTAGGCCCCCTGAGAGTCCCTCCCAGAGGGGCAAAGCCAAGCTGCAAGGAAGACTCTGAGAGCAGAGCAGCTGCCTGGCAGGAACAGAAGCCAGCAGAGCTGCCTGGAAGAGCTTTAGACCAACGGAGGGAGGCACCTGGAAAGAAGGCTCTCCAGCCTGCTGAGCTGCCTGCAGGCTGTGCTGTGTGCTCCAGGTTCCCAGCTTTGTGAGCTGTAACCCTATGGGTGGGCTTTGGGGATGCAGCTGGGTCTCTTCTGCTCCTGAAACTGACCCCTCACCTATATTTCTGCCAGTAACCCAATAAAGCTCATTAGTTCACCGAGCTGGAGTCTGGTGGTGTCCACAGTTTGGTCAGTCATGGTTTCCTGTCTGGGGTGATTGTACATTGATATTGCGTCTCCCCAGTAAAAGTTTTGTCACACAATAGGCATGTACATGCCTGTATGCACACACACACACACACACACACACGTAAAAACAGCTAAATAGCTAACATTGGAGATGTATTTGGATTTAGTGGTGTGAGGAAAAAGAAGAGAGGAGGGCTATGTCTCCTGAGATAGGGTTTCAACACAGACATGCAAATTCAAAACCAACTCCTACCCCAAACTCAGCCATCTTGGCAAAGAGCAGCAGACCTAAACTGCTGACTTAGCTCTGTGTTACTTTGGGCCATCTCAGGTTGGGTAACAGCCACAGAGCCCCTGGGGACTTCACCCAGTGTCTGGTGAATTAAATTTTCATCTCTGGAGGAAACTGCTACACAGCAGTGTCACAAAGCATGCGTGGAGGTCCGAGGAAAAGTTACGGGGAGGTATTTCTCTCCTACCATGCGGGTCCCAGGAATCAAACGCAGGTCCTCGGGCTTGGTAGCAAGCCCCTGTAGCCCCTGAGCCATCTCTTTGGCCCGGGATGCTCATTTCAGCTTCCTCTGCTCCCTGACACCTGGAAGTCAAGGACTGAGCACAAGGAAAGTTTCTCAGGAAAGCAGTTTGGATCTGGGGCCTGTCTATTCCAGTTCTCAAATCCCGAGAGCACAAAGGGAATGAATGGGGAGAAGGTGGCCAGAGCGTCATTTAACGGGTCAACCCAGGGTAACAACTGGTGCAGAGAAGGAGAGCACTCACTCGTCCCAGCAACCAGCTCAGCCTTGGGAAGGCCCAGCTCCTGCCGCCCCAGGCATACTCTGCCCTTGCTGGCAGAGAGCTCTGGAAGCAGCAAGGCCCAACTTCAGACAGGTACATCTGCAGTGGAGTTCCCATGACACAAGACAACAGCATGCATGTCACTATGCAGGCACAAGCAGGAAGGCCTGGCACACCCCAGCTGGGCAGCTGCCACCAGACCAATTGTGGGAAGACCCCTCCTCAGGCCCTCCCTGCAGGCCTTCCTGCCAGACTCAGGTTCCCACAGCTGGAGCTGGACCGCAATCCCTGCTCCTACCGAAGGCACTGCCGAGCTCTCCTGCTGTCTGAGTTTCTGTTCCCATATCAAAAACAGTTCTTTTCTGCTGAGGCGACAGGACCTGCCAACAAAACAAGCCGCTGGGACCTGCGTTTTCATAACACAGCGCACTACAATGAATCACTGAGGCTTAATGGTATTGGCAGCTGGGCTGGTGGCAGGGACCCGTGTGAAAGTTGCACAGCCTCCTCCCTGCACTCATCTCTCCTGATTGACAGCACCCTCTCCAGGCCCCCAAACAGAAAACCAGACAGCATAGAGATTCTGCACGTGGACCAGTCTGACTCTTATGGATACAACACAGGCACACTGTCCCTTTAAAAAGGAGGAGGGGACCAGTCACCTGGCACATCCTCAATCTTGTGACACCCAGCAAAGCCCATATGCCAAGAGCTCGATGAAAATGCATAGCCAAGGTCCCGCAGAGGGGACCTGCAACAGACAGACCTCAGGTGACATGAGCTCAGGTGGCTTGGGACTGTTAGTGTGGGCTCTTTGGGAGGGGGAAGCTTGGAGGGCTTCATCTCCCTCCAGGAAGCTGGTCCTGAAACAACTGACCATGTGACAGAGGTGTCAGACAATGATCCCTGTCCTGGGTCAGAGATGCCAGCCCTTTTGTAAGACCCATAGAGGTAGACAGGGTAGAGCACAGACTGTGTTCCTAGACGTTACAGAAGGCAGTGGTCATAGCGATCTGGGAGGACAGTTGTGGTGACGCCACCCTGAGGCTCCTCCCCTATTCACGGTCCAGTCTCCCTCTGCCCACCCTTCAAGCTTCAGCTGTCCGTTCAGGTCCTCCTACTTCAGATATCCTTTAGATTCCTGTGGGCAAGGTAGACCCTGGGACTTCTCAGCACCACAACTGCTAGAAAAGTCTTTGCCCTTAAATGGCCTGCAGTCAGCTGAAGCTCATCTCTCAGGTCTACACTGGCTGCCTCCTCCATAGAGCCTTCTCTGGTTGGCCTCCACGGTTGCCTCACCACCATCTCCTCCAAACTCTGCCTGGGATTACCTCAGGACCCTGGGCCTGCAGAAACCTAGGCATGTGGTCAGTCACAACCCTGTATCTTGGCTGAAGTCCATGAGCCTGTCCAAGACCCGCCCACATGTGGCCAGCCAGCAAGTGGCCTCACAGACTCCCAACACCTACCACAAAATCCAGAGTTCTGGAATGTTCCAGGCAAGTGCCTTGGGAAAAAGCCAGGAGAAAAGTCTTGTGGGTCTTCACCCCAGGGGATGGGGGAGAGAATTAGAGAGCAAAATGGAAGCAGCATCGGGTGGCTGAAACCTGGGGATCCTTCTGAACGTGGCTGCCCCACAGGGCCCCCCGGCCTGGCTTGCCGTGCTGAGCTGCTTGATCACTCCTGGCCAGAGCCAGTTCCACCGTCACCAAGGGGAAACGGCCCTTGGTTACCACTGGCCTAACACAGAAGGCAAAACAAACACCAAGGCCTAGCAGGCCTCCCTCCTTACTGCTGGGAACAATTACAGGGGAATCGGCTCAGCAGTTTAAGGGCCCTCCAAGACTGGAGGCTGCAAGCCAGTGGGAGGCCAGTAGGTAACTCATTCCCTTCCTATGCCTCTGAATATTTCCCAAGACCTGGGGACCCTGTGTCATCCCACTCAGGAAGACAGGGAAACACACAGAACCCCAGTAACTGCAGAGTCACGGCCAACACAGGCCACGGCACAGAGCACTGAGCCAAGTCCACAACACCATTTTCCACCAGTAAGCTTGGCAGGTGCAGAGGTGATGCCCCTATCCATCAGACCTCAAGAAGGGACTCACCAGAAATATCAGCCCAGGCAGGGGCATGCTGAGGACCGACACAGTTCTCGCACAGCCTGCCAGCCATGACCAATCCTCTCACCCCCACCCACCTCCCACCCCTGGCCAAGCAGCTTGCCATCCGATGAGTAAACTCACCACCAGAGGAGCAAAGGCACTTTTCACCAGGCTCTAGCTGAACTTGGCAGGGGAGCGGCCAGGACTGCACCAGGGCTCGGCACTGTCCTCAGAGGTTGGGCAGTAGGGTTTCAGGTGCAGCTAGCACAGTCAGGGCTCTGGTCCCCTAATCTCCTCCTGTCCTAGCACATCCAGAACCTTCCCTTCAGAATCAGCCTCTCCTAGGGCATGCTCTCTCCCATGCAGGGACACCCCACTGCCATAAGTAGACCCTGGAGGGAAGCTCAAGCAGAAAAGGAGCGAAAAAGAGCTGGGTGACACACCTCATCCCTCCTCAGACCCTCTCTCCAAGTCTCCAGGCTCCCTGCAGCAGGGTAGCATGCAGGGAGAAGCATCTGTCCTTCCTCTACCCGATTCCTTACTACGTTCCGGGCACCCATGTGAGTGGGCCATGCTTTCTCTTTCCCACACTTTGACCTGGAAGGCAGAGTAGCCCTATTCACCGCCTAGTGTTGGGGGGTGTAGGGGCTCTAACCTTGGAGAAGGTCCAAATCCTTGTCATATAGGAGCCACCAAACACCTGGAAGATACTCTTAAATATTCCCTCAGTCCATCCTCAGGCTCACTTGGGTCCCCTACTCCGTAGCCTCCTTGGAACTGCATTTTTCTCTGACCAGAACAGTACCTTGCTCTGGGTTCAGGGATTGGCCCAGGGGAGAGACAGCGCACAGGGAACAGGAAACAGAATGAAGGTGGGGGCAGAGAGGTTGGAGGATGCACAGGGTGTCCGCGGCCTCCCAGTGTATGCGGAGCTAGACCCCCATCCTGAGCATAGTAAGGAAATGATCCTCAAAACCGAGGGGGTGGGGCCAGCGGCGGGACTTAAGTCCAAGTCTGGTGGGACTGAGGTCAGGGTCAGTCCCCTCTCAGCTCCATCTCACCCTCTCATCCTCCAGATGGCTTGTGCCCATGACCCACGACCCATGACCCACGACCCATGACCCACGACCCATGACCCACGACCCATGACCCAGGGAGGGCTCGGGGCACAAGCAAGTGAGCCACTGCCTTCACCAGTCAGGCTGGGGGTCTACCTCAGAGAAAGCAGAGGTCGTACCTCACTGAAAGATTGCTTAAGTCTTTGAACTCAACCCTGGTCCTTGTTTGTCTCAGAGCAGGGGGTTCTCGACCTTCCTGTTGCTGCGACCCTTTAGTACAGTTCCTCATGTTGTGGTGATCCCAACCATAAAATTATTTTGTTTCAACTCCGTAACTGTAATTTTGTTATGAATCATAATGTAAATATCTGTGTTTTCCGATGGTCTTAGGCAACTCCTATGCAAGGGTGGTTAGACCCCCCCCAAAGGGGTCACGGCCTATATGCTGAGAACTGCTACTTTAGAAGGACTTGCCCCCTCATCCTGCCCCAGTCACAGACAGGAAGGCCACTGAACTTAAGAGCGGGCGGAGGGGGGGAGGTCAGAGTTTAGATTTTGATACGGTTGTGCTGAAAATTTAAACAGCGCATTCCCAGGACAACCAGCCAGAAGCTACCAGAAACCCCCTGGAGAAGTTGCAAGAATATGAAACCCTGTCTGGAGCCCAGTGGCAAGGACACTGGGCCTCATCACAGCAGGAAGCAGGGACTGGACATCGGGCAGTGAGCCAGGGAGTGGCAGGGAAGACAGCGCCCAGCACAAAGTCCACTAGTACATTCGCTCCCCTGGGCTTCTGGGTGGGAACCAGAAAGCAGAACTCGTGGAGAGCCATGTCCTCTCCCCACAGAGCGGTTAGAGTCACACTCCCTGTTGCAAAGGGCAGGGCAGGGCAGCAGGTCCATAAACATGGCAGCTGGGCTCAGTCTGGCAAGCTAAAGTGAGGGAGGGACCTGCCAGCCAGCCATCGAGCTTACATACTGAGACTGGTACTCTGACCTGTCCCTGAGAAGCCATCACAAACGGCTGATGTGCCACCTTCCTCTCCCTTTCCTTTTCTATTTTCCTTCTTTTTTGCTTTGGGGAAAGGAGGTTAAGAACCAAGAGGGGGCTAGGGAGACACTTAGTTGGTAAAGTGCTTGCCCTCCAAGCAGGAAGACTTGATTTGATGCCCACAGCCCACATTTAAAAGCCGGGCATGGCAGCATGTGTTTGTCATCCCAGCCCTGGGAAGGCAGAGACAGGTGGATCCCTGGGGCTTTTTAGCTGGCCACTTAGCCAGTCAGAGCTCCAGGCCAGTCAGGGAACTTATCTCAATAGAGAAGGTGGGCTGGCAAGATGGCTCGGTGGATAAAGGCACTTGCTGCCAACCCCAACAACACAAATTCAAGTGCTGGATCCCACAGATAGGAGGAGGGAAGTGACTCCTGCAAGCTGAACTCTGACCTCCACACATGCACAGTGGCATGCATGTGTCCATAAACATACACACACAAAATAAATGACCAAAACAAAACAAAAAAACACCACCGAGCATGGTGGTGCTCACCTTCCATCCCAGTGTTTGCAAGGCAGGAGCAGCTACATCAGAGAGGCCTTAAGAAACAAAACAAAAAGCACAAGGTAGCTGACCGCTGAGGAACCACCTGAGTTTGTCCTCTGGCCTCCACACACATGGACACACACACGAGCCAGGAAAGATGAATCAGAAAGTGTCTTTCAGGTGAACAGCCTGAGGGTGAGGATCCTCATCAGCAGCTCAGCCTCATTTTTACCTGCGAAAGTTAAGATGAACTCCCAGCCCCTGCAGGCTGCTGAGGTAACCAGAGGATGGCGAATGCACAGGGGTCCGACAACTCCCAGCACAGAGTAGGTCTTCCAGCGGTGCCACAGGCTCAGGCAGCTCTCTGTGTGGCCAGTTGGGAGCATTAATCTGTGACGTGTGTTTGTGCGTGAGGTGGTAGCTACCACTATTTACCGGGCATCCACGTGGCAAACTACTTGGCAGGATAGGAACAGTACTGTCTTAGAGCACAAAGCTGCCTTACCGCCTGTCAGACCGTGGGCTGGAGAGATGGCTCAGAGATGAAGAGAAAGCACTGCTCTTGCAGAGGACGTGAGTTCGGTTTCTAGCACCCATGTCTGGTGGCTCACGCCAGCTCCAGGGGGGAGGGGGTGGTGTCCTCTCTGACACCCATGGATCCTGCATACATGTGCATACTCATATGCACAAGTTTCTTTTTTTTTCATATGCACAAGTTTAAAAAAATCATTTTTTTAAAGGCTCATTTATTTAGAATGCTTTGCTTTGTATAATGCAGTTGTGGTGGGAAACACTATGGAGGTTCATTAGAAACCTCAAGATAGAATGACCATGGTCTCTAGCAATTCCATGTGGGGCACACATCGCTACTGGCTACAGTTAGTTCTCACCACTGGGGCAAAACACCTGAGGACAGGAACGTAAGGAAGTTTGAGGGTGCCAGCCACTGTGGCAGAGGAGGCGTGGTGGCAGGAGCGTGAGACAGCTGGTCACACTGCGTCTGCAGTCAGGAAGCAGAGAGAGGAATGCCGGTGCTCAGCTCACTTCTCCTTTTTTAAAAAAAAAATTATTTATCATTCTATGTGGGTGGGGGAGGACGAGAGAGGAAGAGGGAGGGAGGGGAAGAGAAATGTTGGGTTAGGTTATGGGTCCATGCATCGCGGCACACATGATGAGGTCGGAGGACAGCTCTGTGGAGTCAGCTCTCTCCTACCTTTGGGCAGGTCCTGGGGACTGAGCTAAGTCTCTCAGGCTTCTGTGTCGAGTACTTCTACCCATGGGGACATCTCCTAGGCCCCTCTTGCTTTCTCTCCTTATTCAGTCTGGGACTCCTGTCGATGGGATAGTGGCACCCACATTCAGGGAAGACTTTCCTTTCTTGGTTAAACCTTCCTGGAAATACCCTCATTCACAGAGCCAGAGGCGTGTCCTCACAGTGAGTCTAACCCAGTCAAGTTTACAATGATGATTAATCAATGCAACTTTACCCTTTGCCCACACAGCGCCCAGGAGCATCACTATTAAGCCATGCTCGTCCATCCCCGGCAATGTCTCAACTTCATCTTATAATGTGAAATGAACTTAGTCTATTCCTAAAAGTCCCCATAGTCTTTAATGGCGCCAACACCATTCAAAAATCCAAAACCTCTTCTAAGACCCAAGGCTGTTTCCCATCTATAAAATCAAAAGGCAGGTTATATATCGTCCACTACAGAGTGCAGAGAACAAACACCCCTGCCCTAAAGGGAGGAAGGAGAGCAGGATGGACGTACCAGACCAAAGCAAGACTCAGACTCAGAAGGGCAAACGCCTATTTCTGCGGCTCCGTGTTTGACATCTGGAGCTCATGAGGTCATCAATCCCTCCTACCGTCCTGCGGCACACTGACTCTCGGACCAGCTCTACTCCATGCCTGCAGCTTTCCTTGGCAGATGTCCTATGATCTTAGCGCTCCAACACACTTGGGGTCTCCTTTGCAACCTAGGCTTCACCTTTTCAGGTCTGCAATGAGCTCCAGGTCTCCTGCAGGGACTCTAAGCCTGCCACGCACTGCCTAGCTTCGACAGCTTTCTGGAACCTCGGTGCAAGTCCCTATGACCACCTTCTCAAATCTTCTGTGACTGCAAAACTAACACCAGCTGGATGACGGTGCCAGGCTCTGCTGTCAGTCCAAGGCGTAGCCTAACCCCCTCGGACCACAAACACAATAGCCTCTGCGTGCCTTCAAGGCCGAGTCTGGGTGCTTGCCTAGGTGGCCGATTCGGAGCAGAAAACCCTTTCTCTGCATTCTCACTTCAGGGTCTCTCCTTTCGAATGTATCTGTGCTGTGACAACATGAGGGCTCGATGTGCAAGGGGTGGCGGCGGCGTCTCGACCTAAGGCCAGTTTCCACGTGTCCCAGCGCAGAACATGTAGTCAGTCGTCGATGGCTGTCATCTCTGTCACAACTAAAGCTGCCTCCTCTCCCCGCCCTCCCTGCACACATCTTTATACTCTCTCACACACCTTTCTGAGCCAATCCACACATTTGCCCCACCTTTCTGTTCCACTTGCTGCTCCCTGCCACCCGCAGACCGGATGAGAGCGGTGAAGTAATAACCACGCCACAGTGTAAAGATGCTAAATTTCTTGAAATTTCTTCTGCCAGATAAACTGGCTCATCATCTTTAGGTCTCACTCAGATTCTCAGGACACAGGTAGAATGCAGACATAACTTTAGTTGCCAGAATAAAAAACGAATGGCTTCAGGCCTACTTCCCAACAGAGTATCTGTTCCTCTCTGAAACCTCCTAATGCAGGTCTCCACTGCCCACATTTCTCTCTGCATTCTTCCAAACCCCCACAAGGACAGTACTGCTAACAGCATGCTGGCCCACGGCTCCAAACTCTTCCGCATTTCCCTGCGAACTAGTTCTCAAGTCCTGTGAACCACCCAGCCGGGTGCATCACAGCAGTGGCCCACTGAATTAGGTGCTCTTCTTGCTGCTGTGCCAGCATGCCCAACAAACCCAGCTTCTAGAAGGATTCATTCCGGCTCACAGATTGGGGTACAGTCCATCGTGGCAGAAAGCACGGTGGCGGGAACGTGAGGTGGCTAGTCACATCACATCTACAGTCAGGAAACTAAAAGAGACAAATGCTCGGGCTCAGCTCACCTCCTTTTACTCAGTTCGGGACCACAGCCCACGGGATGGTGCTACTGCACTCAGGGTGGGTCTCCCTCCTCAGTTAGCTCTTCTGAAGATGCATTCGTGGACATGCTCAGCATGTGTTTCCATGGCAATTCTAAATCCAGTCAAGTTAACAATGAAGATGAACCATCACAGTGTCCAAAAGAACTGAAAGTCGTGCTCATGGCATTGCTACTCATCAGAGCCAAGGGTGGGAGCAACCCATATGTCTACTGATGATGGACACATGGATGGACAACTGCAATCTGTACAGACAGTGAGTTACAATTCAGACTTAGAAGGGCAGGGAATCCTACATCTGCTCAAAGACGAACCTTGAGAATATTTTGGAAAATGAAGTAAGTCACAAAAAGACAAATATAGTATGTTTTCACTTCTACGTGGTCCTCATAGAGGATGAATTCAGAGACTGATCTAGATTGGTGGGTGTTGGGGCTCAGGGTGGGGTGGTGAAGATGGAGAGAGGGCTGCCTGGGACAGACTTTCAATGGGGACCATGAGAAGGTTCTGGAGCTGGCAATGGTGACAGATGCATGATGACATGCACATTACTGCTCCCACTGAACTTAACCCGCACACACACATTTGTTTGTTAGTGTATTGTATGGGGGCTGTCATGCCAAGGCAGGCTTGTGAAGGTCAGCAGACATTGTGGGAATCAGTTCTCCCCTTTCACCGCATGGTTCCGGGTACTGAGCTCAGGCGATCAGGCTTGGGGGGCAAGTGCCTTCGTCCACTGAGCTATCTCACCAGCCTGAGCTTACTCTTTAAAATGGCTAGGGGCTGGAGATGGGGTTCAGGGGTAGAGCACTTGCCTGGGACGCATGTGGCATTGGGTTTGAGCCTGGGATTCAAACAGTAAATTTTAGGTCATCTATCTTTGCCACAATAAACACTTATTTTATTTTATATGAATTTTATATTTTCATATTTTATATGAAACTAAAATAAAGGAAAACTTGTGGCATAGAAATCTAAAAGTAATGGAGAAAGAGCTCTTTAATCCTGGTATTCCTGGGACAGATGCTCAAAACGGCTAAGAAATGAGCCCCTGGCAGTGCCCTGTCTCTTTAAGCTGACCATTGGCCAACACTGTCTGGCCTCCCAAGAGCAGCCGTGCTGAAAAGGACAGGAGGCTAAGCACAGAGGGAAGGGCACCATTCACCTGGTGACCAGTTCCCCGGGGCTCTCTGCACCGTCCTTTCCTTCCAGTCACGGTTCCCAGACTGCATCTGGGTCCACTCTGGGCCACTCTGGGCAGCCCATGTGCAGGTGCAGGTCTCACTAAACAGGCAAGGAGACAGAAGTGGCAGGAGGTAGAAGCCAGTTCAAAAAAAGCAGATTGAGACACTGAAAATCAAGCCTCAAGTAGTGAAAAGCTCACATCTCTCCTGAGCTCAGGGCTCCTTTGTCAGGGAGACACTGGACAGGGCATCAACCAGGACCACATAAGGAAAGCAGCTTGGAGACACCTGGGTGCTGCTGGTGCCCAATACACCCACTTGTTGGAGAGAATTAAACTGAAGCTAAGTGTGGTGGCCATAATCCTAGCACTTGGGGTAGGCTGAGGCAGAATGGACGGGAGTTTGAAGCCAGCTCCCACTATATAGAGAGTTCAAGGCAAGGCAGGGTTACAAGAGACCCTGCTTCATAAAACAAAACAAACAGACAAATCATTGATGTCAAGTCTGAGGCAGAGCGCCCAGGAGGGAGCTGTGAGTGCCAATGTTATTCTGGCTCCCAGTGCCCTCTCCTGCTGCCCACACTTCCTGTGGCCTCTGTTCCCATCCACACTCAGCCTACAGAAGCAGGCTACTCAGGCCCAGTCCAGCCGTCCTTCAAGGTCATGGATTCCTAATCAATACATTGAACGGCCTAAGAAAAGCTTCCGCTATACTTCTCAACCTCATCTGGAACTCTTGCCATGTCCTTGACACAGACGCTGTACTCTCCGTGACGCACCCCAGCAACGCTGCAGGCCTCTGCTGCCCTTCTGTTTTGGTGGCTCCATATCTACCCACAAACAATATCTCTCATAAGGACTCAATCAGACACCCCCTGCCCTCCCAGTCTCTATCTATCTGTCAGTTTCTGTCCTCAACCCCTGACTCACCTTAGTCCTAACACAGAGGATTTCCTCGCTGGGCGTCCCTCACACCACAGGCCAGGGGTCAAGTTCCCTCTGACACTACAGTTCAAATTGGTCCCCTTTGCCCGCCTGAGTCCTCGCTTATGAAATTACTGCAGGGGGTGGCTCTTGCTACACTTGCTTTTGGATCTGCTAACACAGAGACATGATATGGCCAGAGGATGTGGATAGTCCACTCAAAAACAAAAACAAATGGCAAACAGACTCCAGACTTGCTTGAAAAGATATTCAAACTCAAGTTGACAGGTATTGTGGGATATTTATACTGTGTGAAGATATATGGCTGTGATTGGTTTAATAAAGAGCGGAACAGCCAATAACTAGGCAGGAGGTATAGGCAGGACTTCCAGGCAGAGAGAGGAAATAGGGGGAGGAAAATCTAGGGGCCAGAGAGAGATGCAAGGAGACATGGAGAGGAAACGGGATATGCACGATGGGAGAGAGGTAATGCCATATGGCAGAACATAGATTAATGGAAATGAGTTAATTTAAGTTAGAAGAGCTGGTTAGGAACAAGCCTAAGCTGTAAGCTGAGCTTTCATAATTAATAAGAAGTCTCATTATTTGGGAGCTGGCTGATGGGACAGAGAAAGACTTGTTACAGACAGGGGAACCCCAAATTAAAATGAGACATCACTGTGCGCACGCCAGATTTCTCACAGGCAGAGATCCTGCTTCCTCTGGGCAGTACAGGAGCTAGCGCCTCATGGTTTGAACAGGGAACTAAACCAGTCAACACTGTTCGACTCCAGGTACTTGTGCTGTAAGAATGAAGCCCCAGAAGGCAGGGTATCTGGGGATCTACTGGTAACAAAGTGCTGTCCTCAGCAGTGGACCACCATTGCCAGGAGATGGACAATGGTGGTTTACTAGTCAGTCTCTAAGTTGCTGGCCCTTGAATGAGATGGCCAAACTTTCGCCCAAACTTGGGTCTTCCAGGCCCAGACTCAAGTGGGAGGACCAGCTACATCGGCAGAGAAGTGTGGCATCTAGCTGTTTGTCACTCTGCCCATAGACTCCCTTCTCTTGGTCCGGCTTCCCTTGCCCAGAAGAAGCATCTCCCCAAATTTCTTAGGCCACTCACAGCACCCATTCCTTTCATTACCCAGAGCCTCTTTTGCACCAGAATCCACCATGTTTTCCAGTTTTTATACCTATGTGACAAAGTGTCCATTTTTAAACAATTACTCCCAAAACACACACACACAGATGATATAGACTAATACATATACTATGGTCACAATAATGCTACATCCACAGAGTCCAAACATCATGAAACACACACACACATACACACCCCAGAAACTTAAACTGGCACAGTTTATTTATACAGAAATAAAGCTGTATTTTCTTCCCCACCCTCATGGGTCATCCTGTGAGGGCTATTCAGGAGGGCACAGAGGGTCACCCAGCCTGTCTAATGCACTACACATGTGCACAAGGGCCATGCTAGACTCTCAGCTAAGAAACAACAGCAGAGTCCTCTAAACACAAGAAACCACCCCATTACCCAGCCCTGAAACACCAATCCCAAAGCAGAGACCCTCAGATGGGGAAAGGGATGCCTTTAGGACATGGTACCTCCTAGAGAGCTGGCCAGGGCAGCAGGCAGAAAAGGCTTAGAGAATGTTCTAGTTGTCCCCTCCCTCCAACACCCTCTTCCCTCACAGCCAACAATCTCTATAATGCATCCAGGGGGATTTTTAATGTTTTGACTCAAAAGCAATACGTCTTTGAAATAAACCAAAGTAGACTAAACTTTAGGAATGAAGAAAGCCCCTTGGAAAGTCGGGCTTGCTGCGTCTGCTCGGCTACACCAGGGTGCTGTTTATCTCCAGGGGGTGAATGTGCAGGGTGCCTCTGGCCAGCAGCTCTCTCTGGGTAAGTAGATACAGCTGCTGCAGCAGGGCCATGTGGGTATCCCAACTCCTTAAAACTCTTAGATTTTTCCCGCAGCTCCTGTGCCAGATCTCCACAGCCCTCCAAGGAGGCCATTCACAGAGCCATCTAGGCCAAGCTCCTCCTACCTCTGCATCTATTCTGATCATGTCTCTGACCCCCATGCAAAGCACAATGGAGCGGACTGTGGGACACCATTCCGGACTCTTCTTGGCAGGGTGTGTGTGTGTTCGCCTCCAGTGGTTTGAGAATTTGTGCAGGGTGGAATCTCTGTGGCCCGTGGGTGTCTATCTCTGTGGCAGGGGGAGGCTTGAGTCTCTTGGCGGTGTTCTGAGTAGATTCTGATCACCATTAGGGGACTCTCTTCCCATGAGCACCAGAGGCCCAACCATTCAATAGCAGAGAAAAGCAAATTCCGCCCTGCATGGGAACGCTCCCACCTGATGTCAGCCACTGGCCCTGTCGTGCTCTTGGGGACAGCTGGGGCAATGGCAGCATAAGACTGGGCCAGTTATCTGACTCAGATCTTTCTGGTTGGACTTGGGATACTCTGTCTCTGACACCACTCTTTGATACATTGACCTTTAACCCTGACAAATCAAGCACTCTGCGATGAGATGAATACGGTTGGCTTTCCGAGCATCACAACAGACATCTTCCTTGAGGAGCCAGGAATGCCAAGGAGAGCCAGCTCTAACTTCCTTCCAGGATTTATGGAGAAACAAAGATCAATGGCAGGTCAGAAAGTAAAACACCCAAGTGAGAACGCAGCTCAGCTTTTAGAAACATGCCCTGCTCATCCTCCATGAACTATGTCAAAGTTAAAACCAGGTGTGACCTCTCCAGGATGCTGAGACTGCGGGGACATGCTAATGGCAGGTTCCATTCTGCCACCCAAAATGATGCAGGTAGCTTCACATGGAGAAGGGTGTCAGGAGGGGGCAGAGACTAAACCGGCTTTCGGGGTGTAGACTGTGCTGAGCCCTTCTCTTGAGGTCCTCCCAGACCCTCCCAATCAGCCCCTAGAACTCAGCATCTTCGTGGTGCAGTCTCCTATGTCCCTATGTTAAACTGTCTGGCAGTCACCCATGAAGTATGCAGATCACCTTTGTAAGTCTGCCAGGGACGGGTCACTTCAAGGACAGTGGTCAACAGTAATTTGTGACATCCTTCTATCCCTTTTAGATTCCTTCCTTCCTCCCTTCATGACTACCCTATGAGAATGATCTATGTCCCCAACACTTAGCTGGGGGTAGAGCATCTGATGTCTTTGCCCAGAACCTGCTTTGTCTCACTTTGGTGATATGCCTCAGTTCTGATTTTGAAGACTCTCCTGTCCCTAGTCACAAAGTAGGCCTTGATTGACTGCTGGGCCCTGGGAGTTGGGACGTGACCCCAAACTGCTGCATCAGGAGATTTACATGGCCCTAGAACAGTGAAGACAGGGGACCAGCCAAAACAATCCTGGGGCTTTTGCCTAAATGACCTTCTGAGAAAGAGGCCAGAAGGAATGAAATTAGATGCTTAAATAGCAAGAGACACAGTTGCTGACGCCAGGGCTGGAACCCCTGGGCTCAGATTCTTCCTCCTTGTCTTTTCTTTTTCAAGCAACCTTACAGTTTACCAAAGCAATTTTTTTTCCCTTTTTAGATTTTATTTTCTGATGAGGAAAAGTCCCTGCTGACAAGCAGGTTAAGCTTTGGGGTGTGTCCCCGTGTGTGTATGTATGTGTGTCCACGTGGAGGCCAGAGGTCAACCCTGAGCATCTTCCTTACTCAATCCTTAAGGCAGGGTTTCCTTCTGAACCTGGAGCTCAGTGACTGAGCCTGCCTGGCTGGCTACAAGCCCCAGGGCTCCTCCTGTCTCTACCTCCCCAGCACTGGGACTGCAGGCGCATGCTGGGAGTTCTGAGGGATTAAGCTCAGCCTCTTGTGTGTGCATGGCGAGCTCTTTAACATCTGAGCCATTTTCCCAGGTTGAGGGCTTTCAGTTTGTTTGCTTATGAATATTTTAAACTATTTATTTATGGTGCTGGGAACTGAGCACAGGGCCACTGGCATGCTGAGTGAGAACTCTTCCATGGTTCCAAGCTAAACTTGACAAAGACTACTTTCTGGCCCACGCAGTTTCTTCCACCAGGCATGTCTTGTTTCCTCATCAAATTTTGCCTCAGAGAGCCTTTGACATCGGAAAGTCTTACAGTGTCTCCCCGTGTGATACCGCTCCTGTGCCTTCGCGGGCTTTTGCAAGCTTTCTGTCATTGACCTGTTTCGCATCATCCTGTCTGTGCTGAGCCGTGGACCCCATCCCCTGGTGCCTGCTTCAGCACAGCAGCAGAGAGCAGTAACTGCTGGTACTAAACCTTCTCAAAGTTAGTGCCAGGCACATAGCACATGTCAGACAATCATCCGGATGGAGCACCTGCCACCTGGTGACCCTTATTTGATGTCACATCATGTGTAAGTTTGAAGGCAAAAATCTGGTCAATCTAGGAAGAACCAGGTTGTTATCCCCACCTCTGCTCCTTCTAAGGGCCAGCATGGGTCCCTCACGCCACAGTCCTTCTGTGTGGCTCCTACACCAGATCTTGTCTTTCCATCGCCCACACTCTCCCGTGGCTGCCTTTAGGCGTGACCTGGTGTCTCACAGGGCCTGTAGGTCTTCTATTTGGGCCGCATCACCTGCTTTTCCTCACCTGCCACACCTCATCCAGTCTCTGCACCACCAAGGGTTGTCCTTCATTCAGAGGGCTCTCCCTCTCCCATCAGGCCTCACTCGGAGGGCAATACACCACACAGGCCTGCCAGCCATCACCTGGGATTGCCGGTACGTCTGCCCCAGTCCTCCTACCTCAGGAGCCCAGCCCGTGCTTCTCCAGAAACATTATGTTCACAGAGACAGCAGCCTGAGACAGTCTTCACCAGAATAGGAACTCCACGAGGGCAGGAAGTTCATCTTGCCCACCACATCCCAGGATCTGGAATAGTGCCTGAAGTGGTAATAAAACATGCCTGTGGGGTGAATGAGAGGCTCTTTCTGCCTGATACACTGTGCTCCCCCAAAATACTGCACAATACTCCCAGGGAAGCAGGGCCTAGCACCTCCCTAAGATATACCACTGTCCTGAAGGGCTCTCTCTGCATTCCTCTGCCTGTCCCCAACTGACTGGCTGTAAATGCCACTTTAGCCCCAGCTTGCCTTCCAGGCCCCCCATTTCTAGAGACTCAGACTCAATTCTCTCTAGTGGGGAGACCTGGCTGTGCCTAGGAAGCAGGCAGCAGCTTCGGTTCCTCGCTCCCTGACTCCTCCCTGGCCCAGAACCAAGAGTGTCAGCTGAGAGCTGGACAACAGAGTGTTGGTCCTTCTGGGCACCCTGTCCCAGCTTGGAGAATCCACATCTACACTGGGCACAGAAGAGGCCCAATATATCCCCTCCATCCACACAAACCTTCTCTTTGGGAGCAACAGCCAGCCAGTACTGTCCTTCCAGACAGGACAGCCAACCGCAGCACCTGCACCTGACCGCCTTCCCATCCACCAGCTGGAGAGGCCAGTGCCCCTGCCTTCTCAGAAAGAAGAATGCATCTGCGCTGGATCCGGCCACACAGCCCCCCCCCACCTCCACTCCCCACAGAGAAAACAGACCTCTTGTCTCAAACATGACCGCCTAGCCTGGTGTCAGCTCTGAGAAATCAAGGGTCACAGAGTTATCGCCACGGTACATGCACCATGGCTTCAAGGCTGTCACACCCATTCCAGAGTCTCTGGTCATTAGGAGACACTGACCAGTGGCTGCCTCCCACCAGGAGCCAAACACAAAGTTCTCTTTATGGGAAGACAGGATGGCCACTGGCTAATCCTGGGTCAGGAAAAGCCAGGTTTGGCCTTTCTCCAAGGACACAATAGGTTTTTGTCTTGACTCCTACCCCAGGCCCACTTATCCAGCTTCCCCAGCAGGTACAGTCCAAGACCCCCTAGGCTGCCACACCTCCTCATAAAGACACTGAGGATAGACAAGCATATGAAGCCAGCACTAGGCATCTCTACACTCCCTAGAAGCTTACTGAGGACCTACTATGTGCTGAGCAGAGCCTGCACACAGCAGAGCAGACAGAACGACACTGATGGCCACTGAAAATGTCATTCATGGCTTCCATAGGCTTGCTTCACAGTGGGTACACACGGTGATGAGGACAAGCCTGCTCACTTGGGGTCTGGTCCAGCTGTATCAAGGAGGTCCAGACTGGTTGACTGAGAAAAATATAGGGATGAGATTATCGGAAGTTAGTGTCCCTTGGCCTGGGGATGGAACTCGGCTGGTAGGGGCTTAGCTAGCATGCATGAAGCCCTGGAACTCACACCACAGCACATGAGAACCAACCCCCCCGCAAGTTGTCCTCCAACCTCCACATTCAAGCTATTACACACACACACACACACACACACACACACACACACACACACACACACATGCACACGCACACACTTCACAAGCTGAGACAGTCTGGGGAGGGATAAATAAAGGTCCTAATAGAGCTACATAAAACAGGTAGGAACTAGAAGAAGGGAAGAGAAGTAGCCTAGAAAACCGAAAAATCATGACCAAGATGGAGCCACCAGATACCCTGGGAGGAATCCTGTGGCTCAGAAAAGTAACCCCCTCCTTGGGGTTCATACCTCAGTTTTCCTCGCTAGAAGAAAGCCCCCTGAGCTTTCTCTCTGGTCCTCAGGAACTAGGATCTGAGAGAGAGGCAGGGGAAGGTCTATGGTTCCAAGAATGGTCTCTGCCATCCATGGGCTGATCTCCTAAAGCCCCAGCCAAAAGGCCTGGGGGTTGGGGGACTGAGAAAGCAAGCCAGGGAGAAATGGAAAACCCCAGGATTCTGTGGGAGGCAAAGGGGTAGGGGGCCAGAGAGGGGCCATATCAAGCCCCAGCAACCCTTGGCTTCGGCTCAGCAGGAACTGTTTCATCCAGAGACTGGGAGCCGCCAGCCCAGCCAGGGCTCTCATGAGAGCGGAAGAGGTCAAGGCTGGATTTCCCCTTTCCAATATGGCAGAGGGGAGGAGGGGCTGACTGAAGGAGCATGCAGAGTGCTGTGGCTGAGATGACAAAGTCTTCAAAGGCCAAAGCTGGGAAGAGATGGCCACCTGGCCCCTCCACTGCCAGCATCAAAGAGTGACACTCAGACAGAGATACCGTCACACGGGGCAGGTCACATCTAGGTCAGTGCTGGCTACACGGGAAGGGAGTGACCTATTTCTAAGGTCCCTCATCAGGAACCTCCCTGGGAGCCCAGACGTCTGTCAGAGCCAGACAACAAAAGGTGTCTGGGAAGAGCCTTGGGAAGGGTGTGGTGAGGGAGAGAGGCTGCTGTGTCTGGTGACTTAAGCCAGAGCTGCCCTCCAGGCCAAGGACCTCTGCCTCCTGCTAGCTGTCAGAGTCACCAAAGTCACCACTGTCCCTCTATAATACCTGGACCCACGTGTGGCTCCTCGTGGCCCTCCAAAATAATCCACTAATTTTCAACCACAATGGAACCAGCAGGTGCCCTGACTGCCTCGGAACCCCTGAGCACAGTGCTCCCCAGTCCCCCTTTACACTCTGTCTTCCTAGCTTACTAGCACAGCCCCTTGGTCCTGTTAGCAGATGTTTCCTCTTGGTCAGTTTTCAGTGGGGGCTTCCAATCCTACCCACTAATAGCTGGTGAACACACCATACAGAGGGGCCAGCTAATGGATAGTTCTCCAAACAGGAACAGATAAGAGTCTGTGGAAAATTTGCCAATTATCAGAAAGACTCACGAACTTTAAAATTTTCAGTGTGCTCTGCAACCCTAGGTCAGCTATAACCCGTGATATTGTGGGCCTCAGTTTCCCCTTTCTGAAAACTGGATAGCAGCCCCTGTCTTATAGGAATGACTTGAATATTGGATGAGACAATGCGGGCACCCACTGAGTCCTGAGCCTGGTGTGTACTAGAGGCTGATGAGAGACAAGCCACTGGGACAGGACGGGTTAAGACTTCATCTCCAGGGCTAAACCCAGGGGCTCAGGGGGTAATAAAGACCCTTTGTGCCTCCTACAGGATGGGAGTTCAGAGGGAGGCATTTCACCAGTCTGTCCAACATGAGCTGGCTGTGTATTTCCCAAGGGGAGACGGACAGCTTTCTCCCATGTATAAAACAGATACCAGACAGGCTCCTTCATAGGATAAGAGGCCAGAGGGGGGCATCATAGGTGGCACATTGCTCCTGTGGCTGTCATCCTCTCTGGCCACCACTGGAGACACCCAGCTCTGCAGCCCCATGCCTACGACAGTTTCTTGCCTACGGTAGAACTGTATCTCTTGACCCAGAGCAGAGGTGGTTGGTAGTCTTCCTCCACAGTCCATAAAATCCTTCCCCATGACCTTGGCCTGCCCAGCACCACCCACCTGTCTAACGTGCTCATCTTTCACCCCCCCCCAACTCCGTCATGGGACCTGCATCTTACTGTCTCTGCCATCAGACTGGTCCTGAAGACAATGGCACCTTACAGTGACCATCAGGTGACTCCAACCCTAATGGCCTTTGATGTGATAGGACAGGAACAACCCTGTGTCTGTCTCCCACTGCTCGTTACTTCCCCAAAGCCTCTTACCCCTTCTCAGCTGTGCTCCCCGCCCCCCCCAACACACAGTGAACGTGCTATAAGGGTCTGAAGGCCCAACTAGGCAACATGTCTCTCTCTAGCACAAGAGTGCGTTTCCATGGTCTTGGTGCTGAAGGAGGCCACCCATGCCTTGCAGGATATTTGAAATTCCAACACACACACACACACACACACACACACACACGCTTTCTTTGTAAGGAGCTCTGACTCCATCTTGGTGGACCACTAACCCAGAAACTCTACACCCAAAGAGCCAGCTAAGCCCCAGGAATGCAAATGTTTAAGCCGCCCCCCCACCCACGGCCCTTCCCAACCAACCACGCAGACTAAACTAGGGAGGTTTAAGAATTCTTTCGGCTTGGTGTTTTGGGGAAGTTTTTGTTTTGTTTTGATTTCGTTTTTATTTTTTTAATTTTCTTCTAGTGGGACAGAGAAGACCGAGAGGAAATAAGATTACTTCCAGTAACAGCAATTACTTTGCTGCCTCCGTCCCTAGAATCACGGCCAAGGTTACTCCCCTTGTTGTAGCCTAGCGGGTGGGAGTGGGGATCTCAGGAATTCAGACATTTGAACAGTTCATAGGAATTGGGGGGGCTGTTTTTAGAGGGGGGGCTTCCCCTGAAACCTGGTAAAGCTTGGTTCCTCCTGCCTCACTGAACTTGTACAGTGAGAGTCTACTGGAACTCCGTCCCTCTCATTTCACCCCAGGATGTACGGTCTCCAAACCACCAGCGAGATAAACAAAAAGTCCCGCATGAAGAAGTAAGACACACAGAGTCCGCCTTCAGCGGCCCTGCAGGAGGAAGATGGTCAGCCTGTGTGGGGAGAGCCGAGCAGGGATCCTCCCTCAGTCCACCTTCAGGAGGAGGGTGGGGATGTGTGTGTGGGGAGAGGCCAGTTTTGGAGAGGAAGGAGACAGACCTGATCCTTCAGGGGCAACGCAAAGGCTAGAGAGCCAAGCCTAGTACTAGGTCCATCGTACTAGGTCGAGGGACTCAATCCCACGGTAAGCCAGACACTGTTCTAGACACAGCAGCTTCAGAACACGATGGGTGGAGCCCCTGAGAGCCAGTCAGTGGACATCCATAAGGCATGACCTGGCTAGATCAAAGGTGCTAGCTCCTCCATCATCAGTGAAGAGATGGCCTTGCTCACGCACTCGCTCAGCCCTCCATTTCCATTTCTACCATGTACCCACCATGTGCAGCCGCCATGTCCCAGCTACTGTATACCATGGGCAACTCTGACAGTGCTTAAGCCATGTCTGAACCTGAAGTGTACTCTGGCCCTTCCTTCGGGGCCTCGGGGCAGATACTGAGGGAGAGTGATCAACAGCCCTAGCTGGGTCTTCTCGGCTCCTCCAGGGTCTTACTGTGCCACCGCATACAACACTCAGAGATGGGAGGAGTGGGGACTTACTTCTCGATGTTATAAGGACTAACTGAGGCATGCCTGAGGACAAAGGGGCTCCTGTGGCCACCCCACACCCATACGCACCTGAGGTGAGGCAGAGGTGGAAGGAACCTGAGAGGAGGCAAAATCTTCTAGGGGACTAAGCCTCTGGCTTGGCTACCAAACCAGTGGATGTGTCTAACATGCAGAGGGCAGACCTGTCCCGAGAGACGGCGACGGCTAATCATGACCCTCTAGTCTTTCTCCCAGAGTGCTCACCACACTGCTGCAAAGAACACAGAGCAGTAGTGGATCTCCACACCTATCTGTAGGAGGAAGTTCTTGCCGTGAAAGATCAGGAAGGAGGCAAAGAAACTGTAGTTGATGCAACCTGGACATCCAGTCTCTATGCCTTGTCCCCAGAAAGCCTGAGCCACATGATCCAGGGGGCCCCTATACCTCCTTATATCAACTCAGCTTCAAAAGAGAGCAGGGGGTCTGCACTCCAGGATCCGAGTGGTGGGGCTAGCTTGAAGGGAGCTGGTGTTGCGGGGCTATGAAGTCAGGTGATCAGTGGCCTGGGAGACTTACATAGGCCCACCCACTGCTGCCCCGCAGACTCTGCCTCTGCAGCTCCTGACTCCTCATTAGGACCTGTTCTAGGGCACCATCGCAGGCTGGGCTCCTGCCAGGGTGGCTTCTGCACAGTTACACTGCGTTCTAATCACTAGCTCATATGACTGTTCCCACCAGGGAAGGCCAATCCTTAGGGCCAAGAACCCTGCCTTGTCCAGCTGTGCATCTGGAGTCTGGCAGAGCAACTCACAAAGGTACAATTGTCTGAACGATGGTACAGTGGCCCACAGGCATCAGCCACACATCTGTGTCTATGCTCAGTCCAGCTGTGGTTCTGCAGAAGGGCCTCACACCCCTATCAACAACTGTGGAAGGCAAGGCTCAAAGCAGCACAGACACTTGTCCAGGATCCAGGTGAGAAGCCAGAACCAAAGCTCACAGTGTTTTCAGGACACAGGAAGGCAGGGCGGGGCGGGGCGGGGGAAGACGAAGAAAAGCACGGCAGAGAACGGCTACATCAGTACTTCTATTCTCCCCTGCCTGCTACCCAGAGAGCTTGCAAACACTGCCTCTTGGACAGGACTTATGCTGCCAAGGGAGAAAGCAAGAAAGCCAGAGAGAAGGCACAGTAATAGGCATGGGTGTGGGGGGAATCCATCACCATCAGCCACCCCCTTAGCTGAGGGTCTGGCAGGGCACTATAAGCCTCCAATGCCCACGCCCACCTCCAGCCCTTGCCTCAGCCCTAAGGCTCCACCCTCACTGGCCACAGGAAACCCAGGCGCTGTCCAAGTTGAGCTTCCCAGAACAATCACCATGCTTCCCTAACCTGCCCGGAAACGGGGAAAGAGTGCAGCTGCTTCCTGTCTCCACCTGGCTTGTCACTGCCCACAACTGTCCACTCTGCTTCCTATGGCTGGGGAGGGGACTGGTTCATGGCCAAGTCTGGCACACAGACACCCTTAATATGCAGTGTGATAAATGGGAGGTCGGAGATGAATAAAAAGCTCAGACCCGAGGAACCAATCGACCCGTAGGGGGAAGGGAAAGACAAAGACGGACATACAGACAAGACACACACACTTACACCCACACACATGCACGCACCTCCCAAGTATCAAATTGAAAATCCAGGCATCATAGTGCCTTTTCCGATGACATTCCTCAGGCACCAATTATCCAAGTCCTAGGTACACCCCTGAAGACTTTGCATATACACGGCCCTCACTCAGCCCTCTCAGACCTAAGACCCAGTGTCAGAGATACGGCCCCCACTCAGCTTTCCCATAGTCACCTGAGTAAATCCTGACTGCCATTAAAATTCAACCCAAACCCTGCTGGTCCCTTTGCCCTTACCACCTCCACTAGTGTTATTTTTGGGGAGAGTTATCTGGATATCCGCCCTCTTTATGATAAGCTGCCTCATTTCCATAGGCAGGGCACCCCAGGAAACTCACCAACATGTATCATCCCATTCCGTGGGGCATTCTGACACTCCCACTTCGCAGGGGGAAACTGGACGCTCAGAGGAGTGACCAGCACACTCAGGTCACAGAAGCAGGAAGTGCCAACGCTAGAATGCAGTCATCTCTCTGACTCCCAGCCAAGCTCAAAACAGCATCAACCTCCTCCACACACAGACTAAACCCAGCTTCCCCTGTGGCCTCATCCAGACAAGAGGCTGCCACCCTGGAGAAGAGCAACTATCCACTGCACTTGGAGCAGCCCCTGTGCAGCCTGTTTATGCCAGTGTTCTAAGACAGGGACACACAAGTGCTACAGGGTACCAAACCTCCCATGTCTGCCGCCCAAGCAATCAGTCTCTGCCGTCACTTGTGCTCCCTCACTGTAGGGCAACTAAAAGGGGCTCTACCTTTAGTTTAGGACATAGCAGAGTCCTAAACTTGGATAATCGCATCCTGCCAATACCAGCACCGAAGTAGGCTCTGCTTTGATAGTCCCTGGACCCAACCAGGTGTAGTGATGCCATGGATGAAGCTATGTGGAAATATCCATGTGGACACACACACACACACACACACACACACACACACACACACACACAGTCTCTCCTGGAACTGCCTTGTACACTCTCCAGCAGAACCTAAGCAGCCTAGGCACCACCCCCCCCATCTCCAAACTACTCAAACAGCAGTAGGCAGCTGGCCTGCATCAGCTGAGCGCATCTCCTTGCCATGAGCCCCAAGGGTCTGGGTGGCTGTCTCACCTGCCACCTTCTTCTTTGCCCAGTTCTCGGGAGGGAGCACCCAGCTGTTATGGTTCCTTGGGCAGGGCAGGGCCTCTTGTGCCCCACAGCCCCTCCACCTCCCTGACCTCCCCGCACCTGGATCCGCTTGCAAATGACTAAGCGATTTCTCCCTGGAGCGGGCTGCCAAGAGGCCCTGCTGGCTGCAGAAACGCACCAGGATGCCCTGAGCCACCGAGTCCTCTTCTTGGGAAAGAAAACCCCTCCATGTTTTGTTTTGTTTCATTTTCCCCTTTAGTGAAACAAATCCACCCACGTGGTTACTGGAAGCGCAAGCCTGTGAAACAACCCTTTGCAAAGAGAATTAGTCAGAGGCCCTCAGAGGTGGGGCAGCCTGTGTACCCTAGGTTCCCAACAGGAGAGGAGCGAGGGGGGCCTCAACCTCCAATCCCAGTGCTCTTCAAGTGGTGGGTGATGATGCCTGCCAGTGGATATAATTAGGACGCAGCCATGGCCCAGGGGCAAGGTCATTGGCACCAGACAGAGTACAGCGTACTTATTTAACAGGCAGACAGGGGAATCAGACTTGTACTCAAATCCCACCCACCAGAGGGGGTTGAGCCTCAGCAGGCCACAGCTTGCTTATCTGCAATGTAAAGATAATGGATTATCTACCAGGGGTGTGCATTAGATCCCCAAAACTGAAAGAACCCGACCTGAGAGGCTCTGTGCAGGGTACCCAGGGAGACAATCACACAAACACCATCTCTGTGCAGGGTACCCAGGGAGACAATCACACAAACACCATCTCTGTGCAGGGTACCCAGGGAGACAATCAATCAATCACACAAACACCATCTCTTCATGAGTAGGCAGCTGTCCCCTCAGTGCCAGCATGCGGCTCTTGCAGGAGGATCTGCTGAGTCAGTTCTCAGTTTTACCCACAATGCAACCTGGGCAAGCGGGCAGGGGCTGGAGCAGGTGCAGAAACAGTTCCCATCTCAGCTGCCCTGGACCCTAACTGTGTGACCCCATGGGCTCCCCGGTCTTGTCCTCCATCTCATCTGTAGAGACTGTTTCCAACCAGGGCAGTTTGGGCACTTCTCAAACAAAACTCGCTGAATCATCTGTGTCAAAGTTTCTATTTAAAAAAAAAAAATCAAATCTAGACTCTTGGCAACGCTGCCACACCACTGGGCTCTACTGTCAAGCTACTCCTTAGCCAGGACACACACTTCTTTGCCTCAGTTTTCCCGATGCCCTGCCGCCTCCCTTCCCAGCCTCTGGGAGCATGTGAGCTTATGACCCATTTAAAACCCTAATTTTATTTAGGAGCTCAGTCTCAGCCACTCATCACTAGAAATATCCACAGGAAGCGCCCCTCGGGAAGGTAATTAAAGCCTGACGCTCAGGGCTGGTTTTTCTCAGAGAAAGACGTGGCACTACAAGGGAAGCCCAGCGGCGAGGCCTCCATTTTCTCAGTTTTGTTTTAATGTGAATTCTTAGACAAAGAGCAGAAGTAAGTGTGAGAACCCTGCTCCCTCCCCCACTTCCCTCTACCTCCTGGTTACCAACTCAAGTCCGCATCACCTCTAGCTGATGTCCCTGTAGACGCGTAGAAGACAGGCAGAAGAGTAAATCACTGATGTCAGCTCCCAGCTCTGGGCTCAAGACCGAGGGGAGCTGTGAGAAGCCTTCCAGCTTTCTTTCCCAGCCGGCAGCTGCTCTAGGTATTCGTGAGAATATGGAAGATTCGCTGGACGTGGCTGGATCTGCTGACAGCCCAGCAGAACCACTAAACATGTCCAGGGCTGTCTGGGGAAAGTGCAAGCCTCGGGATCTTTTCTTTGCCTCTCTGAGATGCTGGTGTCGCTCACGTGGCCACCACCAACATCTGCTGAGGGCCACACACTGGGGATCGGGAGTGGGTGAGCTGAACCCGCTGCTACTCACTCTCCCACCTCCTCCTTAACCTGGGCCCAGTCATGTGCATCATCCATCCCTTTGCCTCCCTCCGCCAGAAACTCTCCCCACACAGCCCGGCACATCCCACCGGCACATCCCACCGCAGGGCTGTGCTGTGGTTCTGTAGTGACTGAGTCTCACCACCCCCATCCTGACTGGCTTCCAGCTCAGTGGTAGGCAGAGGGTGAGGACACACTGGGGGGCTGGGGAAGATGGCTTAGGGGGGGCCGGGGGGGGAGTATGAGGATCGGAGCCTGGGTCCCCAAAACCACATACATGCCAGATGGGCATGGTGGCCCACCTGTCATGGCATCCTCAGAAGGGGACGACAGGGAGTCCCTGGAACAAGTGGGCTAGCAAGACTAGCCAGATTGGTGCAGTCTGGCTCCCAACATCAGCCTGAGGCTTCTACATGTATACATACTCGCAAGTGTACACCTGCACACGCAAACACACATGTGTGCATGCGCAATAAAAATGCATTCACAACACATACACAGAAAAAGTGAAAAAAAAACATACAACAAAACAGGGACTGTTTGCATCCACATCACTGTGTCAGCATGAATTCTTATGTGACTCCATTAAGCTTTCGATTTTGATTTTTTTTTTCTTTTCTTTGGCAACAGGATCACTATGTAGTCCACGCTGGCCTAGAATTTACAATTCTCCTGCCTCAGCTTCTCAGGTCCTGGAATTACAGGCATGCAATGCACCTCCATGTGCAGCGCTTGGCTTGTTTTTAGCTGTCTGTGAACAGACTGAAGAGTCTGCATCTTATGTTTAGTGGGAAGACTTAGAAGGAAATCCGACACAGATGCTCCCTCTGCACCAAAGAACTGGACTCCTTCTTAAACCCAGGAAGGAAATAAGTGATTCACACCCAGGACCACCCCAAACTCACAATGGGTCTAGCGTGGACAATCTTCACATGCCACCCTTGGTCACATCCTGGGGACAGCTTTCCCTGGGGGCTTTCCAAAGCCGTGCCACTTTTACAGGATGAGTCAAAGTGATACTGTTCAAGTGACATGAAATTTAGTTCATAAGTGGCTTGTCCAAGAAATCACATTAGTGCCCACCTGAACCGCAGCCAGCGGCCAAGCACCCTGAGAGAACTGTCTCCCCCGACTCGCCTCGCTCGCAAGGATGCTGCCATTGTGAGGAGAAACCGGACTCATAAATGTTAATGAAGCCAGGTGCAGTGATGCACACCT
>NC_022016.1:82912146-82980986 GCF_000317375.1 Microtus ochrogaster | reverse complement strand
AGGCTACCTACCTGTGTACTATGTCTTAAAAATCAACGTGGACACTTAGAGCAGGCAAACTGTGCCTCATAAAACACACCACAGTTAAGACCTGAGAACCACGGCTTGCACTACGTCCTACTGCATATACTGGGCCCTGTGAGACGGTGGCATGTGCTAACAGCATGCGCTGTGCACATTATAAAATATTCAGAAAGACAGCAGGGAGCCAGCTACACCAACAGGAAGTCTGATCCTCCTGAAGGGTCATGAGTCTCAACTCACTGACACGCTTAGGAGAGAGAAATAGAGCCCTGGTTTCTACCAGGTCTAAGTACAGCTGCTTCACCTGGCTGGAGGGGAAGGACAGACGGCTCAGTACCAAAGAGAAAGTTCTTTTTCCTCCGGTTACTCTAAACCCACCTTCTCAGGAAGAAATAGACATAGCACCCTATGCACCCTCAAATCACGCCAGGTGAAGTCATGTGTCACACCTGACACCCAGCAACTTGCAGAAACCACAGGGCACTGCCTGCCTGGCCCTGGTATCGTTTGTGTCTATTGATTCCTGCCAGGTTCCTGGAAGCATTTCAGACAGAAGACAGAGACAGAGAAGGGGGGAGAAGGCTTCTCAGAGTCGGCTTCTCTGCGGATGGACTCCAAATCCATGCTGAACAGTGCAAACTACCACTCAAAAAAAAAAAAAAAAAAGAATTCATCTTGTAGAGACCCCTAAACTGCTCAAGTACCCCCCCCCTCCAGTTCAAATGGCCCCAAGACTCTGTAGGTGTCCAAAAACACAGGTTCAGGGGATGCTAGGTGTAAACCTCCAAGGCCCCAGAGCCCTTCTGATCTTTCAGAACCCCAGTGCTATTCCAGAACCTGATGGCCTTCCTAGAAGGATGACCATGCCTGCTGAAGAAGGGAGTGAGCAGGAGTCCTGGACACTGGTGTCAGGGCAGGGGACTAAAGGTATCTGTGGCTGCCAGTCTCCGAGGTGAACATCTGACCGTAATGCAAACCTCAGCTGTGGCAAGACCATTACAGGGAAGACAGAGAGCCAGTCATACGGGCTCGGCTCAGACGCGACCTCCGGGTTAGCTCTGTCTGGGCATCTCCCTTGGTGCAGACACCAGGACGGCCTGGACAGAGAAGGCATTCAGGAGACAGTGGTTGAATGATGAAGGAATTTTTAAAGGGGGGGGGGGTTCATTTTATCTTGAGCTTTGCAGACAGTCCTGAAAGCAGGTTGGTGGCAGGAAGGCTGGCTTTGAGGGACCTTAGAGGGCAAATGGTGTGTGTGTGTGTGGGGGGGGGGGGTGATCATAGGAGTCAACACATAGGACAGAACAATGATCATCACTCTGAGGAAAGTCTTTTCAAAGGAACCCTGACACACATATATAACCTATAGGTAATTACCATAAACTGATCACTGCTGCATGTCTTTAGGAAGCTCTCCCCTCCCCCATTTCCATGTATCCCAGACAAACACAGCCAACCGTTCTTGTGAGCCCTAAAATCGCCCAACTGAGGGGAGCTTGGGATCCGGAAAGCATGTGAAGGTCTCCCTCCTTTGCAGAGGACTCAAGCGACATGACTCCATTTCTGCGGGCTTTCTGCCTGTCTCCAGGGCTCATTCAGAAACCCCTGAAGGGTTTCACAGAGCAAAGGACAGGTAGGGCTCACTCCTCACAAAGTCTAGCACTCGCTGACTCCTGTGTTAATTTTGGGTCTGCAGGCTTTCTGTGATCCCCTAAGCGACGAACCCCTCTGACAGCTGGTTTCCTCTGTGGCCGCCCACAACAGCTGCAGGAGCATCTTATCATCACAGACCCCACAAGAGAAGGACTTGAGGCAAGAGTGACACCACACAGCTAGACACCTACGCCTTGGTCGGCGGACGGCACCGCTGCCAAGGGGGCGTTGATGACCTGACTCGGGAAGTCAGCCAGTTGGAAGGAGCGGGGATTTGAATTTGGGTCTTCTGAGAGACACTGTCCAGGATCCCCACTTGCTATGTTTTATTTTGTATGCAAGGTAAAACAGGCAAGTTGAGAAAGAAAAAAAAAACTCCATCAATCAACACATCTCAGGAACAACTTGAGGTGAGATGGTGAAAGATGGGTACAAGAGCACCCACAAACGACCTGAGCCTGACAGAGAATGGCACCTTGCTATACAGTAATGCAGCCGCTTCTAAGACTTCTCCATGAGGGCCAGCTTCCCTGCGCCAACCAAGAAAACTCCCCAGCCTGGCAGGACCCTCCTCATGGGCACATGTGTCTGGGCTCCACATATTCCTGGGGTCCACAGCTCAGGGAACATCTCTGTACTTCGCTCTTCTCATCCATAAACAGGGCAGCAGTATCTACCTCCCAGGGCCATTGGAGGGAGGCAAGCAGAGAGCCCGGCAGAGGCACCTGACAAAGATTCCAACTTCTAGCAGAACCATCTCTAGAGAAGCTGGGACTTCAGACAGCCCACACTGAACGCCAGACTGAGTAGGGAAAGAATGCAAGAAGCTGTCAGGAAGAAACGGAAAGAGGATGGTGAAGCCGTCCGCACGCCAGTCTCTGCGTTTCCCAGCGGCTGTGAGGTGTGCACTTTTGCTCGTCAAATGCCCTACTGCTCATGAGAGGTGCAAATTCACACGGGCCCAGAAGCAGCAGAGCTGAGTGACCGTGGGCTACAAAATCTGAAACCACCAGCCCCAAACCCATCTGTCTTTTTCTGGGTTGTTTCTCACACATAGTTGTCACAGCAACCAAAAGCCAGTTGATGAACAGGAAGGTCTCAGGGTCGGGGATCGGTGCTAAGCAGCAGTGATGCAAACAGGGTCTGGTAGCAGCAGGAGAGACCCAAGGAGGGGCCAGGAAGCCCTAACACAGGGAAGAGCAAGGGTACCCCCAAGTATGTGGGTCATGAGGACAGGTCATTGGTGACCTCTGCTGAGTAGGTCTATTAACAAGGGTGCTGGATCAGGCTTAGGGGGGTTAGGACGGTAAAGGAAGTTAGGAGGCAGAGGCCAGAGTGTTGACCACAGTCCAGAGACCTTTGAATGGAGGCAGGGCCATGACTGATGTTATTCCTCTCGTTCCAGGACCAGGCTGGAGAGGCGCTTAAAGGCCAAGAAGTCAGAGCCATATCTCTCTGGCACCCACACTTGTGGACCACAAAGCCACCTTCCCCCTGGCTGGATACTTAGCCCAGCTGGTAGAGTACTGGTCCAGCATACACAAAGACTTGGGTTCTATTTCTACATCATACAAACTGAGCATACCTGTAACTCCAGCACCCTGGAAGCTGAGGCTGGAGGATCACAAGTTCCAGGTCAATCTAAGCTAAAACAAGACTCTGTCTCAAAAACCCAGGGGCTGAAAGTGTGGCTCAGTGGTAGAACTTTTCCCCAGCACGCACAAGGCTCTGGGTTCAATCCCCAAGACTGGAAAAATAAATGTTAAGATGGTCGATTTTAGAGTTTTCTCTCAAAATTTTAAAAATGGAAACAGAAGCATAAAACCATAAACAGAAAGGTTTTCCAGAGGGTTCTTGGACACTCTGATACTCATCTTAGAGGCCCTGACACACATCAGGTAGCAAGTACCTGCTGATGTTCCAGGGTGGTCACTCCCCAGACATGGAGTACCAAGTAGGAGCACCAGGAGGGAACACCCAGCCTGAGAAGCCACCACAGGTCTGCCCAGTTCTGGAAGAAGATGCCCAACACGGCTCCATCTCCCCATGGCATCTCACCTCATGTCATGCAATCTGTTTGCAGAGAAACCTCCTTACAAAGAAGCTCCGGTTCCTAGCTGCTAGTCCAGGCCTCTCTCTAACCCCAAGTCTTCCTGTCTATGTGGACAGGTCTACTTGGGCCATGTTCACCAGGACAGGATAAAAAGGCCTCCGTGGAACCTAGTCTCTAGACCTTGCTCTAGGCTCTGGATCCGCTATGACCTAATTAGCTGGGTTTCTCGGAAACACCCATAGCTCTTCAGCCTTCTTTAACATTCCATGTCCAATGAGCTCCCAAAGTCTGCCCACTGTACCCCAGAAGTGCTGCCAGCTCACCTCCCAACTGGCAGGTCTGGGGTAGACAGCTACCTCCCGACCTTCCAGCTCCAACCTCCTCACCAGACGCCGTGTGTGTTCGTTCGTGTGTGCGTGCACTTTCATGGATGTATGTGTGCATGCATGCATGTCTGTGCATGCAGAGCGCATGCAGAGCTAGCGGTCAACCTCACATGTCATTCCTCAGGAGCTGCCAGCCCCTTTCACCAGGCAGAAACAAACCATGAATGCATGTTACATACATAATTCCCAAGCGTCAGTCTCTCTGTTTCCCATGCAGCGTTCTTCTCTGGCACCACGGCTACTCTAGGACATCATTGGGCAATAGGAAAGAAGTTGGCCAGTTATCTTCAAAACAAGTCATCCCTGTCCACTCGAACACTAGCATCCCCTTTACTGAGGTCATCTTTTAGGGGCCGTTTACTTGGACACTACATGTCTTCCGTCTACTCAGACACACATTTGAGGCCTTCAGCACCGCGCAGGTTCATAGAAATACCTTCTGCTGGATCATAGACTGCTCCCATGTACATATCCATCGTGATGGCTTAGGGCGGTCTAATAACACCAGCTCATATGCGTAGCTCCGATCAAATGACAAAGTGGTGGCCCATGGTCAAAGGTTGCCTTTCCAGTAAGACCCAGCAGCATGCCAAGGGAGGCTCAAAAGGAGAGTAGTTATTTGGGGATAGCAGCTGGGCCATGCTCCAAAATCCCAAACACTTGTGCAGTGATTCACATGTGGAGCTGCCAAGGGCTCCAAATAGCATCCTTATCTACCACCACACCTCAAGGATCGCTGGAGCTTCTGGATCATGCAGGCCAAACACAAAAGCAGTTGGTAGGGGAGCCTGGATCTGTTGCAAAGCCTTCTCCCAGTCCGGTCCCGCTCAAATCCAGCAGCTTGAAGAGTCCCTCAATAGATGGGCCAGAGTAACACACCCAACGGAGGAATGTACTATCTCCAAAGTCTAAAACGTCTGCTTGCTAGCATTATGCTCCTTTCTGGGTTGGAGACAGGGCCAGACACAACAACTTATTCTTTGCCTAGGAAGGGGTGTTCCGGCATGCCTCAAACCACTAACTCATACAAACTTCACTGATGCAAAGGGCCCCTAAACTTCAGTAGGTCTTATTTCCAACTTCTGTCATGAAGCTGTCTTACCAGTAATCCAGGGTGGTTTTCACCTCTTGCTCTGTCAATCCAATCAGCATCATATTATCAACACCATTACCAGGTGGGATGTATGGTAGAAGGGAAAGGTAAGCAGGACTGTCCCCGGGAATGAAACTGTGCCACAGCACAGGGGAGCTGACTGCCCCTCAGGTGGAACCATGCATTGTATTACTGGCCTTGCCCACTGAAAGGTCTGGAAGGTCTTATGGACTGGTCTGGAGAAAAAGGCATTTGCCAGGTCAATAGCTATATACCAGGTACCAGATGTGTGCATTTGCTTAAACAAGAAGGTCACATCTGTAATGGCAGCTGAGCTGGAGTGGACACTTGGTCCAGTTAATGGTGGGCAGTATTATTCTCTGAGACCCATGTGTGTTTTGCATAGGCAGCATGTCCTTTGTTGAGTTGAATGGGGATCTGGGTGGAGAGACCGTCACCCTTGGCATCTCTCAAACCCTTGATGGGGGTGCTCATCTCTGAAATCCCCGTAAAGGGGATGGCATTGCTTCCAATGTATGATCTCCCTGGGCGGGCACATATCTAAAGGATTCCATTTGACTTTGGTCACCATAGCAGGCCCTGACTCTGCAGGTCAGAGAGTCAATGTGATGATTCTGCCAGCTGCTATACTTTCTGCTCCAATTACATTCTGGGGTTGGGAAAAAAATAACCACAGGATATGTTCAGGGACCCACAGCACCCTCCGAGTTGGATCTAAACTGAAAATCCATGAATCACATGACTTCCATCAGCCCCTGTCGGAAGGGAGGACCACAATGACAATTCCAGTCTCCTGGACTCAAGTTAGCTCACGGCAACATCCAGGAGGCCCGGGGTACTCTGTTCCTTTCTCCCAGTGCACAGTCATCCTGCTCAAAGGGCCTCCGGGAGGCCTGGCCAAAAGATTAACAGTGTAAGCTTTCGCGAGTGATACTGGGTGTACTCAGGTAGGCCTGGCCTCCCTGTCATTGAGCTCAGGGCCTGAAAACTGGTTCAAGCTGGAAACGAGTGGAGGAGCCACGCTTCCGTTGATATGATTTGGGCCTGTCTTCAGTTCACCCACCCCAGAGGCTTTCTGCTTGCACGGTCAAGAATGCAGCAGGCTTCCCATCTATTTCACTTCTAGGAACATGGTGATTAACTCGCCAGCCCCATAAGTCTGCATGAGCCAGACGCTTGTGATTGCTGCTCTGCCCGCCTCCATTACCATAATTACTGATTACACCCACCTGGGCTTTGGAGGCTGCGAGCCACCACTCGGCCTCCTTCTGCCCCATCCAATTACTCCCACTGATCTCAGAGTTCTCAGGGTTCCACGTAAGGCCTGAGAAGAGCAACCAGCACTTCAGGAGTGGTGGATCTCTTCTCCCGAATCCATTTCCAAGAGTACTGGTGGGAAGTTCATCTTTTGGACCGTCCCAGGATGGGCGGTGAGGTTTAAGTGGGAGATCTGCCTGCCCCTCTGGAATTCCAATCTTTCCAGCTGCCGACTCTTTCCTCCATTAAACCCAGGGAGATATGGCATCTCCTTTCCAACACAGACTGCCAGCTTTTCATGTTTCAGCCAGCCAGTCAACCTGTTCGCGTCCTTCACAACTCTCAGAACTGCAATAATATATGAAAACTCTCAGCACCAATCAGTTCAGCAGACCCAACTCTGTGCCCCCTGCCACCATGGCCCCATACCCACAAAGTCCGTCCCCATAGACTTGTGGGTTCTTTCCAGCCAACATAAGTTGTTCTGGAGGGCAGGTCACCTTGCACAGGTAAGGTGACCCAAAGGGCAAGAGCCTTTGCTCCTTAGGGATGGGGTGAGAAGCAGACACAGATGTTCACAAGACAGGGGTGCTATGATACTTAGTTTGCCTGGTCAACTTAATGGGATTTAGACTCACCTAGGAGACGCTCCTCTGGGTGTGCTGTGAGGGTATTTCAAAAGAGGTATAGTTGAGGCGGGAAACCCACCTTGAGTGTGAGTGGCAATGTCTGGGATGCTCCTGGGCTGAAGAAATACGAGAAAGCGAGCTGAGTCCCAGCACCGTCTTTGCCTGTTTTCTGACTGTGACCACCACAGGACCAGACACCTCAGGCTTCTGTGCCACACCTTCCCCAAAATGACGAAATAACCCTTTCTTTAAGCTGCTTTTGTCCGGTATTCTGTCTTAGCAACAAGAAAGGTAACTCAGAAAGCTGTAACTTTACCCACCAAGGTGGCCCAAAACATAGCCAGAAGCTTCAGGTAACCTGGTAAGCAGGGTTCACAGTGAGGGGCAGACTGGAGACCTTGTCACGGGCAGGGCTCTCCAACCTTGAGTCGCTGGAGTCCCACTCTGCTGTCCTTTTCTGAGTGTGAGGTCACATCCCAATCTCCTCCACACTTAGCCCCGCTGGCCCAGAGCTCCCCTTCTTTTCCCGGACGTTGCATGGAGGAAGCAGAGGCCCCCAGACCCCCTCCATCCAAGGACGGCACTGCCAGCTGAAGCTTGGGTTGAGGTCTGGTCCAGAATTTGTTGACAAATCATTTCTCTTACCCTGACACCCGAGCCCGCCATGACCCCCGGCACCAGCATTGCACAAGGTCTGGGCCTCCACAGCAGGCAGAGCTGGCTGTGCCTCGGCGGCTTCTCTTGCCCAACTCTTCAGGGAGGCCGAGGGAGCCTAAGCCGATGTGGTTTGCCTCATGACCCTCAGACTCATTCTTTTTAATATTAGGCAACGCACAGAACATTTACAAGGCTAAATAAGCAAGATGCTGCCCAGAGGCTCTGAAGAGTGGCACCAAGCTGGAGGCCCTGACTGGCTGCGCAAGTCCTCTTGACCGGAATATACATAAGTGTCAACGCCACCTTCACACTGACCCAAATCTTACCCTCATAAGGAGTGACACGCTGTCTTAGAAAACCGATTCTCCCCCTTAAGTTTGTCTTAAAAGGTAGCTACAGGTAAACTGACAACATAGTTCTGCTTCAGAACATCCCAACAAGTATGTATACATGCACGTGCTCAAACGGGCATCCATGTAGGTGCCTGTGTTGGTCCTTGAAACTGGTGAGGGAATGTGGGGACCTATTCAGTATATTCTCCTTTCCACTGATGCATGCTTGGATTTTTTTATTTTTATAACAACAAAAAAAATCATTAAAAAAAATTAACAAGGCGTCAAGATGTTTCAGCAGACAAGGCTAGCTACACAGGCTTGACAGCCTGAGTTTGATCCCCAGCACCTACATAATGTAGAGAGAAGAGATTCTCCAAGGTTGTCCTCTGACCTCTGCGCGCACACACACACACACACACATACACACACACACACCATATACACATAAACATGCAATAATAAAAACTGTAAAAGTTAACACAAACTTGCTGAGGGGACAGGAAAGGCAGAAGAGGGAGACGCCATTCTGGTGACTAAAGTCTGGACTGGAATTTTGACTTCACTATTCAACGGCAAACAGATCTTGACTACGTAACCTGCCAGCTGGGGCAAAGAGGGATGGAAGGAGGGAGAGCCCACAGTCCAGGGCTCCTGGGAAGTGTAGACAAGTTAACGTTGTCAAAGGCTTCAGTCAGAGTACCAGGACATCGCTCAAGCCACTGCCAACCAAGAGTAAGACAAAGGCTCGTATCAGAGCCCTGGCAGCATGGGCATCACTCAGACTCTCCGGTGGAGAGGATGCCAATGGGGGAAAGGGGTGCACGGAAAGCCCTAGAAGTCAGACAGCCATGTGCTCTGTGCTCACTGACCTGGCCTGCAGTGAATGCAGGGTCTGTGCACTTACACCTAGACAGACTGAGGCACACCTGTCACATGTTTCACACCCATAACACGAGGATGAATCAATTCACGCATACCGGCCACACCCTGTTTCCGAAAGGGAGTGGTGTGAAATTCCTAGACTAAACTTGGAACCCGGTGAGAAGCAAAGACTTGGCTAAAGTGAAGATGCCTCTGCCGGCAAGCTCCATCCGCCCAGGAAGGAGAAGATGGCAGGTTCTCCAAGGGTGCACCCACCTCCTAGGAGCAAGGAGAGTTCAACATCTATGCTGATTCCGAGGGGCCCAGTCTCACGCAGTAGCCGTGAGGAACCCATTGAAGGGTGTGTCCACCCTGGCTGGCACAACCTCACACTCAGGGAGCCTCATTTACCCCCTAAGTGACCTCACCCAGGGCCCCAGGCAAGAACACTCCTTCCTGAGGCTTCTCCCCAGGGCTTGGTCTGGCTGATTTAAGTGGGATCTAGGCTAAGTCAGAAAAAGACTTGTAAAGTTTCTGGATTCAGCAACTCCACACCTCCCATCCAGATAACCTCCATCTACTGGAAGAGCTCCCTGCAGAAATGGTTCAAATGATCTAATCCAGTTCATCACTCCGCAGCTGCCTGGCCTATATGACCTCAGTGCCGGGGACACTAACCAACAACAGCCAGGACAGGACTTGGAGCTTGGTCCATAGCCCTTTGGGTAAGCCACCCAACCTCTCCACTGGGCTTCTACTGGGAAAGGGCTGGTCTAGCTGGATATTCTCTAAGTGATGTAGTGTTTTTCCCCAACTCCATGATTCCTTCTGTCTGTGCCACTAATGTTGGCGTAATGATTTCTACCTCCCAGGGATGGAAGTTAGAAAAGCCGTCTACTCTCCTCAGATCTAACAAATACGAAGAAAGCTAACTCCCTCCAGGCCATCCTACCTCAGTGTGTACACACACACACACACACACACACACACACACACACATCTTCAAGGACACCAAGCCTTCGCATGGGGGACAGCACTGTTCCTATAAACACCTGTTAGAACTCAGCTCATGAGCAGCTTCTGATGCTCCTAACTAGAGTATTTAATTAAATATTACTCACTCAGGAAGCAGCCTCTGCCAGCTCACCACCACACTGCACAGTTTGCTTTCAGAGAAAAAGAGAGGAAGAGAGAAAGAAGAGCCAGAGCCCTGGTCAGATGGCACTCACAGGGGCTTCCCTGGATGGGTGCCAGCTAACGCTCCAGCAATACCCCACTTACCAGAACCAAACAAGCAAGGGGGTCACACTCCACAGCCTGGAGAGCCAATGGCCAGACCCACTGGTTACCCCAGATGGCACACACGAGCGCGCGCGCGCACACGCGCACACACACACACACACACACGGCACATGCTCATGCCACAGAAATATGTGAACACGCAAGAACACTTAGAAAACACATATTCACAAGGATACACTGACAGACACTCACACAAACACACGAGACACACGCCCATACTCAAAAGCACACAACTTCCTGGCCGGTCAGCATCTTTTAAGGCAACATTTGACGAACATTTAGAGCCTTTGCCATCGCACGTTGGTAAACTTGGAAACTAACGACTCTTTACATACTCGGCAGGAGCGGGGCAATCCATCCCGCTGCTCCACCAGCGACTCAGGCTGCTCCTGTTTCTCTGTTTCCATCGATTTCCTGACATAACCTCGGTTGCCGGGAGAAGCATCGACGGCTCCGGGGAGGCTGGCGCCGAGCGCAGTGACACCAGGCGGTCTCCCATAGAGAGGCGCTACGGGGCCGCAGCAAGAGGGGGACCGGGACAGTGGTAACTGCTGCAAATAAGAACCCAGACTGGCGGGAAAAGCGAAACTAACTCAGCAGGGTCGCGATGCTCGGTGCAGAAGGGGTCCACTCTACTTGGGCAACCAAAGTCAGCCTCGAGAACAGAACCCTAGGGCGCCCGGAGACTATCGCGCGCCCCAGGCTTCTTTCCGTTCTGCAGCCTCCGCGGCTCATCCCCGTGGCGCGACAGTCCCCGCTCCACTGAGGCCCCCGCCCAGTGCCGCCCCCGCAGGTGGGACCCTGGAGCCTCCAGGAGCCGCCTTCAGCAGCACAAGCAGCAGCGCGCTGGGCGGCGCCCGGCCCCTCTCCAGGGACCCAAGCGAACAGGGCTCCAGAGCCAGGGCTTCGCGCCGGGTGCCCACCCTATACCCACGCTCTGCCCCGCGCCCACCCTTTCAGTTCCCACAGCGCGGCGGTCCCCACGTTGCCTCCTCCTCGGGTCCCAGAGGCCCACCGCGCGCCCACCCACCCGGTCTTCGGCGTCCCGCGCCACCTACCGTGCAGAGAGGCCGCAGCCCCTGGAGCTCTGGACGCTCGCGGGGCTCCGGGCCGCGCCCGCTGCTGCAGAGAGCGAAATCGTTTCCTTCCCGCGGCCCCGGCGCCAGCGCCTGGAGCTGGTTCCTGCAGCAAGAGCGCGGGCCGCTCGAGCGCGACTCGTGCACTGAGAAGAAAAACCAACCGACCGCTCTAAAGTGGGGGGTGGAGGGACAGAGGGACGTGCCAGGGGCGGGGTTTGTACGCCCCGCCCCGCCCCTTGTCGATTCCCTTACACCACGCCCTCCCTCAGGTTACGCCCTTTACCCCGCCCTCTCGTCTTCTGCCAGCCACGCCCATGCCGTGCCCAACCCCTTCTCCCCGCCACGCCCCTCTACTCTCCGGGCCAGGTCGTGGGTTTCCCAGCGCTGAGCGCTGCGAGGCGCCCGAGAGCGCAGGGCGCACAGGGTGCTGAGGCGGGGCGGGGCGGGACGGCGGGCGGGCGAGCTCTGCAGCCCCCGCCCCCGCCCTCTTGCGGAGGCTCCCTGGGGTGGTGGAGGCTGCAGCCAGGCATCTCTGCCCTGGCGTCTGCAGCAACAGCTTCGATCCCTCTGGAGGAGTTTTTGGGAAAGGCTGGGCCTGAAGCCGGGATTGTAATAACTGAAAGCCTGCGGAGGGCTGCTGTAGTGCCAGGCCCTGCATTGGGGAGTTGAGGTTCATTCATGGGGGCGGGGGCACGTTTGGCAGGGTGAGGTTATAATAATCACAGGAGCAAAACCTTGCTTAATTCGTTTGAAACTCTGAGATTTTTAAAAAAATTTTTTAGAGGCTGGGTTTCTCTGTGTAGCCCTGGCTGTCCTGGAAATCACTCTGTAGACCATGCTGGCCTCAAACTCACAGAGATCCACCTGCCTCTGCCTCCCAAGTGCTGGGATTAAATGCGCGCGCCACCACCGCCCTAAACTCCGAGTTTTAAGGTTCTGTAATGCCTACGTGCAAAGGGGAAGTATATGAATCAATTCGTAATCCGACTGGACTGTTCTCACTCTGCACCCATCGGCCAGGCAGGCATCTCAAGACTTCCAAACCCCCAGGGGCTGGTTACATGGGTATCCACAGTACCCCTAGCTTAGGAACGCATGAGCGACAGGCAGTCTCCACCTTTATGAACCTCTAGAGTGGAAGAAATCTTTCTTTTCCTCACTGTGCACAAGAGAGTGGTCACAGATGACTGGGGGGATTTCACATTCCTGTCTGGACGAAATCCCCCTAAGATTTACCCACTCTTCACCTGTGGGTGGTAGGAAATGCCAGAGGAGGTGCTATAAATATTGTGGCCACTCTCGTTATTCAATCACGGTAAAGATGTAACCCTAAGGGCCAGAGGAATTATGTTGTAGATAAGTTTAGTTTTGTTTGAAAACCACAGATGCTTCCACCTGCTATGGACAAGGTGGGCCTGCCGGGGAAATGTGGCCGCTCTGGGGCCCTATAGGTTAAAGTCCACAGCTATTTAGGGGGGCAGCCTTGTCAGTGCCTCGGGGTGTTTGCCCTTGGCTGATCTTCATGGCTCTCTCCCATCAGCCCTTTCACAGTTTGACGACTTGTAGCATTCTGGAGTGATCACAGCAGCCACCTACCTCCTCCATGGGGGGGAAGGGGGGAGTTGTGTGCAGGACCACGTTATTGAACACGGTGCTGGTTCAGCATCACATGTTATTGAACAGTGACACCTGCTGGTAGAATGTGAGATTGCAGTATAGCTCTATCAAACATTCAGAGAAAAGTTTCCGTTAAACTATGCCAGGTTTTGGGTAGTACCCAGGCTTGAAGAGTTCCTAAGACTCTGAGAAGGTGTTGATAGAGAAACAGTCATTCTGTGCAACTGGGATTCAGCTCAGTTGGTAGAGTGCTTAGCATCACATAAACCTGGCCTTGCTGGCATAATACCTGCACTTGGGAGGTAGAGGCAGGAAGATCTGAAGTTCAAGGTCAGAATCCTTTACATAATGAGTTCAAGGCCAGCTTTGGCTACATAAAATCCTAAAGAGATGAGGAATAGAGTGTAGGGTCTGAGAAGATGCTGAAGGAAGACCCCAGACTCAAATAGTATGTAAGAGCAAAGAGCGCTTATTAATATCCCAGCATGCATGTGGGGTCGTTCACCAGGACAAAACGGCAAGAATCCTAAGGGGAACGTGCAGATTCTTTTTAAGCACAGCTAAGGGGAGTTCCGGGAACAGTTAGGTCATCTCAAATATGATTAGTTAACAAGCAGAGTTATATTAGTATATTTTTAAATGGCTGAGGTTTAGTCTTATCATTTTTGGACATACTTGCACAAAATTGAGCAAGTTTGGATGTGACTCAGAAGGGGCTGCTGGATTTGTCCTTGAGACAATGTGAGGCTGACTCAGGCTTTGTCCCTGAATACAAGGGCATCGTGGATAAATGGCTCTTTGTGGGAGAGACACCTGTTCTGCCCTTCTCAAAAAACTGAAACCTAAATTCAGTTGTGAGAATAGGAATTTAACCCCTTCTGGGGGAATCCTGAGACAACAGTTATTGCAATGTTTGTTTTTTACAGAACCAGAAATGAGTTCCCTCTTGAGGAAAAGGCCTCGGGTCCAAACAGAATGCAGTGGTTACTACTCTAAGCTTGGTGCCACTATTGCGCCAGTAGGCACACCTTACCTGGCAGGCCAGTATTGTAACTTCAGGATCCATCACACTGGGTAAGACCAGTGCTTTTTCACCTCAGCCCTGCACAGAACCTTCTTGTGCTGTTCTGCACACTGGTAAGTGGTAAACAAAACAGAACAAGCCCCTGGCTTTAGAGAGTTTCCATGTAAACGGGAAAGGCTGCAATGGGATCATTCAGGGCTGAGGAAGCTAGATCATTTGGTCAAATGAAGACCTGGTAAGAAAGTGGCCATAGTAGCACACCTGTACCCCAGAGCTGGAGATGTAAAGAAGGGAGGATCCCGACGCTCCTGCCAGCCAGGCTCGTTGATCAGCGAGCTCTGGGTTCAGTGAGAGACCCTGTCTCAAAATATAAGATAGAGATTTAAAATAACACACAATGTTGACTTCTGGCCTCTACACACAAGTTATACACATCTGAACACACACTACACACACATGTGTGGGCGGGCACACACACATACACAGGTGTACAAATACACAGAGCAAGTAGCATCATTCAGACAGTAGGAGAGAGGATGAAGACTCACTTCGTGGGACTGGAGAGATGGTTGAGTGGTTAAGACCAGGTTTGGTCTGCAACACCCAGGTGGTGGCTCATGGCTATCCATAATTCTAGGTTCAGGGATAATGCCTTATTCTGACCTCTGAAGGCACCAGGATTGACCGTTGTGTCCAGACATACAGGCAACACACACATGAATCTTTTTTTTTTTTTTTTTTGATTTTTCGAGACAGGGTTTCTCTGTGTTTTTGGAGCCTGTCCTGGAACTAGCTCTTGTAGACCAGGCTGGTCTCGAACTCACAGAGATCCGCCTGCCTCTGCCTCCCGAGTGCTGGGATTAAAGGCGTGCGCCACCACTGCCCAGCTGTATCGTTTTTTATTAAGTCATTTTAAAAAAAAGACTCATTTTAGGTGTATTTGTTCAATGGTCTGTTTTTCTTTTTCTTAGAAGCTTGGGGCGAGAACACCTCTATTCAGGACTCTGGCTCAGAATTTTAAGACTCTATATCAGTGCTTCTTATCCCATGGGTCACAACCCCTGTGGGGGTTGAATGACCCTTTCACAGTGACCTCTTAAGACAACTGGAAACACAGATATTTACATTACAATTTGTAACAGTAGCAAAATTACAGTTAGTAAGTAGCAACAAAAATAATGTTATGGTTGGGGGTCACCGCAGCATGAAGAACTGTACTGAACACAGCATTAGGAAGGCTGAGAACCATTGCTCCATATAAAGAATCTAGAGAAGCCACTCTGTGGTCCCCAGACGATAAGACACCTCTGGCAGCTAGCGACTCCATCTCTCTCCAGTCCCCACCACAGAGCTTGCTGTGTTTGGTAGGGATCCTGATCATGATAACAAGAATCAGTTTCCTCATTCACTCAGCACTGGCACTTATTGGGCATGAGCCATAGGCCCTGCTGCATGCCGGGAGCTTGTTGGATGGAGCAAGAGGAAAAGGATGGAGGATGAAACTGAGTCAGCTCCGGTTCTACCTCACACCAAGAGCTCGAAGCATTGGTCCCATCACCCTCTGCACACAGCCTAGAACATTCTAGAATGTTCCTTGAAGATGGCCTGAATCTTCCCAGAGAAGATCAGCATGGAAGAAGAGTAATTAAAATGTCCAGATTCATCAAATCTCTTTCTAGTTATACTTGTTATATGCTTAGCATCTCCAGGAATTACGTGTGTTACCTGCATCCTCCCACAGGGCCCTCCCAGGAAGTACATGCTGTGATTTTCTCTGTTTTGTCATAAAGCTAAAGAAACCCAAACTGTCAATATTCATGGGGTTGGAAGTGGCAAGGAAGGAATATTTCTAGAGCCCAAGACAGCCTTGCTTTTGGCCCTGACAGGAAACTAGTATGCATGCCCTCATCACCCCTCAGCTGTCTGGTGCTGGCTCTTCATTCTCCTTCCTTTGGGAACTCAGTCCTTCAATCACTCAGCAACAGAAATGGTCTCTGCAATGCCAACTTCCACAATCCCACTCTGTTATTAACATGGAGCCAAAGGCAGTCAGGATGGCTCAGCAGGTGAAGTGCTTGGTGCCAAGCTTGAGGCCTGGGTTTGATCCCCAGAACTCACATGGTGGAAGGAGAGAACAGATTCCCTCAGGTTGTCCTCCATATTCATTGCACAGAATGCATGAATGTGTGGGCATGCGCACACACACACACACACACACACACACACACACACACACACACACACCTCACAATCAATCAATATTTTTAAAACAGACTTCTTCCAGAGGTCCTGAGTTCAATCCCCAGCAACCACATGGTGACTCACAGTCATCTGTACTAAGATTTGGTGCCCTCTTCTGGCCTCTTCTGCCTACACACAGGCAGAAAGCTGTATATATAATTAATAAATAAATCTTTAAAAAAAACCAATCAATATTTTTTTTTTTTTTTGCTTTTTCGAGACAGGGTTTCTCTGGTTTTGGAGGCTGTCCTGGAACTAGCTCTTGTAGACCAGGCTGGTCTCGAACTCACAGAGATCCGCCTGCCTCTGCCTCCCAAGTGCTGGGATTAAAGGCATGCGCCACCACCGCCCAGCTCAATCAATATTTTTAAAACAGAGTCCCAAAATCTGACCATGTCGACAAGGCCCTCAATGGCTGGCCTTCTGTCCCCTCTGCACCTGGCACCCTCTCGCCATCTCTCCAGCCCCACCACTCTTCCCTTCATGTCTTCATCCTCCTGCTTCCTCCCACCACGACAGCCACAGGCCTCTCTCCAGGAGCATCCCCTCCTCTGCTGCTCTGCTCTGGCTCCCAGCTCCCATCTGCCCTTCTTGGCTGGATCACACCGATTCCACGCTCTCCCACCCGGCCCTCCCTCACAACACCTGTCAGAGAGGTAATCTCCGATGAACCCCAATCTCATCGGACTCTTACATGAGGGGCTATGTTGCCCTCCCACAAATGCCCAAGGCTCATCTGGGTCCAAGTGTGACACATGATATCTCTGTCATTGCCATGAAACAAACCACCCCCAAACCCAGCCGCTAAAGCAATAAGAGCAATCGTTTATCCTGTCACGTGTGCTGAGTGGCTGGGGATGAGCTGGTTCTCCTGGCCTTGGACTCCAGGGTTATCTGAGCCTGACTCACAGATGAGCAACCCTGGACCTGAGTTGAAAAGGCAGCGGAACCCTGTGGAAGTCCTGATGGCAGACTGGAAGGAAAAACTGGAGCTTGTGTACCTTTTAAGTCTCTGATCTGCTCCCTTCCAGGAAGGGAGGAAGTCACAGGGTGGAGGACGAAGATGCCCTAGTGGGTGGGACTAAGGGAACAGTGACTCCTTCCTTAACAATCTCAGTCCCACTGTCCTCAAAGAGTATTGGATGAATTAATGAAGACGGTCAACTGAATAAGCTTAGTCTACAAAGGGACAGCCAGGTGAGGAAGGAAGGGAGCAGCCTGACGTCATCAGTGTGACATGCTCCATGCCCAGTACTCCCGAGGCAGCTTCTGGGCTGTGGCATGTTTAAAGCCTTGGTTGAAGTTCCCAGGTTCTTCCCAGTTAGAATAAATGAAATTTTTTTCAACAATTTTTTAATATTTATTTATTTATTTATTTATTATGTATACAATATCCTGTCTGTGTGTATGCCTGCAGGCCAGAAGAGGGCACCAGACCCCATTACAGATAGTTGTGAGCCACCATGTGGTTGCCGGGAATTGAACTCAGGACCTTTGGAAGAGCAGGCAGTGCTCTTAACCACTGAGCCATCTCTCCAGCCCCAAATAAATGAATTTTTAAAGAAAAACCTTGTTTAAAGGGCCAGCCACTGCAACCTGGCAATCCCAGACAGTGGGAATCAGAGGCAGGAGGATCAGCAGTTCAAGACTGCCTCAAACAAAACAAAAGGAAACCTCATTTGGTGAATCCTCACAGGAGTCTTCTGGTGTGGATGCGGAAATGGGGGACACAGATGAAATCAATGGTTTGTTCAGGACAGTGTAGCCACTAGTCAAGTTACTGACAAACTTATAGCGTGGCTTTGAACCCAGCACCTAGCTTCAAATTCAGCACAGACACTGAAAACTTTTCTTATGCCTATGAGTAAAATACCTCACAGAAGCAATGCATGGGAGGAAAGGTTGGTTTGGGCTCCCAGTCTCGGTGGCTCTCCCAGTGGGGAAGGCAGGACTGTAGGAACGGTTGGTTCCCAGCTGGCAAGAGCTTATATGGAGGCTGTCTCGGTGGGACAAGAGGCAGAGAGCTCAGGCTAGAAGCAGAAGCAGATACCAGCTTCAAGGCTCCTACCCAATAGCCCATTTCTGCCAGGCAGGCCACTGCCCCATCGATACCACAACCTTCAAAAAAAGAGAAAGAGAGAGAAAAAAGGCTCCTGGAGGGCACTTCACATCCCAGCTGTTGGCAGCACCTCATCCTGGTCTCTACCTGAGATTGTGTGTTTAGGTAATGTCAAAAACAAAAATGTGGGGCTGGAGAGCCGGCTCGGCAGTTAAGAGCATGCGCGGACTGTTCCTCAGCTCCCAGCACCCGGCGTCAAGTGCTCACCATCACCTGTCATTCCAATTCCTGGGGATCTGATGCCTCCTGGGGCCTCCTCAAAAACTTTACTCAGGCTTACACACACAAAATAAATAAAACAAAAAAACCTTATGAAGGAGCAATCAAGGAAGACTATTGAAAAATATGAGAGTAAATAACAGAACAATAAAAAAAAATTCTAGTAGCCACCCTTGAGTGTAGCAACTGGGTTTGGGGGTGGGCAGGGAACCACTGAGGAGGGGTGTTGTTTTGCTTGTATCTTTTTCATATTTAAAAAAGTATTTGTACCAGGCGGTGGTGACGCACGCCTTTAATCCCAGCACTCGGGAGGCAGAGGCAGGTGGATCTCTGTGAGTTAGAGGTCAGCCTGGTCTACAAGAGCTAGTTCCAGGACAAGAACCAAAAGCTACGGAGAAACCCTGTCTTGAAAATCCAAAATAAATAAATAAATAAATAAAAATAAATAAAAAAGTATTTGTGACTAGGAACATAGCCCATTGTTAGGTCGTGTTCCTAGTGGCCCCGTGTCTGATACCTGGGATTGTAGAATCAAATAAACAAATAAACGACTTGCATGCATTTTAAATAGTTCATGTCTATAATAAAACACCACAGGGATTTCCTCCCCAGAGTTCTGGAGGCTGGAAGGACTGGGAGGAAGTCCAAATCGCCCTGTCTGGGGAAGGCCCGTGTCTCATTTTGTTTTCTACAGCTGTGATCAACACCTTGAACAAAAGCAGTGTCGGGAGGAAAGGGTTTAACTGGCCTACAGGTTAGAATCATCACTGAGGGAAGTCAGGGCAGGAACCTGGAGGCAGGAACTGAGGCAGAGGCAGTGAAGGGACGCTGCTTACTGGTTTGCTCTCTATGACTCTTCCGGCTTGCTGTCTTAATCAGCCCAGAACCACCTGCCTAGGGGTGGCATTGCCCACAGTGGGCTGGACCCTCCCACATCTGTCCCACAGACTAGTCTTCAGGCTAATCTTATAGAGGTGTTCTCTCAGCTGTGGGCCCCTCTTCTCAGACGACCCCAGCTCATAACATGGTGGCAAACGCTTAACAAACACAGCATGCTTGCCAGACAGTTGTAACCTCCTATGTGACCTGCTTGCATGGTGGAAGAGTGTGCGAAGTCTCTCGGGCCTCTCTTATAGGGACACTAATTTCATTCATGAGGGTACCACCTATCTCTGAGGACACAAACATTCAGATAGCAACAGCCCGCGTTGTCCTGCTTACAGCACAAATCAAGAAAAGTCAACTCCAACCGTCCCCTTCCCCAGAGGTGGCCTTCTCATGGTCACCTGGACATACCCCAGGGAGCAGCAGGCCTCCTGTGTGCTCTGCTGGAGGGGCCACAAGCCATATACTGGCCTCCTGCTCTTCCTCCTAACCACTGACCATGGAGCTGGCTCCAGTCAGGGGATAGAGGCACTGTTGGGGCTCAGAATTGAGGGTTCCCAGCTATCATGGCCCCTGGTTGGCTCTTCCTCAAAAAAAAAAAAAAAAATCCCTTGGTCTCTCCTGCCAGGCAGAGCTCAGAACCCAGGGCACGGCTTCCTGGCTCTCCCTGGCACCGCAGGAAGCAGACAGCCCTGGACAAGGCTCCCATAAGCACATCGGCTGCTCTGTCCCCTTTCCATTATCACAGCCCACCCCCACCCCCAGTCCTGAACCCTTGCCTCTCACCTGTGCTATGGGATGCCCTGGGCTTTGAAATAGGGCTGCTCTGGTACATGATGCTCTGGGATGCCGGGGAAATCAAACACCAGTCTACCCTGTACTATCCAACCAGTTCTCAGGAGTGGACCAGCCACAGAACCACGACTCACCCCACCCGACCCTGCTCCATCTCTGAGCCATGGCAGCACAGCGTGGGGACCGCTGAATCTGGCTGAGGTCCCGGGCGCCCACCCAGAATGGAGAAGGCGGAGGCTGGCAGGGATCAAGCTGAAGGGCCTTTCTATTTAAGGGGAAAACACAAGGCAATATTTTTAGGTGCCCGCTAAGCTGTCTGCTGTGTGGCTTAGTGGTGGAGGCCCCGTCTGCAGCGAGGACTGCAGCGGAGGAGAAGAGGTGAGCTGGCGCCTCCTGTCTCTGAGTGGCTCGGGAGAGATTCTGACATCTGGTTTTAAGTGTGGGGTCTGTTTTTTTCCTGTTCAACTGGTAGGTTTGCCTGGAGCCCTAGAAAAAAAAATCTCTCAGGAAATTGGTGGCAATCTGAACCCAGATCCTCTGGCTTCTGGGTCCCTGACACTAGACCACCCAGGATCTGGAACGTTCCATGAGTGGGTTGAACCTTTTCCGGTGGCTGCATCAGGAAGCCACTCTGCAGCTGTTGGGGGGGTGGGGGGTGGGGGCTGCACTGGTTCCAGGATGTCAGCCTGCCCTCCTCAGGTCTGGGCTTCACAGGGTTCCTGCTCCCTGAGGGGCCAATGGCACAAAGAGACACCAAGCCGGTCTGTGGTTAGGCAGGGCCACACCGGCTGGGGAAGACATGAGAGCTTACAGCTAAGGCTGGAAGAGAAGCTGCGCCTCCCGTAGGAAATCCGGTGCCACTGTCGCCTGACCGGGTCACCTGCTTGGGGCTAGGTGCCTCCGTCATGAACCTGCTTCCACAAGCCAGCTCTCTGCGTCAGGGCGCTCTCTGAAGGCACTGGCTCTCAGAGCGAGCCTGAGATGTGGTGGTGCATGCCCCTAACCCCAGCACTTAGAAAGAGGAGGCAGGAGAATCAGGACTTCAACACCAGCTTCCTAGCGGGTTTGAGGACTCTATGAGAGCCTGTCTCAAAAACAAAAACTATCCCAGTTCACAGAGGAGGAAAAGGAACCTCAGAGTGGTCACGTGACTCTGTGACATTTCACGTTTAGAATCTCACAAGGTGTTATCGCCTCAACAGGTTGCCAACAGGGGTCCCACATCCTTGTTCCTGGCTTCCGATGGAGAGCGTAGAAAGTGTGTCACGGACGAAGCTGATCCTCCCTTGTGGACCTGGGAAGAGGAAATCACTGTTGGCAGGAGCTGGAGAAGGGGTGTGTGGGCGGAGTGCCAGCAGCCCAGCATGAGCCAGACCGCTACTGAGCAAGCCCATGGGAAGGAAATGTTCGTGGGCAGGGCAGCATGGTGGTCTGGCCCAAAGGCCTGACTCACTTTCTGAGTGCCCAACGGCACACCAAGGAGGTTATGTGACAAGAAACAGCAGGCCTTTGCCCCTAACTGGGGAGATTTGTCACAATGTGGCAAAGAAACGGAGGGCCTGGCCCGCTTCCCCAAAGCCAGGGACCCAGCATCTGCCATTGCCCCTGAACCGAAGAGTTCCAGGGGGAGGAATCCATGAATGAGTGAATAAAAGGTGTGTTGATGAGCAGATCACCCTCCCCTGGATCCCGGAGCATTCGTACAGCAGCTGCACGGGCTGGACCCCTGGTGTAAGCGAGCCGTGCCCCAAACATCGCCAAACACATTTGTATCTTCCTACAATGTCACAATAAATTCAACCAGTTCTCTTGAGTCATGCTCCTTCAGCCCCAAGGAGAAGATGCTCATGAACCCAGCTAGAGGGGTGCTGGCGGCCCACAGAGCTGCTGGGGGTCCACCTCAGAGTGGAGTTGAGCTGCAGAGGATCGGACTGTGGGCATGAGACACAGAAACAAGACAGGATAGGGGGCGGCAATGTGGTGACCCAGCAGACATTCTCAAGCAGGGGGACTGAGCTCAGCTGGAGCCCTGGGGACAGTAGCATCAGGGGTGAGATCACAGGTCCGGGGGACCATGCATCTCAGTGTCAAGTCCTCTCCTCACCATGGAGTCCAGGGAGGGCTACATCATCCCTTCACACATGCGGCGTGTTCGGCAAGTTCCCAGGCTGGTTTTTCTGATACGGTTTTTGTATTTTACTTTTTATTATTTGCATGTGCGGAGGTCAGAGGACAGCTTTGTGGGGTCAGTTCTCACCTTCCACCTTTCCACGAGTTCCAGAGAGGGAACACAACACTGTCAGGTTTGACCGACGGCGATGGTGAGCCTTCTTGCCAGGCCTATTTGAATTTCGTTTGCCGCTCTAGCACTGTTTTAGGGCAAAGTCATTTCTAACCACTCTGGATATGGTTTTTGTCTGGGCGACGGTCCCCCATCCCTTGTACACTCATGTCTCCAAGCCTATGGGTGAGACCCGGTCAGAGAGGACTGAACAGCCTTCAAGTCTGTATGGGTCTGTCCTCTCTCAGCCTCCGTAGCCCAAGCTGCCCACCTGGAACCACCCTGTCTAGCAGTTCGGGACCTCAGGGGTCTTCAGAACACAACCTTTCTTTCCCCTTTCCTTCTGTGGCCAGCGCCCTGCTTTGGGATCCCCATATCATTGGACTTCTTTTTTTTTTTTTTGATTTTCGAGACAGGGTTTCTCCGTAGCTTTTTGGTTCTTGTCCTGGAACTAGCTCTTGTAGACCAGGCTGGCCTAGAACTCACAAAGTGCTGGGATTAGAGGCGTGCGCCACCACCGCCCTGCTATCATTGGACTTCTAAGACAGAAACTAGAATCCTGTTTTTCCGTGTCTAGAGATACAGCTCAGTTGGCAGAATGCTTGCCCAACAGGCTTGAAGCCTTGGCTTTAATCCACAAGGCTGCATAAACAAGAGTAGTTGCCTGTGTCTATGATGTGTACTCTGAAAATGGTGAGTTCAAGGCCAGCCTGAGCTGTGTGAGACCCTGTCTGAAAAGCAAACAATAACAACAAATCTGTTTTTCTCTATGCACACAGCCCTGGGGTTAACCCCTAACCCTGCAAAAATAAAATAAATAAATACATAAACTCAATGTAATATGGATATGAAGAACCCTAAGTCCTGAACATTCTCCTGTGTCTTGGTGGTGTTGCTCTGGGCTGGGGATATGTTCTGCTCTGTGCCTGTCTGCTCTATTGTCCAGGGGTTCTTTCCTTAGGAGTGAAAAAATCCAGTTCAAAGCAGTTTAAGCTGGGAAAGAAGCCGGACGGATTGGTTTACAGGCAAGGGAAGGCGTGGGCAGAGCCTTGGGCACCAAAGGCTGGCTGGAGACCTCAGGCCCCCTGTCTGCTGGGCTTCCTTCTCTGGGCCCAGCAATCAATGGGGGAGAAAAGAGACTGCCTGTCTGCTCTTCAGGCTTGAAACACGGGACCAGCTCTTAGTCAAAAAGAGAAATGCGCTTTTCCTCCCAACTCCGGGTAGAAAATGCCAGGGGACAGTGCTCAGTCCTGGCCCCAGCCTTTGGCACAGGCCTCATAGGAATGCCCTGGTGGGTGGGAGTCTGGTGGGCGGGAGTGCCGGGGCCTCTTATTCTCCTTTCTGAAATAAAGGAAAGGACCTGCAGGGAGCAGACTTGCACGGGACGGATGCCCACCGATGGCTCAAACCTTGTTTAGGGCCAAGGACTGTTTGTGGGATCAGCTTCCCTCAAATCCAGTTGAGACGGGATGGAGGGAAAGTTACTGGGCAGGGCAGGGCAGGGCAGGGCAGGACACCTATGGAGGCTAAGCAGCCTGCCGCTACCCCCTCTCCATGGGTATCTGTGGTCAGGGGAGAAGATCCAAATATAACTGGCCTAGGGCTTCCACCCTATTGAGAAGGGCTCAGAGTTGAAATCAGGGGAGAGAAAGGGGGCTGGGAAGTCAAAGCCATGGCCACTATACTCCCTGACACAAGGCTTCTCTTCCTGTCCGTAGTGCTGTCCTTTCTCTCCCTTCCTTCACCTTCACTCAAGGCAGATACACAAGTCAAAGGGATGAATGAGGCATTCTCAACGCCTGGCACTCAGGACACTGTAGGGCATGGACGCAGATTTGGGGAGGGCCAGAGGGTGTGTTCTTCTGTTCTCTTATATACTCACTAAAACTGTAATTTTAAAAAATGGCACAGGAGAGAAACACGTATGCCATATGATGGAACTCTATGGAGGGGTTTTTATTGGAGGAAAGGGAATGGGGAAAAGGCTGAGAGGTAGGGGAGGGGAGGTGAGGTAGGGGAGGAGAGGGGAGGGGGGAGATCAGCCTCTGGTGACAGGAACAGAAGAAGTGGAGAAGGAGGAGGGAGGGAGGGAGGGAGAGGGAGAGGGGGAGAGGGAGGGGGGGGGCAAGGCCTACCTTTTAAAAGGGAACATAATAAATGTGCAGAGGGGATGCGCTTAGTGACTGCAGCTGAGGACATATCCTGTCAGGACCCCAAGGGCAGGCCAGTGCAGATGCCTGAACACTAACACTAACTCCTGGGGCAGGAGCAGAAGACCCAGGTACCCCGAGGGAGCTGACTGGTACCTGGGGACACATCCTTATAGGAAGCCACTGAGTGACATTTGGGGTGAGAAGAAAAGAGAGATAGGACACCTGGAGACTGCAGATGGGCAAGAGGGGAGGGGGAGCTGAGGGAAGAGCAAGAAATGATTGAGGGGAAGCCCGTTTGTCTGTCCCTGGAACATTCTTTCTTGGACACTCCCCACAGTGGGGCTGTGTGAAGGGGCACCGTCTGCCTCTGTCACTCGAGGTCGGGCTCCAGGAGCTCCTACGTCTCACCTGCACTGGCCAGCTTGCCCTGTCACTTATACCTAAGACACCCATAGCCTGCCCCCCAGGCATCTTAGGGTTTTGTGAAGCTCCTCTGCCACAGCACATGAAGACACAACAGCTATAAGAAATCAAAAGTGGGTAAGAGCAGAGTGGCTGTGGCAGCCTTGGAATGTTTGAGGTACCAGAAGGCATTTAAGCATTTGCCCTTAGAGACTAAGGAGAACATCAGACCGGGATGGATGACTTGGTGGGTATTTGCCTAATGGTTTGAGTTCAATTCTTGGGACGCATATGGTGGAAGGAGAGAACCAGGTTTCCATGAGTTGTCTTCACACTTTGTGTTCCTTTACACACACACACACACACACACACACACACACACTGAAAACTTCAACATATTGGAAAGGAAACCAAAGCTGGGGATGGTAGCCTTTAATTCCAGCACTCTGGAGGCAGAAGTAGACAGATCTCTAGGACTTCATAAAGAGATCCTATCTCAAAACAAAACAAAAAAGGAAAAGTGAGAAAAGAAACCAACAAAGTAGGAACTGGATAATGGAAACACTACCTATGGTTCTGGATTGGCAGTGTTAATGTAATGAAAATGGCTCTACTCCCAAAATTAACCTAGATCATTATAGCGGGTACAGAAGTCCTGTGTTCACAGTTAAGTACCAGGCGAACCGGGAATGTTACTTGTGGCAGGGTTATTCCTTCCAAGTAATGGATGCATTATCTGTTATCCACCCAGAAGGCTGGGAGTGGATGTGGTTTAAATAGCTTGGTGACCTTTGCTCTCTCTGTGTGGCCAAGACCACACTGAAACCTCCCAGATCCTTATGGTGAGCTTGGTTTTTCTCCTCCAGTCAATCTATAGAACCTATCTTTATGGCCGGTGTCCCATGTACTTCACAAAGAGTTTCGATGTAGTCATGTCTGGTCTTTATTTAGCCTACTTTGTTCGTCAGAGATTTATGTGTGCTTTGTTGTACACGTGAGACTAAGTTAATTAGCACCAGAAAAGTTTTCACCAATTGTGCTGTGCTTAAATACGCCTAAAATAAACCACTAGGGGTCAGATTTCTGAAGTCTGATCCCAAATTGGTTATTTGGTCATGTTGAACCAAACTGCTTTCTTGCCCATCCCACAGACGGTCACTCTGCTAACCACGGAGGCTGCAGAGACCGCAGCAGACATTCAATGCAGTACTCATTAAAATTCTGACAACCTTTCTTTTTCTGAGACATAGTTTCTCTGTGTAACCCTGGCTGTCCTGGAACTCGCTCTGTGCTCTGTAGACTGGGCTGGCCTCGAACTCAGAGATCCACCTGCCTCTGCCTCCCAAGTGCTGGGATTAAAGAGGTGTGCCTCCATGCCTGGCTCTGACAACATTCTCCACAGATTTGGAAAAAAAAAAAGCCTAAGAATTCATGTAGAACCACAAAAAAAATAAAATCACAAAGAGTCAAAGCAATCCTTAGCAGTAAGAACATAGCTGGTTATATCACAATACTTGATCTCAAATTATACTACAGAGCTACTGTGACAAACACAATTTGATTTGGCATGAAACAGGCATTTAGACCAATAGAATAGAACAGAAGATGTCAAAATCAAGCCACAAAGCTATGGGAACCTAATTTTGGACAAAGGAGGTCAAACGTGGGGTGGTGGGGGAAGTAGACACGCTAATCAAGAGGAAATGCCGGTAAAGCTGGGTTTCCACCCACAGAAAAATGAAATCATATTCATGTCTTTTACTCTGTGTAAAGATGAACGTGAGGTGATTAAAGACCTTAATTTAAAACTTGAAATGCTAGACATTCTGGAAGAAAACATGAGGACTATTCCTCAAGGCACTGGGGTAGGCAAGAACTGCCCGAATAGAACAGGAACAGCCAGGAACCAGCCTTAAGCATCAACACACAGGACAACGTGAAAACAAGTTCCTGCACGGCAAAGGCAATGGCCAGCCGAGCAGTCACACAGCCCACTGCATGGGGAAAACCCTCGGTCAGCTGGACCTCGAGTGAGGCTCCTATCCAGAGTTTATCAAGGACTGCAGAGAGGAAACATCAAGGAAATAAAACGGCGGAACAACAGATGAGCTAATGAATGAGCAGATTGTAAACAGAAGAAACACACACAGAAACAAGAACTACTTTAAAGGGCTCATCATCCCCAGTCACTGGAGAAATGCAAATTAAAATTACTCCAAGACCGCCTCATCCCACTCAACATGGTTGTCGCCAAGAAAGCCCACAACACTGTCTTAGTTAGGATTGCTACTTCTGTGTGATGCAACACCGTCACCAAAAGCAGACTGGGGACGAGAAAGGGCTCATTTGGCACACACTTCCATATCACAGTTCATCATTGGAGGAAGTCAGGACAGGAACTCAAGCAGGGCAGGAACCTGAAGGCAGCAGCTGATGCAGAGGCCACAGAGGGGTGCTGCTTACTGGCTTGCTCCTGGTGACTGCTCGACCTACTGTCTTATAGAACCCAGGACCACCATTCTAAGGTGGATCCCACTCACCTGGGCTGGGCCTTCCCCGGGCAATCTCTAATGGAGAAAATGCCCTGCAGGCTTGCCTACAACCCAATCTCATGGAGGTATTTTCTCAATAGATGCTCATTCCTCTCTGATGACTCTGGTTTGTTGACTTAAAACTGGCCAGTACACACTCCTACTGTTGGCTTCTGGGGAACGGAGAGCCAGTTTTCTTTAAGGGTGTGGCCACTAGTAGGTTGACCATGGCCTAGTGGATGACCCCACCCATGAGTATTTAGGAGCACAAATTGGACTCAGTGAGTTATTGAAAAAAAAAAAAAGGATACAAGGGCTGGAGAGATGGCTCAGCAGTGAAAAACACTGGCTGCTCTTCCAGAGGACGGGTTCAACTCTCAGTACCCACACAGTCACGTAATGGTTTGTAATGCCAGACCCAGAAGATCAGATGCCCTCTTCTGGCCTTCTTGGGTATTACACACGTGGGTACACAGAAATACAGGCAGGCAACTACTACAAACAAATTTAAGAATAATTTTTCAAAAGATACAAAGTTGGGAGAGGTGGAGAGGTAGATGTGGAATCAGGGGGAAGTGAGGGGTGGATTCCATCAAAATACATGTGTGGAGTTCACAAAGAATTAATAAAAATATCATTTATAAAAGAAGTCTGACAACAAATGCTGGGAAGGGTGTGGGGAAAGGGAACCTTTATTCACTGCTGGGGTGCAAATCAATGCAGCCAGTGAGGAAATCAGCTTGGAGGTGCCTGAAGGACACCTAAAAGAAATCTCACACGAGCTCAGAATTGGGTATAATAGAGGATTATAGCAGATCACAATCCTCTGCGAGAATGGGGAACAGCAACTGAATCCTGCAGCCGGAAAAGAGGCCGGACGCATGCTTTATATTGGCATAAATAGTATAAGAGACTACACCCAAGTGGGCAGGTAACTTAAAGGTTACTGGTGATAGGACTTCCTACAACACCTCCCCCTTTTGTTTAAATAAGAAAGTTCTAAGCCTAATACAAAGTTATATATAAGAACAAATAACAGGTATAAAAATGAGAATTACAACCAGCATAAACAATAGCAAACAAGAAACATATAAGTGTTTCAATAATTACCCCAATGAGTTTAAGTCTTGTATATAAATAACTTGGCCAAGTCATGAGAGGAAAGTAACTACAACTATCTAGTCTTCAACCCAATGAAGACCCGAGAAGGGAAATGGTATTACTTTAATAAGCAGAAAGTGCAATCAAGCAACTTCCAAAATGTGCAACAAATGACAGAGACAACTGGATACCTGGGCAATCACCCAACGTCACATTTGCAACATTGGAGCAACCAACTTTGGCTAAGGCCTAGAGTAACTGACAGACCATTTTCAGAGGCAGGAAAATTTTCAAAACCATCTTATCCTGTCTGCTGCCTCCCACTACAGGTTCCTCCAAAACTGCAGAACTGACCTATGGCCCACCCATCACACTCTGGGCATTGACCAACAATCTCCACGCTCCATCACAAAAATGTTTGCGTGTTCGTGTTTATTGCTGAACTAGTCACAGAGCAAGGACATGGAACCAGAACAGATGTCCATCAACAGATGGATGGATGATGCAAATGGGGTGTATTTATACACAGAACGCTATTCAAGCAGTTTACAAATGAAATTGTGAGCTGTGTTCAGGAAAATGGGTAGAGCTGGAAAGTATAATACTACACAAGGTGATCCAACCCCAAAACATGTTCTCTGTCATATTCCAATCACAGCCGGCAATGCGTTCATGCGCATGTGTAAAAGGAGTCGCTCCATACAGCCTACAATTTAAAAAGGAGATCAAGAGAATAGTAGGTGATAAGAAAGGGTGGAATGTAGGCCAAAGGTCACAGGAGGCATGAGAGAGGAGCATTTTTTTTTAGTTTCAGTTCTGTCATAGTGGTTTTGCATGGTGGATATGTAAAGTCAATTGTGTTCTGAGTAGCATTTTTTGCATTCCAAAAGAATACATTTTTTAAAAAGTTGTTTATGGCCAGGTGGTAGTGGCACATGCCTTTAATACCAGCACTCAGGAGGCAGAGGCAGGTGGATCTCTGAGTTCGAGGCCAGCCTGGTCCACAAGAGCAGTTCCGAGACAGTCAGGGATGTACAGAGAAGCTCTGTCTCAGAAAAAAAAAATCATTTATGTATATGAATGTGTGTATGTGTATGTATTGTGTGTGTCTGTGTGTGCACACTTGCATGTGTGTGTGCATGTGTGTCTGTGAGCATGGATGTGCCCCAGGGAACCACAACATGGTCTCTCTCTTCCCAGGGAACTCTAGCCTGCGTCTGATTGGCAAGTACTAACCAGCAATATCTTTGCCCCATGTCCCCTCCCCTGTCACATGAGCCTGGCTCACACCCTCTTCACTCCATGCCCCAAAGGAAGAAACTTGAAATTTGGCATATAAACAAGTTTCTTGTTAAAAAACAAAACAAAACAATGTGACATTTGATACAGAGAATGACATAAAGGGTCTCAGCTGTTTAAAAAGACATTTGTTCTGATGTCTCCTGTTCTCTGGGGCAGGTGCCAGTCTCCATAAGATGGAGGCAGTTTCCCCCGGGGGTGGGGGAACCCCACATTCTTGCTCCTGGACATTCCCTCTGCCATTCCTACCTGACAAAGACTGAGACCCCCAAGTTCCTCTCTTTAGGACAGAGAGTGAGGACATACCCGAGTCACAAGCCCTGGCCAGGGCCCTCAGCGTGGCAGTGACTTCACCTTCTGTGATGCTGTGTGTGGAGTCTGTCTGCAGACTCGGGCACTGGGGGCTGGGTTGCCAGCTGGTGGCCTTTGAGGAACTGTGTCCTGAAGGCTCTCACATCATGATGCATTAATCTCTTGGTGACTTTATAATAAGAGAGCATTCTCCGAGGTGGGAGGAGGAGGTCAGTCTTCACTGGAGAAAGCAGGTTCCGCAGAGTGTGCTTTTGAAGGCCGTGTTTTGTCTCTTGCCCCTTCCCTGCCTATTTAATCCCACTTCTGGGTCACCATGCTCCTGCCCTGATGTTCTGTCTCAGTTCTGGCCCACAAACAACACCGTCAAGTGACCTTGGGCTAAAATGATCTATGAGCCAAAATAAACCCTTACTCCTTTGGGGCTTATCACAGTGACTCAGAAATCTAACTGTCCCTGGGGACTCAGGCTCCTCACTCAGGCATGGGTGGGCAGCAGAAGCCGTGGTGATTACTGGAGTCCCCTTACCCGGCTCTCCCAAGTGGACGGTACTGGACTCCCAGGACAGGGGAACAGCTTGGGGGTTCTCACTCCTGCCTAACCCAGCCCTTACCTTCTGCACTCACAAGGCAACAGGATCTCACCTATCCCAGGCTGGTTTGACCTTGTCATGTAGCCAAGGATAGCCTTGAGTTCTTGGTCCTCCTGCCTCCACCTTCTAAGTGTTAGGATTACAGATTGTTCCACCATTCCCAGCTTATGTGGCACTGGGCATGGAACCCAGGGCTTTTGCATGGTGGGCAAGTGATCTAGCAGTTGAGCTACAGTCCCATAATGCACCATAATCAGCCTGTGGAGGCCTCTGTGATGCTCAGCCAAAGACCACACACACACACACACACACACACACACACACGCATGCACGCACACGCACACGCACACACAGTGTCTATGTACACCTGCACTCTCAATGGCAACTCCCAGCTGTTCATATGGACTCAATGGTGTTTAACAAATATAGATGTTGCCACTCAACAGAAAGGGACAAAAAGATATATAGACTTCCCTTAAAACCCCAGGCATTGAAACAACACAGGGCTTGAACAAGCTCACCCTTAGAGGTCAAAGAACGAACAGAGTGTCATTACTTTGGGGTCCTGTCCATGGTCACACACAGACATGGCCATTGCCTGGGATGCAAATAAATATACCCACAATGTTGGTTGGCTGGAGGGACAGAACATCTGAGCCATCCCCACCCCCATGGCTTGTTAGCTCACAGAGAAGCATACACAGATCACTTGCCAGGATGTCTTGTTGGTGACAGCAGTGGAGAACTGACATCTTGCTCAGCTAGGAGCTGAAGAATTCTCGGGGTTCCTCACACCCATCTCTAAGTGTGAGGAGCCTGCAGTCGGCGTGAACAGCCTGCAGAAGGCAGGATTTGGTATTCCTGGAAGACATCTGCCCCTTACATCTTCCAGGAACACATTGATTCCTGCTCCCCTTCCCAGAGGCCGCATCCTTGCAAGGAATCTTTAGATACCTGGAGGGCCAGCTCTGCTGTGTGGTGGGCAGGGCCAGAAGCAAGGCAGCTGTGTGTCTAGAGAGCCCACATGGGATGCGGTATGAGGAAAACAAAAGATACGTGTGCCACCAACTGAATGGCGGTGCAGCTAAGTTAGCCCGGTTCTGAAGGGCTCAAGGTAAATGCAGCCAGGGCTGAGTCCGGAACAGATGACTCTCATCTGCAGCTGCACATCCCTGGCCGCTGCAATTAAACTGGGCCCAGACAGGGCAGTGCAGACCCACCCTGACTAACTGCCGGCTCGGGTTGGGTTCTGACTAACTCCTGAATGCAATCCTTTCCCTCATGGATATGCTGCCAAACCAAGCCTTGAGTATGTCTTCAAGTGCCAAGGTCCCTGGGCAAGGGCGCAGCCTTGGGGACTGAGGCTCTGGTGCAGAACTGCCTGCCTCGGGAGCGTTGGGAGCTGGAGGGTGGGAGAGCAGAGAGTGGAGGGGCCTGTTTCCTCCAGTTTGGCCAGCAGACAGCCTCATGACCCATGTAATCTGTGACACCTGGGACAGCAGTTTGTTCAGGCCCTTGGTTCCTCTGGAGAGTCATTCCCAGGGCAGGCAGGTGCTGATCACTTTGGCCAACTAATGTGACTTCATTCCACAACTGTGGCTTGTCCCCTGACACTGGATGTTGCCAGGTGGTTTTTTTTTTTTTTTTTTTTTTTTGGTTTTTCAAGACAGGGTTTCTCTGTGGTTTTGGAGCCTATACTGGAACTAGCTCTTGTAGACCAGGCTGGTCTCGAACTCACAGAGATCCACCTGTCTCTGCCTCCTGAGTGCTGGGATTAAAGGCGTGCGCCACCACCGCCCGGCCTCCAGGTGGTTTTTTTTCTACCAACAGACTGAGGCCTGCGGGAGCCCCAGATGTTTAAGACAAAACACAGCTGGGGATCTGCTGCACATCCACTCTGTGGTGTCTGCACATACTCTGTGGGGCTACACACACTCTGTGGGGCTGCACACACTCTCTGGTGTCTGCACACACTCTATGGGGCTGCACACACTCTGTGGGGGCTGCACACACTCTCTGGTGTCTGCTCACACTCTGTGGGGGCTGCACACACTCTGTAGGAGACAAAAAACAAAATTCCTGAAAATGAAATTCCAAGAAATAGCCCCAGTTAGGTTTTCTGGAAGCTTCTTCATTCCCTTCTCCATCACACACCCCTGGCCCTAGGTCAGGATGGGGGAAGAAGGGAAGCAGGCAACCAAAAACCGGGAGATCAAGCCCTTGGGGGAAAGGGCCAAGGTACTGGTCCAAGAACAGAGAGCTCTGAGTACACTGAGAATTTGGGGACCAAAGTGAGAAGAGGGTTTTATGGAGCGAGGAGAAGCCGGGAATGTGGGCTGGAGAGATGGCTCAGTGGTTAAGAGCACTGTCTGCTCTTCCAGAGGACCCAGGTTCAATTCCCAACACCCACATGGCAGCTCACAACTGTCTGTAACTAGTTCCAAGGGATCTGACACCCTCATACAGACACATATGCAGGCAAAACACCAATGCATGTAAAATAATGAAAAAAATCATAAAAAGAAGCAGAAGATTAAGAGGATGGGGCCATTTAAATGCAATCAATTAGCAGGAACATTTGCCCAGGACTGGAAATCAGAATCCAGCTTGCGACACCCAGAAGCCCGTCTCAAGCATCAGTGTTTATGCTGGAAATGCTAACTGGCATGTCACCCCAAGGGCTCCTTCTGCCATTCATATGTCCCTATGTCCTTCCCATGAAAGGCTCATTCAGGGAGCCTGACTTTGCTATGGGATGCCCTTGTGGGTCCCCTGAAAACAAACAAACAAAAATCAGGTTTCCAGGGTGCTGGGAACGGGTTCTAGAATCTAACAGTTTCTGGTTGCCACTGGACTTATTTCAAATCATCAGTCACTTAGGTCCCACTGGCAGCAAAGTGGGTTGTCACCAGGAAAAGGTGTGACCTGCACAGAGTTTAGTATCTGCTTGTCCGCAGGAGACACCTGAGAGCCACCCAAGCAAGAGGCAGGCTTCCGCTTCTGCTGTTTCATCTCTCCTCCTCCCCCGTCCCTGTTTCCATCCCGTCCCCTATCCCCGTGGGAACGATGGGGATGCAGGCAGCAGCATCCACTGGCTCTGAGCCAGCCCAGGGAGAATGCCTACAAGGTCAGAGGTCCCCATGGTGGCGGCAGGGACCTTACTTCACTGGGGGAGCCTGAAGGAAGGAAGGCTGTGTCCCGCACACAAGTGACCATACGTCCCCCTCTCCCCAGAGACCTCTCTTCCCAGCCTCAGATCCCCACGTCCAGACAGGCAGGAAACTGGCCGAGGCTGTCTTCTTCACACTGTAATCAACTCAACGTGAGTCGTCTGCAAGCAACAATTTCTTTTAATGGAAAATAGAAAATTCAGGATATCCCAGGTCCTAAGGCTGAGAACTCCTTCCCAGACCTGCTTGCCATGGACAATGGTCCACAAGGTCTGAAGAGCAGTCCTGACTCTGAGCTTCACTCCTTCCTAACCTGGGGGCAGAAGGAGAAAGGGCAGCACAGGTGCAGGCCAAAGGACACTGACAACGTCTCCCGCTAGCCTTCCCAATGCGATTTTATTAGCGCTTGCTTCCGGAAAGAAAATCTTTGGTATTTCCCCACACTGGCCTCCCCTGTGCAAACTCCCCACAGAAAGAGGCGAGTCATTCTTCTGGGTAAGAACAGGACATTCTAGGCTCAGGCTGGGCAGTGACTCACTGTTATTCAGAAAGGTGACACAAAGCCTGTTCACCCTCTCTCCCGAGTCATGCAAGGCCTTGGGAGGGCTGAGTCCTAAAGAACAGACGAGAACGCACTGGGGCTAAGACCAAAAAAACAAAGGAAAGACATTTGGCACTAAACTTGCTGCCTGGGTGGAATGTGAGTGGTGGCCCGTGGGCTCCCCCACATGGCCAAAGGTGGAAGCTCACCCGCAACTACCTGTGACGCCAGCCAGAAAAGTGAGCAAGCCCAGGCAGAAAAGGACCCCAGGGCCTTCAGTATGTGAACTTTCTGCCCAGGGTAGCTCTCTCGCAATAGAGGTGTTCTGTCAGTCTGGGTCACTGGAGGCCAGAGAAAGCAGAATTTTAACAAGAGTGCCTTTCATACAGAGCCCCCAGCTCAAGCTACACTGTGCACGCATCTTTAGTGAAAGTGAGAGTCTTTTCCATGTTCTGCCTGGGAGAAAAGTACGATCAATCAAAAGTAGAGAAACAGATTTCCTGATGCTCCTCATCAAACGAAAGCCCCTCTCTGGGAAAGTTCTGAAAGACACCGAGACTGTGTGACTGACACAGCGTGGCTGTGACGCAGGGGCCACGGTAGCCCTTCTATGCCCTCCCTTGTCCACGTGACCAAACCGGAGGCTGAAACAAAACTGCATGTGCCCTGAGAAGGTTGCTCTACATTGTCGGCTTTCTTTTTTTAAAAAAAAAAATTTTAAAAATTCGGAGGCCCCAGAGGAGGCTGGATTTAGGAGCTGCCTATCCTGTTCCCAGTGGTACTAGGTTAAGGATGAAGAGAGGTGGAGGAGACACAGCCAGAGTCAGCTGCCAGGCTTGGAGCCCAAGAGAGGTAGCCTTGAGAAGGCCTAGATGCAGCCTGCCCCCTAGTGTAGGGATTTGGCCATACATGCCCCAGAAAGAAGCTGTGAGCTGTAATTCCCCACCCCCAGGAGCAGACAGAGAGCCCTATCCAATAGATCAGAAACACCTGATGGCCCAGTGATGGCGGAACAGTCCTCGTGGGGGAAAGGGAGCCCGGGTCTTTAGATTTTGGAGGGGGGGGCCTTTCTGACATGGCAGTGTCTGTAGCTGCCCCTCCTTAGTGTATAGGGGGAGGCTGAGGGCAGCAGGGAATGCAGAGGGTAGTGGCTATCAGGCACAGAGCAGGCAGACGACGCTGCCTGAAGGAGGGAGGACCAGGCATCAGCTAGATGCACGGAGGGAGGAAGGGATTACAGAAGAGGCAGACTGCCGGAGGGAGCAGTCTCAGGACTGGCTCTGCTCTTCTTGCCTGGCTCAGAACACTGCATTCTCCAGGAGTCTCTCCACCAACTCTGGCCCCTCTTCCTGCAGGAACCAGTGAAAGGCTCGCTGTCTTATTCTGTGTTGTAGATAGTGATGAGGGTCTCTTTCCTGATGGGTTTGAAGGCATCTCCACAGCAGAGGTCCGAGTTCTGCCTTGTTTTTGTGTCTAGGCACCATAATTACACAGAACCAGGGGGCCCAGGAAGTGGGGAAGAATTCTGTCCTCCCTTCGCTGGGGCCTGATTCTGGCACCAGGATCTGGAGAGCTGGGGCACATTGAGCAGGTGACAGAAAGCTGGAGAGTGACCTAGGCCAGGGTGCTCCTGTCATCCCAGAAAGGCCTCGTAATCCATGTACCAAACCAGCTGCCCGGAAAGAGGCAGCACGCCTGAGATGGGCCATTTCTTGGGCTCATGGCCCACACGGCTCACCAGCGTGGTGATCTCACGTTTTGTCCTCCCCATGACCAGGACAGCTACTTTCTTGGCACGATTGATGAGGGGCAGGCTGAGGCTCATGCGCTGGTGGGGCCTGAACGGGCTCTCCGTCAGCACCACCAGCTGATCGCCATCTAGGCCAGCGGGGGACTGCGGGAAAAGGGAGGCCGTGTGCCCATCGGTGCCCATGCCCAGCAGTACCAGGTCAAAGCTGCTGTTAGCCACCAGGGCTGAGATCTCCCTGGCGTAGGACTGGGCACCCTGGTCCTCTTCAGCACAGAGCCGCTGGTGCAGGTGCACCGGCATGGGGTGGATGTTGTAGTAGGGAACCCTGACATGCTGCAGCAGGTGAGCCTGCAGGCCCTGGAAGTTGGACTCTGGGTCTGAGAGCGGGACACAGCGCTCGTCAACCAGCCACAGGTGTGTGTGGGCCCAGGGGAAGCTGTAGTGCCCCATGGCCAGCTGCTGGAAGAGGGCGATGGGGCTTGACCCGCCTGACAATGCCAGGTGGAACGTGCCAAAGAGCCGTACGGACTGCACTGCAGTGGCTTCGATGTCACTGGCTAGCCTAGAGATCAGCTCCTCTGGCCAAGCAGTGACCAGCGGGCTCTGTCTGTACTGGGCCCTGAGGACCTGGAAGTCACTGGGCTTTGGGACTGACCCTAACTCTGGCATCAGCACCTCTAGCTGCTGCTGGGAGAAGGACAGCTGGCCACCACTGAACTCAAAATCCAACAGATGGCCATTCTCTGCTCCCCCTGGGTAGAGGCGTGGCACTTCGAGGGCCAGGCTGTCCAGTAAGGGGGTCCAGAAGACCCAGGAGGCCAGCAGATTCTCTGTGGTGATGAAGGACTCCTTTCGGCCATGGAAGATGTGAGACAAGAGGGTGGAGTAGGCATCTTGCTCCCGCACAGGTCTGTAGGCATAGTAATCAGATAGAGGACGGCCGAAAAGGCGGAGCCCAGGCTCGCCGTGTACCTCCTTCCAGCTCTGGGTAGGTAGATGGGGCTTGAACAGGTTCTGGCTGACCAAGATGGTGGGGTGGCCCAGCTCTCCATGTCCAATGTAGAAGACAATCTGCTGGGGCAGGCACCGACTCTGCTCCGACGCCCAGCGTCTCTCGCTCTGGGTGCAGTACGCCCGGTTCTTAAACAAGATCCGAACATAGCCCACTCTCTCATCCAAGGCCTTGCCAGACATCAGGATGAAAGGCACACCCTCCCAGCGCAGGTTGTCAATGTAGACGAGGACACCTGAGATGGGGAGAGAGCAGACAGTGCTACCACAGCCTGGAGCCCGCAAAGCTGCCCACCCTGCTTCCCGGGCCCCTGCCCAGCCTGTCTTTCTATGCCTTCAGCCTTCTGCTATTTCTTCTTCCCAGGCAGGGATGGAGACAGCCAGTGGGGTTAAGTCTATGGCCATAACACCAGCTCTCTGAGGCCCCTCTGGTCTAACTAGGCTTGGAGCCTGCCATGGAAGGCTCTCTGGTGGGACAGAAGAGGTGAGAGGCAGGTTGGATCTTGATGGGGAAGGGCAGTTCCCTTTGCGTGAGGCCCCCAGAATGCCAAACAAAGTCATGCGTGAGGGGAAGCTAGGTGGGCGGGGGAGGGTAAAAAGGAGTTTGTAGTGTGTGTGCATGTGTGTGTGTGTGTGTGTGCATGCATGTGTGTGCATGCATGTGTGTGCATGTGCATGTGTGTGCGTGCCACAGTCACAGATGCCGGGCGCTGACATACTACACACGAATTCAAGCCTGGCCGAGGCTTTGCCTTTTTGCCTCCCCTCTTGTATCCTCACTGAGGACAACACTGTGCCTGCCTCCAGGGTGTGTGAGTGCTGAGTGAGAAGAGGCACACCCACAGCCTGGCACATCAAACAGCCTATATACAGGGGCTGTCCCATGGCCATAGTCTCTTCCTACCAGGAGCCAGCCGCTCTCTCCAAAAGCCTCTGGAACTTTCCAGATGGCTCTAGCAGGTATCTGCTGGCCAATGTGGTGTCTGTCTACACGGACATTCCGTGGCTGTAGCTGGATAAAGGTTTGCCATATTATGGAAGCCATATACACAGACCATGAAGGTGGCACCTATCTGAGCCCTCAGGAGACCTTTCTGGAACTGAATGGGGGCTGATGTGGGTGACCTGAAGCTTCATAAAATGGAGAAGGCCTGGGTGTGATAATCACCACACACTGAGTACTCTTGTAAAGATTCTTGGTTAGTCCGAGCTACCACACTTCAAAGGGCACTGGGTGGGACAGCTGCTTCCTGCTGTCGGTGGACCCACAGCTGGTGGTGGCCTCGTGGTTGATGGCCCCACTGCTGAAGGCTCTAATGCCTACCTGCAAAGGTTGGTGTCAGGCTCTGGTAGCTGTCTGGCTTCTGCAGCTCCTGGCGCACCTGCCCACTGTAGGCCTGGTACTGGCCCAGGATGGCGCTGTTCTTCTGCAGCCCCTGCAGGGCCTGGAAGGCCTGGAGCTTGTGCTGCAGCACGGCAGCCGAGCTGCTGATGTTGTGGGGCAGCTCCATGGCCACCAGCGTGAGGATCTCCGTCAGATGGTTCTGCAGCGTGTCACGGATGACGCCGTACTCCTCGTAGAAGCTGGCTCGGCCTGAGTGACAAGGGGGCTGTCAGCAGGGTCCTCATGGTGGTGAGACACTACAGTCCCCTGTCACTCGTCCTCACACCTCATTCCTTCATCTGAAGAACCTACGACAAGGTGTGCCGCTGCAACCTCAACTTGAGACAGCAAAGGGGACAGCTGGGGAAACGCCCCTCCATCAAGAACCACTCTCAGCAAAGGGATCATCCCACTGGGCTGTTCTAGTCTCAGGGCTAGGCAGAAAACATCTGTGTATCTTGGCTGGCCTCCTTGCCGCCCTCCCTCCCTGGGCACTGACCAACAGCGGAGGGGGGTAACCTGGCCAGGATGAGAGGAGGGTAGGATGGCAGAGAACAGACTAGGATGGCTCTGACATCCTCCTCCGAGTGTGCGTTGCTTAGTTAACTGGTTGGTTATCTGACCACTAGACAGAAACAAAAACACTGCCCATGATCCACTGCTAGAGTCCACTAAGCCAGGGCACATGGGAAAGTGAAGAAGTGGGAGAGAAGAACGAGGAAATAAAACTGTGAGCTATGATAGAGGATCGTGGAAGGCTCCTCTGAGACCAGAGCACTGCAGGTGAAGAGACCCTCAAGTGCACAGCTCTGAGGCAGAAGAGACGGGGCCTGCTGGGGCTGGACCACGAGAAACAAGGAGATAGCAGAGACAAGGTTGGAGCGGAGTTAGGTCCTGTGGGATGAGGGAAGCCCCTGGACAACCCCAGTGGAGCAGGCCTGAGTCACACTGAGAGCGGGGTCCTGGCCTGCTGTGTGGCAAGGCTGCAGAGGCCGGAAGATGGAAGGGAGGGCCAGGCTTCCGCTAGAGCAGTGGCCCAGGAGCTAGAGTCATTTCCGTCTGGAACTGACCGCACTGGCCAACAGAAGAGGACAGCATGAGTGACAGGAGGCAAGGAGGGGGCAAAGGCAGACCCTCAGACTGGGCCTAAGCAACAGGGGGGCCGGTGGTAACACTCGCGGTGATGGGAAGATGCTAACTGATTCCTGTGTACTCTCAGCCCCTAGGGGCTTGGGCCTCCAATACTGCAGGCGTGCCTTCTCCAGCCCACCTGATGCTGGCCGTTCAGGTCTGCACCTGAGGCCCACGGTGGGGACAGAGCTGTCGTGTGCCTGCTACTTCAGCTATTGCCTCCTTCACACGAGAGACTGTGGAAGGGATGAATGCACACATCCTGGCCCATGATATCACAAGAAGACAGCATTGCTTTGATTGAGAAGGAACTTATTTGGAGAGGATCTAGGGGCTGAAAAGATGGGTCAGTAGTTAAGGGGATCAGAGTTCAATTGCTGATACCCACAGCAGTCGGCTCACACCTGCCTGTAACGCCAGCTTCAGGGGTTGCACCTGGCAGCACCCTCTTCTGGCCTCTGAGGGCAGCAGCACAATCATGTGCGTAAACAGACGTGAGTGCAAACACATGCACACACACACACACACAAAAGTCAAGTCATAATAAATAAATAAACAGGCTATGAACTGGCCCACATGGGCAGGACCTCAATAAGCAATCATCACTGACGTAGGGGTTAATTACAGATCAGAAGGGGCCTGGAGAGTCAGGTAGAAGAGACACGTGATGCTGCAAAGGGGGGCAGGATGAGACCTGAAAGGAAGGCTGGGTGGAACCTGGCAGCAGAATCTTACCCAGCACACATGTGGCCCTGGGCTCCAACCTCAGCACCACAGAGAAGAAACAAACAAAAGTTGCTGTACCATGTGTGGCTCCGCACTAAAATCTAGCAGTGCATTGTTTAAGGACACGGACGTCTATGACAGGAGTAAGGAGAACTGAGGGCTGGCTGAGGTGGGGAAGATGACTCAGCGACATGCGTGTCATGTACACATGAGTATCTCTGTTCAGACTCCCGGCACCCATGTAAGAAGCTGGGCATGGCAGTTCACACCTGCATCTCCAGCCCTGAGGAGGTGGAGGCAGGGAACCCTAGTAGCAGCTGGTTGGTCACAAAGAGACCCTAACTCAAATTAAGTACTGTGGGGAATGACTGAGGAAGACACTTGGCTCCCTGCAAGCACACATATGTACACACATGTGTACGCACAAAGATGTACAAACATACAAACAGATATAAGCACACAAAGTTGGGACCAACCGAGAACAGGAATCGGACACCAACCGAGAACAGGAATCGGACAGAGTCCAAGGAGACAGAGCCAAGGGCTGTTACCGCGCTTTTAACGGGGGGGTGGGGGGGAGGCTGTAAGAGTGACCCGTGGAGAGGGGGGCCTGCAGACAGCCTGGCAACCCGAGTTCATTCCACAGGTCCCAGAAGATGGAAAGTTATCATCTGACCTTCACATGTGTGCCACGGCATGCACACCCATACGCGCACACAAATAAGCATAAGTGTACTAAAGGGTTTCTGAAGTATAGAACTAGTAGGAAGGAGTTTGGATGTGGAGCAGTGGTAGGGTGTTTATTTATCATGCTCGAGGCTCCAGGCTCATTCCCAGGAGGGCAAAATAAAAAAATTTAAATTAAAACCCGTTTGCATTGCTTATTACAGAGTTATATTTACCTTGCATGTATTTTCTGAGCACTATTTTACCTGGAATCAAGTTATATTTAATGCAAACAGATAGAGGGGAGGCAATCCCAGGTTAGACTTCTGGAGCTGAGCATGCTTGTCCTGAGCAGGCTCCCTGAGTCAGCAGAACCTGCCCTGGTGGAGAGACACAGTGACCATTGGGAACTGAAAAGGGCAGCTGGGGGGGCTATAGAGGTAGTCAGAGGCTAAGAGCACTTGCCACTCTTCCAGAAGATCTGAGTTCAGTTCCCATACCCTCAACTACCTAAACTCCAGCACCAGGGGATCTGATGCCCTCTTCTGGGCTCCACAGACATTGTACTCCCCTCCCCCCTCTCTCACACACACACACACAGTTAAAAGTAAAAATAGAGACTGGCAGTGGTGGTCCAACCTTTAATCCCAGCACTCGGGAGGCAAACTTCTGTGAGTTTGAGGCCAGCCTGGTACACATAGTGAGCTCCAGGACAGCCAGGGTTACATATTGAGACCCTCTCTTGAAAAGAAAAAACAACCCAAAAAATAAAAGTAGAAGCCTTTAAAGAGATGTGTGTCTTTTAAAAATGGTAGTTTCAGGGAGCTGGAGATGGCAGAATTCGTAGCTCTTACGGAGGACCAGGGTTCAGTTCCCAGCACCCACATGGCGGCTCACAGCCATGTTCCAGCTCCAGGGGTCTGACCCGTCTTCTGACTCCCACAGGCACCAGGCACTCATGCAATGCACAGACGTATATTTAAGCAAGGTGCTTATATGCATACAATAGAAACAAATAATTTCTTAAAAGGTAGTTGGCATTTTATGAGAACTGTCCATTTAAAATCGCTGGTTCTGGAGAGTGCTGGCATGGCTTCTGGTGGCCGTCCCTGAAGGGTCACCGGAGGTACAAGGTAAGGTAACAACAGACTTCACCAAGCCCGAGATTCGAACCCTGCTAATTATAGCCTCAGGAAGAAGCTGGCTGCTGGCTCAGCCTGGCACCCTCGATAGCAAGCCCAGCTTCAGAGATGCTCAAACATGAAAACCCGTACCTGATAAAATCAATGAATTAGAGCAGATTGAAGCAGAGAGAGGGTGGTTACGGCTTTAAGAACGATGCATTTTTGATGGGGAGAGAGCACCGGCGTCCTTAAAAGCCCGCTTTCTGCTTACTATTCATTAATTTCCTAAACCCCTGAGTGGCTCCTTTCCTATTTTTATCCACCCACTGCTGGATTCTGGGAGATTGTTTGCCTGGGGTTCACTACCTGCCGAGTGGAAGAGAGCTGTCTTTATTTCTTCATTGCAGACTCAGGGGTGTGCCTGTGTTAGCACAACCCATAGACTTGTGGTCTTGTGTCTCTGCTCCCAGCGTGGTCAGCTATGAAGGAGCAGGGCTATGGCCTGAGCCACACGTGAACATGAAAGAGACCGTGTTCGGGGCTCAGCAGCTGAGCAGCAGGTGAAAAGCCAGACACTGGCGCTCCCATGGTGCTCAGTGTGCTGACTTGTCCAGGAACTGCCAGTTGTTGGGGACTGATGTTTCTTTCCCCTAAAGGGGGTGTATACTGGCTTCATGCACCCTTTCCTAGGTTAAAGGTCGCCAGCTAACATCCACATTATTGAGAAGAGAAAGGGCAAGCAGTATGGCCAACTCAAAGAAAGACCCCGTGAACTCAGCTCCTAACTGCGAGTCCAGAGTGGATCATGACTTTGCCCTCTGTCATCCTGCTCAGTCTAAGGGAAGGAAGATGGCTCCAAACTGCTCACCATCCTGGGAGCCCCACTGTGGAGATATACCAGAGGAGAAATAGTTAAGATCATAAGTGTTCTAGAAGTCGAGGCGAGCTGCACAATATTGCAAAGTACTAAAACATACTGAGTCACAAAGTTTAAGTTGTGAATTTTACAGAGTGTGAATCTGATTTCAGGAAAAAAAAATTCAGAAAGTACTGTTTAAAATAGCAAAAACTGGAAACAGCCAAAATGCCTAGTTATAGAATTTAAACTACATATTCTGTGATATAAATAGAACTGAACAAAATATAGAGCTGTTAAAAATATATTACTCAGATTATCAATATATGGAAAGGTAGATGGGGCTCACTAAGAAAGGACAAAGGGCATTCTAGACCAATCTCAGGTTGTCACACATCAAGCCAACCTTGGTGGGAACAGGCATTTTAAGATCGCTTCTCTCCTGGTAAACTTGGAGAGCATCTCTATTTGTTAATTACGCCCATGGATATCATCTAATTTAATACAGAAAAACACCCAGAGAACACTACCAGGCTTCTCCGCACTATAAAAGGTGAGCTAGGGGTCACGCCTCCAGAAATGATCTAATACCCCCTCCCACTGCTTTGGTGCTTTGGGAGAGCTGGGTTTCCCAGCTAAAATAGATACTTTAACGAAACAAAGGAAAAACTACTAAAAGTCAGCAGCAGTCCCTATCAATGTCTTCTGGGACTGCTAAAAATAAAGACGGTGAGAGCGGAGCAGCGGAGAGACTGTCTGACTGCTTCTCCCCATCGCCCTCCCTCTGCACAGGAGGATGCAGCCACCCCAGCTCAGCATGCAGACAGCACAGCAGATGGGTCACATGGGTGAAGAAAAGCAGGACAACTGGTGTTACCTGGGAGGACCCTGGCTGTTTTGGTCCCTTGGTGAGAGGCACAGGGCAGTCACTCTAACTCACATCCTTTCCCTAGAGCCTGGATAGAGACCCTGCCCGGGAGAGACAGCCTCAGGGAGTGCCCTGTGCAGAGGGACGCTGGGTTGGTATGGAGTGCCCAAAAATACAAGGTAGTGAGGGAGGCCAATTCCTGAGGCCTGGGCACTGAGGGGGTGAGGAGCACAATGACTAGAGGCTGGGGTTCTGATGATACAGAGGCTGCTTCAAACCCAGGGCACACACTACTAAACCTCTGCAGTCAAAGACAGGATTCCTCACCAAGGTCACACCCACAGCCCGTGCTGCTGCAGCACGAGACCCCCCTGAAGGCCCCAGGGCGGCTGTGACTGGGGGAAGGGGTCAGGGCCTCCTGCGGGTTGAACCCAGGTCAGACACTGCAGGGTTACTGCTGGCTCCTTCCTTTCTCCTCCAGTGTGCCCCCAGCCTGTGCTGCAGCCTCTGCAGCAAGCTCCACTGAGCCAAAGGCTGCGGCAGAAGCCGTGGAGGGGAGGGAGCTGGGGAGCTGCTGCCGTCCAGGTGGGTGGGGTGGGAGAGAAAGAGCCAAATGACCTTGCAGTTCAAAAGTTCCTCCCCGGCTACTGCAGGGGCCGGGGCGAGGGGAGAACAGGCCTGGGTAGTGGCTCCTCCCCTCCCAGGAGGCAGGGTACATCTACCCCTAGGTAGGAATAATGCAGGAGGCAGTGGACACGGAATGGCTTGTGACCTTGGCCTTTTTGCTTAAAATTCAAACTGTAGGACTCAGCCCTGGAAACATTGAGCCCACACGGAGGCCAACAGGAACCGTCACTCATCGAAGCCCACCATGGCCACCAGATGTTGGCACCTGGGTGGATCTGCAGTTCCTGTCCAGAAGGTGGGGGAGGGAACTGTACTCGAGTCACAGAGCTTCTGTAGGCACCTCCTGAGGGTGCCAATAAGATTGCCCTCCCAGCACTCACATGTGCTCATCCTATGGCCAAAGTGGCCCATGGCAGAGGCCCTCCTGCTGGGCTAGAGGTTTGGTGGCAGAATTTCCCGTTTTTCTCTGGGCCTGTACCCAGCAGGGCAGCAGCCCCGCCAGCCAGCTACAACAACTGACACCAGAAGAACGAAGTGGTAGCTTGTGTCTATATCCCAGCACTTGGGAGCCTGAGGCAGGAGGATTTCTGTGAGTTCAAGGCCAGCCTGAACTATATTGTAAGATGGAGGCCAGCCTAGGCTATACTGAGAGACACTGTCTCGAACCAAACAATGGGTAAAGGAAGCAAGCCCAGAGAGCAGGCCAGTCCCACACAGCAGCCTCTTCTGTTACTAGGTGTAGGGCCTTGGAACAAGGGGGAGCCTGGCTGCCTGGCCTCCCACTGAGAGGGAGAGTGTCCTGCTGGAGGCTTAGGAACTGTGGACTCTACCTGCTACAGCAGCCTTGTGGCCAGAGCCCTGACCAGTCCCTAGGCACAACCACCACGGTAGCAGCTGCTGCTTAGACCACGCTGTCACTGCTGCAGGCTCAACTCAGCAAGTCCACCTGCCCAGGCACCCACCTGGCTTCTGTCTATTCTCTGGCTTCTACGTCCTAACTGTCAAAGGCACCTTTGCTGTAGCCTGTCTGGCCCCTGTCTCCACAGAGACCCTAGCGTCCAGAGAGGATGTGTAGGATATGGAGGAGGAAATGGGCAGAAGGCTGAGGTGAGCGGACCACAGCCAACTCCACACATGGAACTCTTCCCTGCCCCATGGTGAGCACATGGAAGAACGCCAGGCAGAGGGAGCGAGACCCAGCCTCCCAGCCTAGGCAGAAACAGACCAAGTCCAGAGAGCAGAAGCAGGGGTAGATGCTGCTGCTGGTCCGCTCAGGAGTGGTCGCTGCACCTCCCACTGGATCCCCACTCTCGGGACCAGATCTGCAGCTCAGCTCTGCAGATAAAGCAAGAACGAGGTGCAGCATACACTCTTGCTTGGACATCAGACACTTGAAAGGGCTCCAGTGACTTCCTGAGACCCAGGTGAAGTCACCATAAGGGGCTGGTACCTGTTCTCTGCCATGGATCCTGGAAGAGGGGGAGCCAGGACCTCCTGATGGAGAGATGCTTGTTGAAGCCTGGCTGGGAAGCCCTGTCTAGCCTCCTGCCCCTCACTCCTCCACCATCCAGCACAGTCTGCCTGCGGCCTCCATACTGGAGTTTCTCACCTCCACCCCAGCCTCCCAGGGGCTGGGTCTCACCTCTCTGACCCTACCACCCACCGGGCCCAGAGCTCCCAGCACTAACTACACACTCCAAGAAAGGAGAAAAGCCAGAGTTCCCGAGGGGAAGAGAGAGACAAGCAGAATGGACAGACGGAGGAGAGAAGAAGACAGGCCTCTACCCATCTTTGGTCGAGGAGCTTGGAGACCTCTCCTCTAGCCAAGTCATACATTGGGGTATGAGGGGTGGGCCCTGGGAATTCCTACAGCTGCAGAAGGTGGGCATACATCTGTGTGGGGTGGTGGCACTGTGCAGTGTGTCAAGTGTGAGAGCTAGGACCACAGTGCTGGCCTAGAGGCAGACTCCTTCACTCCAGCCAAGGACTGGACAGAGAACCATCCACTTGCTTTAGAGAAGGAAGTAATTGGCCAGGGATTGTCCCATCTCATACTGCTACTGGGGACATAGCAACAGTTAGCTTTTTAAATTATTATTATATGATTGTTATTATATGATGATGTAAGAACCCATGTTGTAAATGCAGTGATCAAAAATTTTAATAACAGGGGCTGGAGAGATTTTAACCCCGAGCTCAGTGGTTAAAAACACTTATTGCTCTTGCTGAGGATCTGCACTGAGTTCCCAGCACCAGCGTGGTGATGCACAACTGTCTGGGTCTCCAGTCCCAGGGGACCCAGCGTCCTCTTCTGACCTCCCTGGGCAAAATGCTAATACACATAACATAATGACTTAAATATAAAAATACTTTTAATTATAACAGGACCAGAAAGTTGGCTTGGTGAGCAATGTGCTGGCCACCAAGCCTGATGATCTGAGTTCAACATCTAGGAGACACACAGAGGAAGAACTGACTCCAAAGACTGCCCTCTAACCTCCACAAGATCACAAGACCCTTATGTGTATGCAGTGCACGTGTGCACGCACACACACACACACTTCTAAAAATTTTGTACTAACATTGGAGAATGTCAAAGCTCAAAGCCACCTTATCTGTCATCACCTGCAAAACCTACTCTTGCCAGAGATGTAAAAGTGACACACTGAGGTCACCTCGCTAGAGGCAGAGACAAGTGTAACACTGTCTCCTGACCCCGGACTGACACCATTCACACGGCACTTTGTAAGATGGGTACCCTCCTGGCACCCACAAGCATGTGAGAGACACAGCGAGGCCAGCACTGGAGAAGAGAGGCCCTGCAGAGAGCAATGGAAGTCTGTGGCTTACGGAAGGAGTGGCCAGTAAAGGCCCCTATGCAGGAAGAGCAAGGGCGCTAGAGTCACCTGAGAGGGAGGAGGGCATAGGAGTGGCTGCCACCTCCCAGGCGGTGGCATCACTCACACAAGCACAAAACCTCACAGCTGCAATGACCCACATTACAGTAGCGCAAAGCCCACATTAGCTGACTGTGGCAGCGCAGCGCATCCCCAGAGTCCAGCACCAGGAAAGCAGAGGCTAACGGACCAGGAGTTCAAGGTCATCCCTGGCTATGTAGCAATTTTGAGGCCGGCCTGAGCTACAAGACTCTGTCTCAGAAAAACACACACACATATACAGACAGACAGACAGACAGACAGACAGACTTACATAGACACACACACGCGTGGAGTAACCTCCAGCACTGACTTCTTGTCAGCAGTTTCAAGGGTCTGCACCAGGTGCATGTCACTGCACCAAATGCCTCCTATGGCATCACTGACAATTTGGGCTTTGCCACCAGGTCCCTGCAGGTCAGTTCCTGCAGCACACAGCAGGAGGCCTGGAGGGTGGTTACATACCAACAGAAATCCTCCCTCCAAGCAGAGCTGGCCATGGTGCACAGGCGTGGCTGGCACTCCAGACTGCAGAGCCTGGCATGCCACCGAATACCAGGCAGGCAAGGCTGAGGAGCCGTGGGCACCAGAGCTCTCACGCACCTTCCGCATCCACCATCTCCTTCAGGACAATCTCCACCCGCTCCACATGGTGCCTGTCCCAGAGGCCGTCCAGGGCCTTGCGGTTCTGATCTCGGAAGGGCAGGATCTGAGCCACGGCCTGTCAGGGAGGAAGACTGGTCATCCCAGGTTCTTGGGTGAAAGAGGCCTGGCTCTCAAACCCAGGGAGAAAGTCGTCTGTGGGCACCAGCTCCTAGACCTCAGGATGCACAGCTCCATGGAAATGCTCAAAACTAAATGACCTAAACGGTTCCCAGCCAAGAAAGAGCATGCTTAAACTGACTGTCTTCCTGTGCTGTAGCCCAGTGGTGGGTGCTGGCCTCACATGCATGAGACCCTAGGTTCAATCTGCAGTACAAAGAGGGTGGAAAAGGAAAAAATGAACCCTCTCTTTTAAGACTATCAATTTTTAATAAAATCATTTAATGACAAAATTGTAACATGAAAAACTTTAAACTGTATACATTTAATACTATTCCTTTCCATTTCCAGGCCAATGAAACCTTATCAAGCCTGGCCCTGGTCTGGGGACTGCAATCTGAGACTATCTCCACGACAGAAGCAAAGGGTTGGATGGAAAATGAAGCACCTGCCTGGGTAGTTAGCTCTCTACCCAGTATGTGGCCTAGCTCAGCAGTCTGGGTACCAAAGAGCACAGGCGCACTGCGGTCTACACTGGCGATGCTGGCGATCGATGAGCGGAGTGGACCGATGCTGCCCTCTATCTCCAGGGGATCCTCCAAGTTCCTGTCTATGCTTCACTGAAGTGCTTGAACTCAGGGTCCACTTCCCTGTCTCAGGTCTAAGTTGTTATCAGCTTTGTGCCTCAAGACAGAATTCAAGACGGCAAAGATTTTTATTTTAAAAAGGCAGATGGGTGAGTGTAGTGATATTTCATTTGTATTTTCATAAGTGAAGTTTGCCTGAAGTTCAGAGAGTAAAACAGCCATACTAGTCAGCCTTACTGTAGACCAGGCAGTGGTGACACACACTTTAAATCCCAGTAGCCACACTAGTTTGTCAAAGAAACCGGGTGGTAATGGTACACACCTTTAATCCCAGCACTAAAGAGGATTATAAAACGGGAGGAGACAGCTCTCAGACACAGTCTCATTCTGAGATTCCTGGAGACAGAATTACCATTTTGGACTGAGGTACAGGTTAGAGCCAGTGGCTGGCTGTTTTGCTTTTCTGACCTTCAAATTGAACTCCAATTTCTGTCTCTGGGTTTTTATTAATCGTGCTACAGGTGAGGGACTTAAGCTAACTCTAATTCCCACAGCATTCCCAATGAAAGCCAGTTCCAGACATCAGAGTCCCTGGACCACTTCTGCAGAGAAGGCAGGCCAATACAGAGGAATGAGAATGCACTCTCTCTCTGGAAAGCCAAGACAAGGAGACAGAAAGTGGTCTTCCTGCTATTCACTGGCTCCCCTGCTTCCACATCTCCCGTCTCCCTTCGGGAAGACCATGGGTGCCGAGGGATCCCAACACCCTAACCCAATTCTACATTCGCTAGTAAGTCCTTGATGTCAGCCCCATGGTACCCCACATAGCACAGCCATGCCAGGCTCCAAGCTGCAGCTCACCTGCTTGCCCAGGTAATGGTCTACTCGATACATCTCCTCTTCCTGGAAAAAGCTCCCAAGCTCTGAAGCCAGCTGCTGGGCTGAGAGGTGGTCATGGCCAAAGGGTTTTTCAAGAACAACCCGTAGCCAGGCGCCTGGGTGCGGTCGGCAGCTGCTGTTGATGTTGCGGGCAATGTCTGCATAGGCAAAGGGAGGCACAGAGAAGTAGAAGATCCTGCCAGCTTCCCAGAGCCCGTCCTGCTGGACCTGGGTCTCAATGTCCTTGTTCAGGGTCTGATAGTCCTCAGCTGTCTTCAGCTGGCGGTACTGGCTCAGCTGCAGAAACTGACCCTTGAGTTCATCACAGTGACTGGGTGCCAAGTCCTTGGGGCAGGAGAGGGATTCCAAGGCCTTGTCCATGAGCTTCTGGCCCTGCTCGGGGGCTGTCAGGGCGGCCCCATGGAAGCTGAAACTATGGCCCTTCCCAGCCTCGTCCAGGTACAGCTGGAACAGGCCCTGCCACAGGTACTTCTTAGCAAGGTCCCCAGTTGCTCCCAGCAGGATTATGGAAACATGCCCCTTGAATTCCTGGGCTTGCAGGCAGCCCAGAAGGGCCAAGCACATTGCTGCTACGAGCATCTTCCAAATTTTTGGGTACCTGGGAAGAACAGACAAGGAACGAGGAAGCATCAGACATGGCTCAGGAGGTTAGAGTGTGGAAATAACACAGCTAGGGCATCAAACATTTCCTGCCTGGCAAGAAACAACCACATGTTACTCGGAGAAACATTACAGTCACTCAGCATTCCCTCCCTCCCGAGCAGCCTGGCTTCTGGGCCAGGAAGTCGGTGTTTAGGAGCTTGCTCTGCAAGCAGGAAATGTGCCCGGGAAAGTCCTATGCCATGTGACGGAACCAGGACATTCTGCTGCTAGGAGCACCAGAGAGGCCCCCAGTGCTGAGAGAGGAGTGGACCCCTTCACAGCCACAACCAGCCTCTGCCATGAGCACAGGCTAGCTGGACAGCAGGGGAACCCTAACCCAGGAAGAGCAGCAGGCGAGAGGCACGACCGCCTTCTCGCACCCACCACTCAGCTCTTTCCCATGTCTACTGGACTCCACGCACAAAATCCCAGCTACTCGAGTGGGGGGGGCAGCAAGATGGTTCAGTGTGAAAACACACCCGCCCCGCCCCCCCCCACCCGGCAATCCAAGTCCATTCCCCGGGACCCGCATGGTGGAAGGAGAGAATCAGCGCCTGTCAGCTGTCCTCTGACCTCCTCCATGTATATACGCGCGCGCGTGTGCGCGCACACACACACACACACACACACACACACACACACACACACACACGCACACACGGAAAGCACACACTCTGGGGGTGGGGTGGGGTGTGTGTGGCTCAGTTATAAACTGTTCAGTATAACAAGGACACTGGGTCCCATCCTCAACACAGGAAGGAAAAAGAAAAGGTATGTGGGTGGTGGGCGCCTTTGGTCCCAACACTAGAGAGGCAGAGGCAGAGGCAGGCAGATCTCTGTGAGTTCGAGGCCAGCCTGGTCTATAGAGCAAGTTCCAGGACAGTCAGGACTACACCGAGAAACCATGTCTGAAAAACAAACAAAACCAACCCAATAATAAAATTGAAACCACAACAAACAAGTGAACCAAAGAATGGGCAGTAGAGCCTGAGTGTGCCCCCAGCTCCGCTCCCTAAGAACCCGACGGTTTAACCGGCGACACCCAGTTTCCGCTGACATGGGGACGAGCGTGTTGTCTCCATCACAGGTTTGTAGCAAGAATAAAATAAACCCCACATTTCCGCGATGTTTAGGGGAGCACCTGCTGCCTTTCAGCCACTGTTCACAGGAGAGCTGATGCATAAACGTAATTTGCAGTGGCATTCATTTGATTTTAACAAACAAAGCTTGCCAAAGTTACGTGTTACTTAGTAGGTTTTTTAATTTTCAGGGGTGTTATATGTGCTACTTGGTTTTTCATTTATTCTTTGTGTCTTTCACATCATGCCTTCCAATCCCATCCATCTCCCTCTTACCCCTCCATAATAAAACAAAATAAAATTAAAAAGGAGAAAAAGGGAGATCAGAGAGTCAAACAGCCACACTGGTCAGCCTCACAGACCAGGCAGCGGTGACACACACCTTTAATCCCAGTAGCCATACTAGTTTGCCATAGAAACCAGACGGTAATGTTGCATGCCTTTAATCACAGCCCTAGAGAGGAATATAAAATGGGAGGAGACAGCTCTCACACACAGTCACAGTCTCATTCTGAAATTCCTGGAGGCAGGGTTGCCATTTTGGACTGAGGTAGAGATAAGAGCCAATGACTGGCTGTTTTGCTTTTCTGACCTTCAGGCTGAACTCTAATATCTGTCTCTGGGTTTTGATTAGAAGTGCTAATATATGTGTCAATCACAAACCCAAACTCTCTCAGTCCGATCTTATTGGACCCAGACGGGGCCCTGAGGACCCATACAGGACAGTTTAACTACAGTCCCCTTTGCACGTGGAAAGGCTGAGGTGCTGTGGGATAAAGCTTCCATGGTGACAGAGTGGCAAGCTGGTTCCTTGCAATTGCTTACCTGGCCTTCCACAGGCAAACATGCCTTCCTGGCCAGCTTTTCCAGCCTGACTTGTGTCAGCTGGCATATCTAAGAGGCAAGAGGCCTGGATCAAGTTACAGGAGCACCTGGGTATTTACTGGGTTGGTTTTCTGCTCTGGCCCAGCGCTGTGTTTATATCACCATAGTCCTCAGGGTCTCTACTGAAGCTGGGCTTTGGGAAAGGGCGGAAGGAATCAAAGAGGACCCACAGCTATGGGAAGTAAAGGTGGAAACAGGGCGTAGTACAGAGGTGTAAAGGTGAAGGCAATGACAGAAACTGGCTGAACACCATTCATAAACCAGGCAGCATGAACAGAATAAACACGGCCACACAGATGGGAGACTGGAGTTGACAGAGATCATTGAACATATAAAAGCTCCCACAGAGTTGACCAGCCTACCAGCACTATCCAGTTGATATTAAATTTACCTCTGTTTATTTGATTGTTGTTGCTATTTTATGAAACAGGGTCTTACTTTGTAGCCCAGGCTGGCCTCACACTCATGGCAATCCCCCTGCCTCAGTCTCTGAAGCGCTGGGATTACAGCCATGCACCTGCTTTTATCTGGTCCTAGTCTTCCTTCCTCATCTCTCTGGGGACCCACCGCCATGATGGCTCTAGTGACACCCAAGTAAGACAAAGGTTCAATAACAGTGTCTGTGCCAGCATCCACAAGACACACTTTCCTCCGCTCAAAGGGCCTGAGCAGCTCCAGCCTTCCTCTTCTGCTCACCCTGGATCTCTGCTAGTTCTCAAACACCAGACGGACTACAGGGCATTCCATTTTTCTCTGCTTCCCAATTCCTGTCCTTGGCACCTGAGCCTTTCTTTCTCCACTGGCAACAGCTCTGCCCCCGGGGAAGGAAAAGCTGCAAGGTCAGTGCAGGAGAAATCTGAAGCCCAGAGAACAGCCTGGAGAAGGAGGAGGCGCCAGCTGGCAAGCGGCTCACCAAACTCCTGATCCAGTCCTGGGAGCCAGGGCTCGGGATGTGCTGGTACAGAGAGAAGCTGGGGAGTCTTGCAGGGGCTGGCAGGTGGGGGAGCCCAAGGCCGCCTCTCTGAGGACAATGGGAATGGATGGCACCTGACCCACACTGCCTTCTGACCCTCAACGACACCGGTTTCCTCTGACGGGTGTGTTCTGGACCTAATGCCCAGGTAAACCAGTCTTCTCTCCTGCATTCCAGAACTCCTGAAGCAAGCAACACCGGGAATTACGACAGCATGTTTGCAGAGTGGTTACTAAACACCTACACAACTACTCTTCCTGAAAGCAGCAGTATGTGTTGCTTAGTTTTTTAACTTTCAGGGGTGTTATACGTGTTACTTGGTTTTTTTAACTTTCTTTTTATCTATTCTTTGTGTCTTTCACATCATGCCTCCCAATCCCACCCATCTCCCACCCAACCCTCCAGAATAAAACAAAATAAAATTTAAGAGAAAAAAAAAAAAGAAGGTGAGAAAGGGAAAATCTTGACCTGGAGGCTGCGGTGTGGCACGGCAGTCAAGCAGTAAACCCTTTATCCACACGTTTTTACACGCAGGCGTTCATCGCAAAGGATCATTGGTTTGATTCAAGGCCCCTGGTTTGTGCTATACCATCAATGCTGGGCCCTCTCTGGAACTCTTCCTGGATATCCTGTTGCTACCACCGACCCCACCCCCACTCCTCACTCCTGTCCATCAGATCACAGATAGGGTGGATGTTGGGGTGGGCCAACACAGAACCCTGGCTCTGGGCCTGGGTAGTTGCAGGGTTGGTCAGCCCACCAGCTCTCCCCGGTCTTCACCACCAGGGTGAGCTCTCCTGCATTGCCCTGGCCAGTTCACCCCTCGCTGAGGGGATAAGTAAGGGGTGGGGCCATTTCTCTGGCTTTCGCATCCTCAAGGTCAGTTCTTCCACACCTACATCTTCAGGGACAGCTCTACTGTTGCCCAGGTGAGATGTGGGGGCCACTCTCCCGAGTGCTACAGCTGGTGAAGGGCAGGGACAGCTCCCCCACTCTTAGGACCTCGGGGCATGCTCTTCCAACTGCCTCAGGCTTTGATGGGGGTGCTGCTGCCACAAGACAGATGAGTACTGGGGACAGCTCCCCCATGCTCACAACTAGGGGCTGGCTCACCCACATGTCCACCAACATGGTCAGCTCTACTGTGCTGCCCAGGCGAGGTGCAGAGCCTGCTCTCTCGAATGTTCCAGCTGTTGGAGGCGGGGACATGTATCCTGCTCTTCTGACCTCAGGTGTTGATGGGGAGGGGGCGTGTTACTTGTTTTTACTATGACCCTGTTTTTTAACCTTAACAGCACAGCTCAAGCTGTAGTGTGTGCTTGAGTTCCCTGGGGAACTGTTTAAGACGCAGATTCTGATGGAGAGGCCAAAGCTGCCAGGTTCCAGAACACTGAGCACAGGAGGCATCTGCATCCAAACCGACAAGCCTGAGAGTCCACTGGGTGGCGAAGAGCACTAGTTGCTTCCAGAGTTAGATCCCCAGCACCCACAAGGCAGGTCACAACTCTAACTCCAGTCCCAGGGGATCCAATGCCCTTCCTAGCCTCTGCAGATGCCAGGCAGGCACATGGTGCATGTGAAACACCCATACACACAAAAGGAAAAAATAAAATATGCACACGCCTGGCCTCCTATTCTCATCAGCACGTCAGAACGATCCTGCTCGACCTCAGACGCTTTAGTTGACATAAATGGCTTTGACTAGGTCCTGTGTTGACTGTGGAAGCCAACATGAACTGGGTGAGCCAGCTGTACGGCCTCAGCCACTGGTTCTGACGTGATTCTCATACTACAGTTGAGGAGACTAGGAGGAATGAATTACGAACCATAAAGCTCACGCTACCACGCAACCTCTTTCTTAGTCAATCACGGCATGGAGGTTCCAAGCACTGGCCTTCACCCTCCTAGCCGCAGGACCCTCGGAAACAACTTAATCCATTTTGGTCCTGACTTCTTCACCTATAAAACATGGCGGAAACCAGGCATGGTGGATCGTGTCTACGGTCCTAGTCCTTGAGATGTTGAGGCAGGAGAGTCAAAAGTTCAAGGCCAGCTTGGGCTACAGATGGGAGTTTGAGGTCAGTCTGGACAACTTAGAGAGACCCTGTCTCAAAAGTAAGAGTGGGAAAGGGCTGAAGAACCCAGTCGGTGACAGAGCATCTGTCTATCGGGATTGAGGCCTGGGTCCAGTCTCTAGCACACTAAAAAAAAAAAAAAAAAAAATCATGACAGATTCTGCTGACCTGAAGAGGGAAGGGTTAGAAAGACTGACAGAGATGAGGATGTGACCCAAAGCAAAGCAAAACAAAACAAAAACATGCACAGCCATGCACCTGGGCACCTGCCTGTCATCCCAACAGTCAGAAGACCAAGGCCTTCTGAATTACTAAATTACTAAAAGTTCAAGGCAGCCTAGGCTACATAGTAAGACTCTCTCCAAACCAAAACTGAACAATATAACAGACACACACACACACACACACACACACACACACACACACACACAATCTCTCGCTCCTTCCTTCACCCTCTTTCTCTCACTCATCCACCCCCCAGGTGGATGAGATGGCTCAGTGGGTAAAGGCACTTACTGCCGAGAAGCATGACGACCCAATTGCAGCCCCTGGAACCAGCATGGCAGAAAGAGAAATTTCACTCCACGGATTTGTTTTCTGACCTTCCCCCCACACATCCAAGCCATGGCAAGTATATGCATGTGCATATGTGTAACACACACTAAAGAGTAATAAAAAGTCTTTTAAAAATGATACTAGCCAGGCGGTGGTGGTGCACACTTTTAATCCTTGCATTCAGAAGCAGAGGCAGGGGGATCTTTGTTGAGTTCAAGGCCAGCCTGGTCTACAAAGCAAAAGCAAGTTCGGCTGTTACACAAAGAAACTGTGTCTTGAAAACCAGAGAGAGAGAGAGAATACTAGACAAATGTTAACTAATTAGACCATTAGACCACTTATATAGGCCAGGTATGGCAGGCAATGTGCCCCTGTAACCCAGCACTTGGAAGGTGAAATCAGGGTGGTCAGAAATGCAAAGCCAGCCTGCAATATAAGTGGTTGGAGACCCTGTCTCAGGGAGAAAAAAAAAAAAGGAAAGAAAGTTAATTGACTATAAAGTGACTCCCTGCCCTAGAGCGGCACAGCATTGCTGTGAAATACTGGGCCACTGCCCTCACCTCTAGGTTGCAGAGCCAACCCCGCCAAGCACCCTGCTGAGCAAAGCCTGCTCCAATCTCACAGCCAGCTCAGCCTCCCAGGACAGGACAGTGAGGCCTGGGCTCAGCTCTCCTCCCTGCGGCTGCGCCTGAGGAGGTTTACAGTCTGAGGAGGCTGCAGCCTGGGGAGGTTTACACAAGCACTCCTCCCTCTGGGCTCTGGGCTCCGCACCGACTGAGAGGAAAGGCCTATGAGATGAACCTACCAGAGCTGAGCACACGACACTAGAAGTTGGTCACGAGGCAGGACAAAGCCCACTTAGGACTTTGCTTCTCCCTTGCTTTCTTTGTTGTCCAATTAAGCAATCAGTCAGGAAACCATCACTCAACAGGCGGAGAAGCTGGAGGAGAGGACAGAGATGTCAACAGGGACACTGGAAAATGTCGTTCTCAGGCACGTTCTTGCCTTCATCCTTAACAACCACACAACAGTGAAGAAGACATTTAATCTGCAAAGGCCTCAGCCTCCTCCCCTGGGAAATGAACTAAGTGGGTCCAGGTACTTTATCGGCCCTTGGTCCCATGCTTTGCCAGGGAGGTCCTGCCCTACTATCAAGGAGACGCTACATAGACAGGGAAGTGCTAGGGGAGACCTCTGTAAGGGGTCACAGGGCCAAGAAATATAAATCCAAGTCTACAACCTGGTCTACAGAGCGAGTTCTAGGACAGCCAGGAGAAACAAAACAAAGAGTATAGAGAAGACATTTCATCTATAATTTTTTTTTTATTCAAGAAACAGAACAGGACATGACAACTCACATACAATCTCAGTCCTTGGGAGTCAGGAGGATTGTGAGTTCAGGGTTAGCCTGGGCTATACAGCAACCCCATATCAAAAGAAAGGAAAGTAAGGAAGAAGAGAGAGGGTGGAGGCTGGAGAGATGGTTCAGCAGTTTAGAGCACTTATTGTTCTTGCAGAGGGTTCGTTCCCAGCACCCACATGATGGCTCACAACCACCCTAAACTCCAGTTCCAGGGAAGCCTACACGAAGCATGCACATGGAGCACATACGGACATGCAGGCAAAGCACTCTACACACAAAATAAGTAAAAAGGAGGTGGAGTCAGCAAGCAGGAAGACAGGCGGCCTCCTCTGGGCGACAATACATGGCTCTGACAGGCTCGTGTTAGAATCAGGACTGAGTGTGCACACAGGGATCTGATTCCAACACCCTTGGCTCTCCAAGCCCAGCTAAGGGAGGTCATTAGAGCGTCTGCCCATTTAGACCAAGGCCCTGCTCACACTGCAAAAGGAGAAAGGCGGACTTGGCCAGCCATGGTGAATAGGGGCAGTGTCCAGTTCCATCTTCCGTTTACCCTCACACGCAAGGGAGGCAAGGCCAACCAGCCCACAGCTGTCCCTGCTCAGGCCAGCAGAGAGAGGGAAAATCAGGGGTCATACCTACCCCCATTCCCTTTTCTAGCTCCCACAGATGCCACTGACAGAGCTGACTCCTGGGGATGGAGCTAGAAGAGAGGACGTGCCTCAAATCACAGCCCAGAAAGCTGGACTTTGTAAAAGAAGCGGGAAGGAAACAAGATTTCAAATGAAAGGACACTTAGAGAATTGCCCTTATCAACCAAAGGTCCCCTCTAGTTCTGAGGCCCTGACGCCAGACTCACCAGAGCAGGCAAAGACAGAACCTGTGGCATCCAACCTTGATCTGCATTTGGTCCACTGCGCCCAATCTGAGGACCAGGGCTTCCAGATCGAGCTCTTTCCAAAGAGCCCTTTCCCTGGTCTCCTCTGAGGGTAGCTAGAAGCAGTGATGAAACCCAAAGCACCTTTGGACCGGTCTCCAAGGTTCAACTGCTCAATTTTAGGGTATTTTCACAACTGATTGTCAAGCACAGCAGCTATTACTAAATCTGAGTTACATTATTGAATAACCAGCTGAATTCTATAAAGAGCAAACAAAGGTTACCACACACTCAGAACAGCGTCTCCTAGCCATGAGACCACTTTTTTGCTATGTGCCCTTGATTGGCTAAGCAGAGGACATCTGAAACGTGGAGATTGGCGAAGATCTTAAATCCGGTTCCCCAGCCCCATCCTTGCCTCCTACACAGCAGCTGTTCAAAGTTGACCAGCCAGTTGCTCTCTGTGCGGCCAAGCCTGTGTGTCCAGTTTGGACCCTCCCACCTCACCTCTAGAGTAATCAATAACCTACACTCAAATCATCTGATCCCACTAGCTGAATGCTGCCTAGGCTTAACCACATCAACATCCACCTGGCTTCTTTACCCCAAGTCTCCTCTCTTCCTTTTCCTTCCCTTCCCTCCTTCAGGTCTGTGTTTCTTTATTTTGAGACAAGGCATCTCTGTGTACCCCAGGCTGGCCTCAACCCTTATCCTCCAGCCTCATCCTCCGGGGTTACAGGAGTTACCACCTCACCTCTCAACCTACTTCAAATGCGGCTTCCACAAGTCATGTTCAGATTATAAACCTTAAGAGGTGTCCGGTCTGTTGGAAAATACCAGTATTGACCTTCAAATTATATCTGGGGGCAGCTATAAGCACCTGTCACCAGGACACCTGAAGTCAATTCACAGGCCGGAAGGGGAGCTCCAACTCCAGTACTTCCTCTATGACCTCCATGTGCGTACACACATAGGCACACACGTGTGTATACAGGAATGCACACACAAACACAATAAGAGTCACAGAGGTTTGGAGTACAGTATTTCCCACCGTCCTCGTCTATTCTGCTGGCGCCTCTGCGTGGATTACTACAGAACGCCCTTCCTCCCTCCTATGTCTCCCTCGGGCCCTGCACAGTTGAGTCTAGCACAGGGGAGCGTGACCCTCCCAGCGGTGGTAGGATCATGTCCCCAGGTCTACACATTCTAGCTTCTCACTATCATTTCTTTACCTCTTATACTATTCTGCGCATCCTCCTGCCTCAGAACCTCTGTACTGGCTCTTCTCTCTGTCTGACCTACTTTCCCCGCAGGTGCCCATATGGTACATTCCTTCACTAACTTCAGCAAGACCACTTTCTCAGTCAGGATTTCTCAGACAACTCCACAAAATACTAACTAGAACTGCCACCTCCACTTCATGCCTCCTCCCTCCTCCCCACTCTATTCTCTCTGGAGTCTCTCCTTCCTTCCTTCCTTCCTTCCTCCCTCCCTCCCTCCCTTTCTTCCTTCTTTCCGTCCTCCCTTCCCTTCCTTCCTTCCTTTTCTTCCTTCCCACCTATCTGTATCCTAGGCTGCCCTCAAACTTGATATATAGTTGGGGATTACCTTGACTTTCCTTGTTTTATTTGATGCGTGTGGGTGTTGTGTGTGATTGTGTGCTATATGCATGCTGGTGCCTGGAGAGGCCAGAATAAGGCTTCAGGTGCCCTGGAATGAAAGTTACAAACAGTGTGAGCTGCCATGTGAGTGCTGGGAATTGAACCCAGGTCCTCTGGAAGAGCAGCCAGTATTCTTAACTGCTGAGCCATCACTCCAGACCCATGGACTTCTGTTCTTCCCTCCTCTATCTCCTGAACGCTAGGATGACAGGCATGAGTCACCATGTTTTCTTTTGTGCCGTGTTGATATGTTATGTATGCTAGGCAAGCATGTCACCAAATGAGCCACATCCCCAGCCCTATGTCTGTATGATGATGACGTCCAGCCTGAGGCAGGGAGAGGTATGCTCCCTTCAGTGCAGTGTCTCTGGCATCCCAAACAGGGCCAAGCACTCAGCAAGCTCCGTGTGACATTTGCCAATGATCAAATAAATACCATTTGCCCAGGATCACTGTAACCTCATGAACAAGGTGCTCAGTACTGAATATTGGCATGGAAACAATGTGTTGTAACGGCCACGTCAGGCGCCGTGCCGCTGCAACCCACCAGCAGCTGCTTCTTGCGTATGACAACACTTCGGTAGTGTGAGCTATTTATGGTGCAAATGCCATCTGCCAAATGCTAGGCTTGGAGCCTGACAAGCGACGAACCCTTGCACTCTTGCTTACTGTTCTGTGAGGTAGGTGCTGCCATCAACCATTTCAGAGCAGTGAACTAAGACACGGGAAGGTAAACTATGTTGCTGATGGCCAGACAACCTCAGAGGTGACAGGCCTGATTGTGGAGCTAACTGCCGAGGCCACTATAAAGTGTGTGGCTAAAGGCTGGAGGAGGCTCAGCAATTAAGAGCAGTTGCTGTTCTTGCAGAGGACACAGGTTCAGCTCCCAGCACCCACATGATGGCTTATAACCATCTGTGACTCCAGTTCCAGAGAACTCAGTGACCTCTTTTGACCTCTGCAGGCACCGTACACACATGGTATTCATATATATATGCAGACAAAAGCTCATACCTGGAAATAAAAATAATAAGCCTTAAAAAAAGAGAAAAAAAGAATTCCCAAACAATGAAATGGCAGACCCTGTTCCCAAAACACACAGCAGGGCTGGAGAGAAGACTCAGCAGTTACGAGTTCCTGCTGCTCTTGCAGAGGACCTGAATTCAGTTCCCAGCATGTATGTGGCAGCTCACAACCATCTGTAACTTCAGCCCTTGCCTGGCCTACGGGGTTCCAGGCACACGTGTGGCATACAGATATGCATGGAGATAAAACACCCAACCACACACACGAAATAAATAAATAAGGTAAAAACAAAACAAACTGGGGTGGGAGGGGAGGATGATCTAGAGAATTTGCTCAGCGGTTAATAGCACTTGCTGTTCTGGTAGAAGACTGAGATTCGGTTCCTAGCACTGCAACTCTCTCTCCCGTTCTCCACAGGCATGTGAACATACACGCACGTACACACGCACATACAAATAAAATAAATGAGGCTGGAGAGACGGCTCAGTGGTTAAAAGCACATGCCGCTCTTGCAGAGGACTCAGGTTTGACTCCCCACATCCACACGGCCGCTCATAACCATCTACAACTCCAGTTCCAAGAGAGCCCATACCCTCTTTTAACTGAACACGGCACACACATGGATGGTATGCTTACACACATGCAGGCGAAATACTCATATGCACAATTTTTTTTAAAAAATCTTTTAAAAATAACATATTTGCAAAGGAGTATGAGCTGGGGCTGTAGCCAAAGGTCTGGGGCTTGCCTAGTGCGTACGATGTTGTAGGTGGAAAACAATGGCCCCAGTGGGAAGTGAGGCTAAGGTTGCGCAGCCCTAACCCCTGGCTTACTTCTGGATTACCTTCCCTGCTGTAAAATGGGGATAAACGACCTCATTTTAGTGGCTGGCCAGAAGAAACCGGATCAGGGAACAAAACGTACTTCGTGAGGACATGGTGTAAGGGGTTTTCCTTACTTTACAGCCCAGGATAGCTGCTCTGGGCAGCTCTGGAGCACTGGGCCACCGATAGCCAAAGCAATCGTTCTAATTCTCCTTTACGGTTTTGTTTTGTTTGGTTTTGAGAAAAGAGTGTGGCCAGGTAGCCCAGGCTGGCCTGGGCTGGACATTCTTCTGCCTCAGTCTCGGAAATGCTGGGATAATGGATGGGCCCCACCACTCCGGCTTTTCTTTCTCTTTAAAATGGCCCCTGATCTGCCCAAACAGCCAATAGTAATCTGTTGTTTTCTGTTAAATCACCTTGTATTTAAAATTTATTGTTGTTGTTGTTGTTAAATACAAAACTTTAAAAAATGAGCCGTGCTCAAGTTAAACAGTATTTTTTTTAAGGTAGGGTCTCACTGTGTGGCTAGCATAGAACGCTAATTGCAGAAAAGGCTACTAGCTTCTATCTCAGAGATCTTCCCACCTCTGCCCCCCTCCCACCAAGTGCTGGGATTAAAGATGGACACCACTATGCCCCTCTTAAACAGCCGCTTTTCTGGGATGTGCTCCCAAAATAAGGATTAGCCTCATCAATTCAAAAGATTCGGCCAGTCATGCATCACGGCAGAGACTATAGGAGTCCTGGTTTTCCAGCTGGTTACCTTTCAAGGGCCACTATAGAGGGGTGGACTAGCTACTGTATCAGCCATATGGAATTTTCAGTTCTTACTTCCGGCTAAGCATTCAAGGCTGGGGAAGCCGGCTTTCAGAGGCCCCGTGTCCCTGGAAAAGAATTTGCTGGGTCGGTATGCAGGAAACGCTCATGCGATAGCAGCTGCCAAAGTTTAAGCATTGGGAAATCACCGGCTCGTTCTCTGCGGCACGTTCCGGGAAGCCTAGGGACAGAGCGCGCTGGGCCCCCAGGGCTGCCGGGGAAGGGGCCTGGCCGCCTCCTACTGGCCCATCACCTAACTGCACCGCATCCCCAGGCCCTGCAGAGGTGGAGTGGGGTGGGGTGGGGTGATGATGCCTTTATTCCGCGGAAGGAGGAGCGTGCGGGTGAAGGTTCGGTGACTCGGGCGAGCACCGTGGGACCGGAGCCATCTCCATGGCCGGCTGGCAAGCGTGCCGTTGGATGCAAGAAGTGCGCAACGCAGAGCAAGCAGGGGGGGTGCAGCTTACTTCATCTCGCTCCTCCGGGAAGTGGCCCGGGCTGGCTAGTACGACTGGCGGCTGGGGTCGGGGAGTGGGGAGGGAACCTGCGACCCCCGCCCGCGCTTCGTCTTCGGCAGGTGCTCGCTTCACTCGGGGCCGCGCTTCGGTCCTCCGAGAGCGCCCGGGCGCGAGGCCAAATTCAACCCGGGATGCCGCAGTATTTCAGGCTGCGTAGCGACAGGGCCCAGCGGGCAGGCCTCTGGCCACCGCGGCCCCGCGCTGCGGTCACCCGGGCGCCAGGAGCGCGCGCAGTGGGGCCTAGGGCGAAGCGCGCGCAGGAGGCGGAGCCTCGGACCTGGGCACGCCCCCTATCTCGCGGGCGCGGTAGAGGAGGCGGAGCCTCCGAGTGCTTCCTAACGTCCAGCTGCTACACTTAGGCTCTCTCTTGCCTTGCTTCCGTGGTCCTTTCTGCTATCCGGGTCATACTCTCAATGGCAGGGCTGCCCTGCTGCGCGGGAAAGCGCGTGTGCCTCTAATTGCTAGGGGTGGAGATAGTGGATGTGTTGTTAGGAAAATTCAGAGGATGAGCAGTGTCTCTCTGACTTGTCCTCTAGAAGCTGGAACATGTTTCCTGCTGTCCCCAGGCCTCATGGTCCCCCATCTGTAGAGTGAATAGCTTGGTCCACTGTACCCAGAGGAGTGAGTTAAACGCCGAGAGTGTACACCCTTCCCACACCTTCACCAGCCGGCTCCAGATCTCTGACGCGCACTAACTGTAAGGGGCTTGGGATTCTCTGTGTTCTGATGAGGGTTATCTTGTGCCTGGGAGGCCTTAAGTAAGACAGGAAATAAACAGCGCTTTATGAAGAGTAGCAGCTGTGTAAAAGACATCTCAACTCTTGACTCCACCTACCCCCTATCTATTTTTGTGCACTGTTCCCAACCTCGTGCCCATTTCAATGCTAACCCTACAGTGTCCCCATGATCCTGACGCTGAAGTTGAAGCTGCTTCTTCCCTCCGTGACCCTCAAGCAACTTCGGGCTAACGAAGGCAGGGATGGCACTGCACCGACGGCAGGATGCCCTTGGACCTCTCCTGGATGAGGGTGCCCGCCTTTACTTTTGGAGCATCATTGCTCTGTTCCTTCTTCAGAGGTTCCTCCGAGCCACCACACAGGCAGAAAGGCTGCATGGCCACCTCTGAGCCACCTGGAAAGCCTCCTGTGTGAGAGAAAAAAACGCAAACCAGTCTGGCTTTTCTTTCACAAAGGTTGCTCTCCGCCAGCATAGCACTAGCAGGGGAATTTGGCAGGACCAGAAGGACCAAGTGAGGCCAACAGGCTTGATTTCCATGATTACCATGGTCTATCTGCCTTACTTATATTCCAGGCCATTGACCACTGTGTCTGGCCTTTTTATGTGGGTGCTAGGCATCTAAACTTGGGTCCTCACACCCGGACAGCAGTCTCTGTACCCACAGACCCATCTACCAATGTGTCTTCTTGTTTGATCTGAACAATTTATTAAATTTCTTCAGAGAATCAATCCATTTATGTAAAAAATCCAATAGTTTAGGTAGAAGACCACTGCCTCCCCAAATCAGCCCTGGGAACCTTGTCTGTGCCTGCCGTGGGATTGGTTCCAGTGCCTTTGCCTGCCTGGAGTTTCTCATCTCTGTGCTAGCAGCTACTACCCACTCCAAACCTTATGGCAAAGGTGTGCTGTCAGTAGGAAGGTGGGGCTGGGGAGGAAAGTGCCTCTGGGGGAAAGGCTTCTACGGGCAGATCGCTTTATCTTGCCCTGGGTAAGGAAGTCACCAGGGGCTCCGCCTACGGAGCACTTCGGTGGGGACTTTGCTTCCTCATCACACAGCATACTGGGTAAACAGAAGTGTGTGTGTGGTGGGTGGGGGGGTTGTTAACTCAACCTGCCTTGCAGACACGGAAAGTGAAACCCAGAGAGATGAATGACTCACAGACATGTCTATGGAGTTAGAAATAAAATCACGTTGCAGTTTCTATTTTCAGGCACCATGCCCCTAGTCGGCTCTACTTGCTGGCTCCTTGCTTCTCACAGGGGAGGGGAAGGAGGGAGGGAACAGGTGTCGTACGTTTTTCAGCCGTGGGTAGACATTTTCGTCCCCAGATGAGAAACCTCCAAATGACTTGTTATGTTTTAAGATTGGCTCTGTAAAGGAATGATTATTTCATTCTCTTTTGCTGCCATAATAGGGTACCACATTTAAACAGCATAGAGCTGTCATCTTACTGCTCGCTGGCTTGGGTCTGGCTGGGTCCTTTGTAGAGAAGCCATTTTCTTGCTCGGTCTTGCTCCATCCATCCATCACCTTCTGCTCGTGGCACATCTCGGTGCCTTGTGATCTAAGGAGTCCCCAGTTTCCCTCCTGATTTCACTGATGACTGTTCTCAGTTTGAAAATTCCTTGGCCTGGGAACTTTCTTATCTTCAAGGTTTAGATAAAAAATTGAGAATTGAAAATTTCTCTTACTCTATCAGGGTGCAATTTCTGACTCAGTCAGGAAAGGGCATCTGATTTAAGGGTTCGTGATACTAAACTAGAAGGGGGGACACTTGTATAATCCCAAATTATAATATTTCTCATTTTAGATTTTCCATATTTGGGGGGAGGGGCTGAAACTATCTATGTAGACCAGGCTGTCCTTGAACTCACAGAGATCGACCAGCCTCTGTCTCCTCAAGTAATGGGATTAAAGCTGTGTGCACCACCATTGTTTGTTACTATTATTTATTAGCGTTATGTGCATGGGTGCTTTGCCTGCATGGTGCCTGTATTCCACATGCACACCTGGTGCCCTTAGAGGTCAGAAGAGGCCATCACAGCCCCTGGAACTGGAGTTACAGATGGTTGGGAGCCACCATACGGTGCTGGGAACCAAACCTGGATTCTCTGCAAGAGTGGGCAGTGCCCTTAACCACTGAGCCATTTCTCTAGTCCCCCAAAAGTATTTTTAAGATTATTTTTACTTATGTGTATATACATGTATGTGCAAGTGCCTGAAGAGGCTAGAAGAGGGCACAGGATGCCCTGGAACTGGAGTTATGTATGGGCTGTGCAGGCAACCCAATATGTGTGCTGGTATCTTAGTTGGGGTTCTCATTGCTGTGAAGAGACACTAGGACCACAGGAACTTTTACAAAGGAAACATTTAATTGGGGTGGCTTGCTTGCAGTTTCAGGGGCTCAGTCCATTATCATCATGGCGGGGAGCACAGCCATGTACAGGCAGATGTGGTGCGGAAGTAGTAGCTGAGAGCCCTGCATCTTGCAGGCAACAGGAAGTCGACTGAGGTGCTGGGCAGTATCCTGAGCGTAGGAAACCTCAAAGCCCACCCCCACCGTGACACACTTCCTCCAACAAAGCCACACCTCCCTGTGAGATTATGGGGGCTTATTACATTCAAACCACCACAGTTGAGACCCAAACTCCAGCCCACTTCAGGAGTGAGCACCAAGCTCCCTTGACCACTAAACCAACTCTTCAGTTCCCAATAAATAATGTTTAATTGCAAGGGTGTGCTTTGTTTTGTTGATGCCATCATCATTATTAGACAGATATTTGGATTATTTCTGCTTTTTGGCTCTTGAGAACAAGGCAGTTATGGACATGTATGCATGTCTTAATGTAAACACAGCTTTTGTTTGTCTTGGGTGTATACTCATGGTGGAACGGCAGGGTCACAGGGCAGTTCTGTGTATGACCTTCGAGGACCTGACCCACTGTTTTCCTAAACGGTTTGTACTTTTCCCCAAACCCTGCAATGCACCAAGGCTTGTTCTTGTCTGGATCTGGATTGTAGCCATCCATTCTCAAGGCCACAAAGGGGGGCTACTCATGCTTGTTTGCATTTTCTCTATTTTCTCTAGTAGCTCATGATGCTGAAGACCACTGTCTGTCTTACTTTATCATCTGTTTCCTGAGGAAATGTCTAGCTAGATTCTTTGCCCACTTTGGTCTTGTGTGTATCTGTTTGGGTACTTGAGGAGAAGCCAGAGGCTTCAGATCCATGGAGCTAAAATTACAGGTTGTTGTAAGCCATCTGGTGTGGGTGCCAGGAATGGACCTCGGGTCCTCTGGGAGAGCAGTAGGCAAGCTGAACTGCTGAGCCGTCTCTCCAGCATGAGGTTTTAAAATGTTCTAAGTACAAATCCCTCGCCAGGTAAGTTATTTGCATTTTTTGTGAGAACTAGGTGTCTTAGTTTGCTTTCTTCCACTGTGACAAAGACCATGACCAAAACAACTTTGGGAAGAGAAGATTTATTTCAGCTTCTATTTCCTAATCCAAGATTAACTCAAAGCAGGAACCTGGAGACAGGAACTGAATCAGAAACCATGAAGGAAAGTCCCTCACTGACTTCTCCATGGCTTGCTCAACCTGCTTTTTTATACAACCCAGGACCATCTGCCCAGAGACAGCACCATCTACAGTGAGCCGGGCCCTCCCATACCAACCACTATTCAGGAAAGTGCCCCCTCAGGCTTGCTTACAGGTCAGTCAGATTAACCAGCACAGGGCCTCGACTTCACCACATAGCTGAGGCTGGCCTCGACTTTACCATGTAGCTAAGGCTGGCCTAGACTTCACCATGTAGCTGAGGCTGGCCTCAACTTTACCACGTAGCTAAGGCTGGCCTCGACTTCACCATGCAGCTGAGAATGATTTTGAGCTTCTGAACCTCCTGCCTTCATCTCTAGAATACTGGGATTACAGGTGTACACCAGCAGGCTTTGTTTATGAAGACTGGAGATGGAACCCGGGGTCTGTGCATGCTAGGCAAGCGCTTTATCACCTGAGCTGTGTCGCCCCAGCCCCGATTGCAAATGTTCTCCCTCGTTTTGTTAGCCATCTCTTCATTTTCCTGATGGTGTCCTTTAAGACATAAAAGTTTTTAATTCTGATGATGTCCACTTTATCTATTTTTACATTTGCTGTCTTTGCTCTTAGTGTCCTGTCTAAGAAGGCTTACTTAGGCTAACCCGATATTAGAAAGTGTGTGTGTGTGTGTGTGTGTGTGTGTCTGTGTGTGTCTGTGTGTGTCTGTGTGTGTGTGTGTGGTATTGTGGAGGAAATCCGGGGCCTCGTGCACACTAAAGCAAGTGTTCTGCCTGCCACGGAGTCACACCACTGAGCCACATCACAGAGCCACAACACTGAACACACTACCGAGCCACACCACTAACCACACCACAGAGCCACAACACTGAACACACTACCGAGCCACACCACTGATCACACCACAGAGCTACAGCACTGAACACACTACCGAGTCACACCACTGATCACACCACGGAGCCACACCACTGAACACACCACAGAGCCACACCACTGACCACACCACAGAGCCATACCACTGATCACACCACAGAGCCACACCACTGATCACACCACAGAGCCACAACACTGAACACACTACCGAGCCACACCACTGACCACACCACAGAGCCACAACACTGACCACACCACAGAGCCACAACATTGACCACACCACAGAGCCACAACACTGAACACACCATGGAGTCACACCACTGATCACACCACAGAGCCACAACACTGAACACACTACCAAGCCACACCACTGACCACACCACAGAGCCACACCACTGACCACACCACGGAGTCACACCAC